>NC_055665.1:7867787-8184193 GCF_017976325.1 Chelmon rostratus
TGCAAATACACACTTGAATCTATGGAAGTGGGTGTGGTGCCTACGGTCACGCAACTTGACACACACACAAGGATGAACATAGCTACTCACATGCATTGCCAAGCTTATGTGCAAAAATGGACACACACATAGATAGACGTCCATACAGACACAGGCCCATATGCAGTCCTGCACACACCCACCCACACACACACACACACACACGCATACGCATGCATGCATGCGCTGTCTCTTTATCTGTCTGACTGTGGATAAATGCGGGCACTGGAGACTGAGTGTGGCTGTAATCCGTGTATCATTGGCTTTATCCACTGCAGTAGCACTGCTGATTTAGTGCTCCACAGCCTTAGTAATGGGCCCCTGACACACACACAGGGTGCACACAGTACACCGTGTAGTGCATCCACCCCACATGCTTTGTCCTCTCTAAGATGTTACTGCTCACTGATTGACCCTCAGTTCAGACACACATATGCACACACTCCCGTGCACTTGTTTATGTAAAGATAAAGAAACACACAAGCATGGATGTACTCACAAGCAATTGCATGAGCTCGCACACACCCACATGCTCGCAGACACACAACAGCAGCAGTGTGGTTGTCACCGCCCGGGGACGTCTCATGGTAAGGTGAACTCGGAGTGAACCTGCTCCAAACATAAATAACATCTCTCTCTCATCTCTCCCTAGCCCCCTCAGCCCCTCTTCCTCCCTTCACTCGCTTCTTCTCTTAAGTCCCTCCCTGTTCCTCCCTTCCAGTTTCCCTCACTCTTTCATGTGAGCGGCGATACGCAAAGTATAAGCATTAACACAAAAGGATGTTGCGCATTCTGCGGCTCGCAATACCCACACATAAACATAGTCTTGAAAACACCTGAGGTCATGCCTTGAAGTACCCTTGCTGGCACTCAGCAACTTTATGCCAACATTGCCACAGTCACATCAAAGTGACTTTCAAAAGACTTCAGATCATATTTTATTAGGTGATGTCTTAGATCTTTTCTTGGCCAAAATTGCCTCTACTTCTCTTACCTAGTTGTTTCTGCAGCAGTACAGTCATCCCAGCTCTAAGCAAAGCGCCCTGGAACAAAATCAGAGCACACAATGCAACATCTTTCACTAATAACCTACCACCTCCCTGTGTTTATAGCTATTTATATCAGAGAAGTCACCCCTTCCCCCTCTTTATCGCTGTTGGTCCGTATCTTCTGTCCCCTTGCTAGCACTTCCTGTTAACACACGAGGCGTTTATTGATAGGCCATTCCCATTAGTGCTGTTTACCTGTCAGGGCTCACTGCACTAATGAGAGAGCTTTGGGGAGGAAAAATGAGTAGGGACGGTTAACCGCTAATGGATGTTTACAGCCTCCCTGGATACTACTGTGTTTGCCGCCACTTCTGCTGGTACCACTATCACTAGCCCCAGACCCGTTCACCTGCTAATTGGTACAGCGCTGAAGAGCCAGTCTGGGCCTATTTGATTATCATGGGATTAGGATGGTTGGAGAGAGCATGGAAAGGATGGAGCCAGATAAGTAGGGGGAGGATTGGTGGTAGAGAGTGGGAGTAGCATTTGGGGTCGCGGGCCTAATCAATACCTAGAGATCAGGGTCTTTGGAGGGGCTGAGTGCAGACATCGGAGTGGGAGCTAGATGGGGGTTTGAAGGGGTATGTACGAGGGTCATAACATCAGCCCTACGTCAAAGGTTCTCTTTGAGCACTATTAGTGCTGGTGGTGAAGGGTAATTGTGCCATTAGAGCTGTAAGTGATACTAAATGGTGCAGGTATGGTAGAGAGACTACTGCGTATAGTGAGCTGGCAAGTGATCTAATGCAAATCTCCAATCAGGAATCTTAATAGCTGATGTATCCTTGAGAAAAGCACCCGTAATTGTTTCAGTATGGCTGATGATCTTAAAATATCTCAGTCCGTGCAAGCCAACCTACCTGAGTCATTCGATTTGGTCACAGGAGCAGAGACCAAATAAAAGTGATTCATTTTATTTGCAGCGTCTGTTTTTTTATGCAGGTAAGGAGGTGTTCTTTTTGTGTGTTTTACAGTGTTGATCCAGGGAGGTTAGTTTCTGAATGATGGCTAAGAACACTCCCGTAAAAGCACGTACAGAGATTGCACAGAGTATATGCATTTGATGTTGCTCTAGGATTGCATGGTCCCCTGAAAAGATAAATTCACGTTTTTATTAGATTATTTTGGAAATCTTATAAATGCTGGATTAGCGTGCAAGGTATTTATCTGTTCATCGAAAGGCTCATAATGTCTATCTTCTCTCCCTCCTCAGTGTCCTTTTTCTGTTCTTTTGAGCAGGCTATCTTATTGACACACGTGAATGCGGAAAAGTACTTTTTGGTTAATAGCCTGCAGTCTCAACACTGTACAGTTTACAGTAGATGATGGGGCATGATCAAATATTGTATGAGGTAATGTTGGTTCACTGATGTGGTTCTTAGTGTGAGGTTTTAATCCACATTTTCTGCTTAACAAATTAATTTTACTTGGCCATTGTTAAATGAAGGGGTCGAAGAAACTCTCAGCAGAGTTAAGACCCTAACCTTCTTTCTCTAATTCACTTGCTCCTTCTCTTTTCTCAATCCCTTATCAGCTCTGTTTCTTCACTAATTAAAACCACACATGAAACAAGGGGATTGTAGACAGACAAACACACACACACACAGAAAGAGAGAGAGAAATAGAGATAGTTGGAGCTACAATTACCAGGCAGGCCTCTAGTGTCTCATTGGGTGTCTATTAAGAGGGGGGCCTGGCTCATTGTAATGATGGCAGAGTTTAATTACTTCCACCCGGCGCCTGTTGTAAAACATGCTGATAAATGAGCCAACAGGACGGCACATCATTATTTTTCTATAGTGCCAGGCTGCTCATACATGATTATGAGAGCGGGAGGGAGGTTCCCATACCTGCAAGAGCTTGAGAGCGTATTCACTGCACAGGAGAGGGGAAGAGGAAGGTGTGTGCCACTGTGTGCGTGTGTGTGTGTGTGTGTCTTCTCTCAATTTATCAGTGTGTGCACGTGCGCAAGCACAAGCACAAGGAGTTGAGATATTTGATGGACCCGCAGATGCCGAATCAAAACACAATAATAAGCAGTTCCACCAACCCATGGTAGTGCAATGATATCCGGCCACCCATGAGATAGATATGTATTCAGAGCACACAATGAGCAATGTTATTCACTGAGCACAGGACTACTACTGAACACTGTATGCACTAATGCAGCTCAAATACAAGTATGCACACGCTGTACACTGTGTCTCACAAACAAATATACATATTCATAGTCATTAATTTTACACATTTTTTAGAAGGGGGGCTTGTGTGGACCCCCTCTGATTAATTGTGTTCCTCCTCCACCATTATTAAATCGCTGAGGCAAATATCCCCCATACAATAAATCCCTCTTGGCCCATGATTAATCAAAAGGCACACAAACCTAAGAGTGGTGGCGGGCAGGTAGAGTTACAGTGCTAAATCATCTTTATTGCACTACGAGCAGGTTTGTGCATGTGCTCAGGGTCCAGTGCCATGGTGGACTAGAGTGTATGCTTGGCTTCTGGTCAGCCACCTCAGGGTCATAGACACACACATTTTGACCTCTGTGTCATTGATTTGCCAACCTGGCCAGGGCACGAAGGTGAACAAGATGGTGGCAAAATGGACTCTGAAAAAGCCCGGTGATTACAGGGACTTTGCTGTCCCATCAACTAGTTTACCAGTCCTCTCCAAAATTAAAGTCAGGGTTATGAAGCTGTTTTATCCATTTATATGGGAGAGGGGTGTGAAAAAATGTTTAACCTTGCCCACCTTAGCATGCACCATCAATTGGCATCTCCTTCATGTAGTTGTAGGTCATACTGTGATAATAGTGGGGTTACATAATTAGAGAGGGAGGTACCCCCCCTTTCACCGCTGCCACATGCAGACTTTGTGGGGGTGCAGTCACATGAAGCTGAGATGGAGAATCTACAAGACCTTAGTTTCTGGAAACCTCAATTAACCTAAATGATTAGCTGCAGCCTTGTAGCGCATGGCACTAGCTTGGCATTTCTCAACCAAGCTAATATTAGCATAGTGACTTCATTCTATCCGCTTGTACTTCATCGCTGTCCTTTTACTGGGAGGTCTTCATGTCTTATTGACCGAAAATGACAATGTTTGGAGTATCAGAGCCTCCTTATTTCCATTTAGCACAAAAGTGCTGATGCTAATTTGGAGATTGCATAATGAGTTTTACATGTATTTGATTAATAGGGTGTAGGGTGGCAGTACAGCAACAGAGGCTACTCCGGTATGTGGTTTACCTTCACCTTATGTTAAATACTAATTGATTCCAATGCATTTTTAATCACTTACTAATTGGCGATTACACTTTTAAAACATGCCCTGTTGCTGCTCTGGCAGAATCACGGGGTTGTTGAGTGCGAAGATGGAGTTTAAAGGGCATAGTCTTCTTAGCATCCACAACTAAATGTCACAGTTGTCTGTTAATGTGTCAAGCAAATCAAACATGCACAGTGGTCGAGGGGTGCTAAGTGACAGGTGACCTTGGTGGCGTGATGGAAGACTGGGCTGGTATTTGAGCCCTCTGATCTTTGAGTGGGAAACCCTGTCTGGTCCTGTCTAGAGATGTATGCCCAACCAATTAGACATGAAATGGCAGTGACACTCACACCCCACTTATCAAAACAGTCTTCAAGTGTGTTCATGAATTCAAATGAAATATGCTTCTTTCCTTCAAACATGTAGACAGGGTCATGCGAAATTCAGTCAGTATTATTTGTATCTAGGTCAGCATGTATAATGATTGTTACAGAGGTCAGAAAAAGACTCAAATATTACCCGTTTAAGACAAACAGAGTTGCCCAAAAAAATTCTGCCTTAACCTCTTGCTTGTCTTCTCACCTTGTCAAGTTTGCATAATATTAAGAAAAAACTCTGATAGCTATTCCTTTATTATTGTGTGCTCTTCCCTTACCCATAGTTACCTCATCTTGGACAGCCTCCCCCATTGGATAACTCACGATGGGCCCAGACACCTGGTTGGGTCGTCTGCGAGACATCTGACCTCCCATGCACACACCTGCCCCCCTCTTACATCTATTACTGGGCCCCACGGTGTTCCATAATGTTCTGAGTAGTCAAGCATATAAATAAAGGTGAAGCAAAATGACTGCCTCTGTCATGACAGAAGTGCTGAACCACAAAGAACACCTTGAAGGGCATGTTAACTGTCAATAGAGTTCTGTGTAAGCCCCTTCAATTAACATAAAACTTAACAGCTCCCCAGTTAGCCGCTATATAACCCTGGCGCTGTCTCCCCTCACCCATTCGCTATCCCCCCCCTCCTTTGGCTGCCGTCATGCAGTCTAGCCGCCGAAGAGGCAGTAAACAACATCTCACCATGTACTTGCACAGAGGCGGTTACAAACACGCATAAGCATAATGATATTCTACACACACACACACACACATTCAGTCCAGCATTCACACACAAGAAATTCAAACACACACTCGCGAAGCTTCCTCACAGTCCTTGCAAATTACAAACCCAAAGAGGCTGTGCTCACATTTTGCACACACACACACACACACACACACACACAAGAATGCACACGCACACACAAATTTGAAAAATCCCATTTACTGTGATGCTACGTGACTGAACTTTGCTAGCGTAGCGTAGCTTACCCCTCTCTCCCAGGCCCATGGTAATGCTGCATGAGATTTGTGATGCAGTGGGGAGATGCATATGGAAGGCCTGTGCTCAGATCTCTCGGTCATGCACCCCATTAGGTCCTGTTGTTGAAGCTGTTGCTATCAAAGCTGAAGTAAACTGCTCAGCAGTCAGCTGTATGCCTAGACACAGAGATGGAGACAGGCTAGCTATCACACTATACTACTAGGATAGGCCTATCTATCTTGTAATTAGGATGTGTGAGTAGGCTAAAGGGAGCTAACTTCAGGCTCACAAGTAACAAAGGTGTAGTATCAGCCTTGGTTGGGGCTTGCGATGTTCTGTAAAATGTACCTTGACTGTGCACACACAGCATGATATACAGAGTGATTTTAAACTAATGGTGCATTCCTTATAGGATTTCAACTATAGTGAAGTATTTCATCATGCAGATTCTCAGACTGTGTAGAATCAACACCAATCTAAAGAGGATAAATTGCCCTAAAGACAAACAGAGTGATGAAAATGCCCAGAATGAATGGGCTGAAAGATTCAACCCTCTATGTGTTGAATAGCCCCTAATGTGTTTGGGTTTTGAGATAACATGCAGTAAATACCAGCATTCTTCTGCTCATCACAAAAAATCCAATGGCAGCTTTCACATTTGCTTCCCATCACCGGTGATTCCTGGGGAGGCGTTATTTGTGCAGCGCATAACAGTGCTGCTCTGTTGTAATTGTCTAGGTTTTGCAAAGGGCCACTCGTCTTTCATTCCCCTGCCAACACACATGCATATTCGTGGAGGTGAAACTAACATGCTTAGTTGTTGTTTTCCTGCTTTACCATTCTTCAGGGAGACTTAGTTCTGGTGTGGATTTGCTCCCTTCGCGCCCGAAGCAATGTGCCTGTGTCTCTGGGAGAGGGATGGCATCAGCTGGCATCGCATGGCAGCAATTCAAACCATGGTTCCTTTTCTGTGGGCGCTCCTGTTCAGCAAAGTAGATTGCTGGGGGAGGTTGCTATACCTTCCTTCTTTTATTTCTTCTCCCTTTTATGACTTTCTTTAATTCCATTCTTTACCCCCACCCTGTGTCTGCGCCTCATTCCTGCACAAACATAATTCTGCTCGCAACACTCATGGACGGCCAATGAGATGGTTCCTCTTCAGCGAACTAGGCTACTTCCAATAGAGAATGAGTGAGGGATATTGAGAGGTGAGGTTGGATAAATTATATAAAAGAAAACACAAATGTCTGCATAAAACAAACAGAACCCATCAGACTGAAATTCAAGACTAGAATTGAAAAGGAGATGCTAAAGAGGATAACAAATACAGTCAAAAGAGACCAAGTGGTGTCTGTGAGTGACAAAAGGTTGCTCATCCTATTGCCACCCTGGCCTTATCCCTTTAGTGTAACGCGCTGGTTTTAGGTTTGCAGAAAGACTCCGGCGTGAAATTCTGCTAAGCATGGTTGGGAGCCGCAGAACATGGAACACGGATGAGCCGGGATTAGGGAGGCCCAAAGCCCTCCCTTCATCTGCGCCTTGTAGGGTGTCTGTGATCTGGATGGTGCTCAGTGGGCGACACATGCCTGTCAATGTCCACTGGCTGCACACACAACGACGCGAGGTCTCGCGCGCGGTGATGTGGCCACACGCCACCTCCACAAATCCCCCACTCTCCCACAGTGCTGCTCATCTACGCACCTCTGTCCGCCAAGCTCCCCCGCCCTCCATTTCCAATCCCCGTCTTTATCTCCCCTCCTGTTCCCTCTCCACATGACTGTGTTCTTACTGTGATCTCATCACGCCTCGAACCGCACTCGGCCACTTAGCCAGATGCATGTGCCGCTGGATGTGTTGTGTGTTTTCAGGGGTTTGGATGTTTGCCTGTGTGTCCGTGTCAGGCCTGGCCTTATATAAAGTAATGTAGCATGGTGCATGGGTGTGAATTTATTGTCTGAGCTCAGTCTTTGTCTGTCCATCTGCGTGCACTGATGACCAGGCATGTCAAGGGCCCATATGCTGTCCTCATTGAGTTCTTCTTGTTTCCCCTTTTTGTCCTGTCCTTAAGGCTGGCCATACTTACACACGCTTTTCATCTGCAGTCAATACCTATTGAGCTGTTCATGAAAGGGAAATGACAGCTAGTTCATAACTTCCAAGGCTGATCGATAAGTACCTGCACAGCTCAACTCATTCCTGAATCGCTCCTCTCTCCAAGAACTCATCCCCCCAGAACCACCTTTTCAAGCACATCATCCCTGATTGAAAAGAAGGCATAATGTATGTGGAAAATGTTTGATGTGAAGACATTACGAGAAGCTGTGTAATGTGTTCTCTAAGATTATGAATGATACAGAAAGTGCTTCTGTACAAAAGAAGCAGTTATTTATACTTGACCTTTTAGCAGGTGATACACAAGTGGTTACTGCAGGTGTCTCACAAAACAATTTCAATCCAACCAAAACTGTAAAGCATCAGCATACTGTGATTATCCTGTGTAATTTTTTTGCATGTATTTGTCAGTGACAGTGTCAGACGGCACATTTATAAAAATCATGCATTTGCAAAGGTGTGTGTTTGACTGATGCATATATTTTGTGTGAAAGAAATTAAACAACTGCACTTTATGTGGTGTTGACTTATCAGGTGAACTCAGGTGAAGTCTTTGATCCTGTAAATCCACGGTGAGTCATGAAGGGAGGATGTAGATGAAGGGAAGGTGGTTAAAAGGGATTTTTAAGTATTGAGTCAACAGCTGAGGTATTGATTCTGAGCTACTCAATATAAGTCAGCTGAAACTAGTATTTACTACATGTAGACAGTGTGTTTGACTGCTTTCATAGGTGTTTGCACACAATCTGTATATGCTTGAAGTATATCTTGCTATTATTTTTTTCCTATTGCACACATTCATTCTGTTTTCTGTTTGTGTTATTGTGCATCTGTGTATTTCTGCACTGTGCTAGTATGAGGCCGTTAATGGCTTGGCATGTCGGAGGTGCAGTGCAGTCACAACAAAGCCTGCAGCCCTCAGAAACACACACACTTGTCCCCCGAGTCCAGGGATGTCGACACAGAAGACAGAGGAGTCTTTGAGGGCCAAACTAAGAAAGCTCAGGGCCAGGAGCTAAGGAGAGGAAGAGAAACTTAAGGTGCGGGCGGGGGGGATAAATGATAAATATCTTTGCTTACTTTTTTCAAACAGGGGAAAAAAAGCCCTCCCTTGCGGAGCTTGAAATGCTGAACCTTGTCTAGGTCCGGTTGCGACCAGCCAGCAGGCAGCTGTGGCTCCAACACTTCGCTCTGTATCTCTGACTCTCTCTCCCTTTCTGATGCTTTCTCCCTCGACCTCCCGTTCAAAGCAAAGTTGGCTCCTTATTTATGTGCAAATTTGCTCTTAGGCCCTACGAGGGTGGCGCGCATGCTGAATCTCTCCTTTCTGGGCTTTAGCAGATTATCCCGCTGCTCCCTTTGGTCCCCGTCGCCCTAAGCCCAGCTGCCCCGACCTTTTGTCATTGAGACTTTCTCTTCTCGCCTTGGTGTCTTTCTTTACCTCTCTCCCCTCTCCCTCCCCCTTCCACCATCACTCTGCACACTTCCCCCCATGCCGCAAGGCCTGAACTCTCCTATCCTGCTCCAGACGCCACAGCCATCACCCCCCTCCTCATCATCTTCCTCCTTCCCCCTCCTGCTCCATCTTGTCCCTTGCCTCTCTTCTGCGTCTTCTACTTCCCTCCTTCACTCCCTCTCAAAGGGCCATTATATCGCTCTCTTCATGGACAAAGGACCCTGGAGAGACGGGTGGGAGGGTGGGGGGGGGAACATGGCTGGTGCTTTGCTGCTCTCTCGTTCCTAATCGATGAAAGTGGCCCACGTGGAGCTCTGAAGGCTAATCGATACTCTTTTTTTCTCCTTTTTTTCCTCCCTATCTTTTTTCTTGACCGTCCGTTTTGTTGCTGACTCTGACAAAATGCGATGAAGAGAATGGGGGGTTGGGGGTGTTTGGAGGGGACACCCCCTGATCACTTCTCTCTGGGGGCTCCAGAGGATTGGTCTATATGTGTGTTTTTGTAGATGTGCGTCAGTGTGTGCAAAACAAGTTTGTGTCTGTAGGAGCGGAGCTGACGAAAAATAGAGAGTGAAATCAACAATGTGACCTCCTCCGACCCCATCTGTATCCCTACACCAGCCTCCTATCCCATCCCAGCCGCCCAGCACTTTTGCCCCTTCTCTCTTACCGTTGCCTCCCTGCCGTGTTAGGTTGCTGAGCAAACAGAAGGCAAGGACTCGACTCTTTCTCTGCCTCAGCTTGCCGTATGGGCGCATAGAAGGATTTGGGAAGCCTCAGCCTGCTAAGCCACTTCATTGTATTCTTCTCCATCTTCCCTCTCTCACCTCTCCCCTCTCTCTGTCTTCGGCTGTTCTCACACTGTCTGGGCTCTGTCTAGTCCACAGAAATATAAAAGCAGTGTTGTCATAAAAAGGCTACAACTCTGTTTGACATGAAAAAAGTTGATTTGTGCAGTTTTACCATCCTTAAACTGTGAAGATAGACACATTTTTTTAATGCTACTTTCTTTCTGACATAATAAAAGACATGGGAGACAGATGGGAGATTCACTTGTTTTGTTAGAGCTTAAAATCACATTCAGGTTGTATTTTTATGCTATTTCTGCTTCATTAGGCAGGAACCTACGTATAGTCCAAAAGACTTGGTAGTAAAGTAAGCATTCAAGTCTTAAGGGACATCTAGGTGTTTTACATAAGTAAATTTAAACACAACAAAGTGTATATGTTTGCCCCTGAGTTGGTGAGAGGTGCTACTTCAGCAGCAAGCATAATTGGGTACATATACATGATGAAGGTCAGTTAGATTGAGATGTTGTACTAAATGCGTGATACAATGTGCCCGAGTTCTTCACTTTTATTCAAACATGTTTTCATTGACAGTGATTCTTTTTCCTATTTATTTTTTCTAATGGTGGTTTGTCTATAAAGAAGTAATAAATATAAGTATTTGTTGGTGTGCATGTACAGTATGTATGTGTATATACCCTACGTAGGCCGTTTACTGGACTGACAAACTGAAACTGACAGTCATTTAATTGATCTTCCAGAGGTTTCAGGGTTTTTGTATTCCAACACTTCCTACTGATCACTGAACACACACACAAAACACACTGAGATATACAGTATGACCACGATAGAATTAGCACAATATGTAACAGTAACTTGAAACACAATGATGTAGTTGTTGCAAGATAATGCAAAATAACCTGGATCCCTTAATAATCAGTACTGTAATCAATTATTCACTAGCTGTCATAAAATAATTGTCCTCTGCAAGGTTTTCAGTTTTTTCTATTTTGTAATACACTGTAAATTAATTTATTATTGATATGGTTAAACACAAATGAGGTAAAATCGGAAAATTTAGAGAGGAAATTCTCTCAGTCTAACTCGAACACACACACACACACGTACACATCACATATATAACACTGCACCTCCAGGACCTTGTACCTCCCTCCTCATTGCTTCACACACCTGTCTAACTGGATATTTAACAGCTTTTTCCCTTCCTAACACCCTCCAAACACCAGCAGAGAGAAACAATTACGCTCAACTCTGCCACTGAAATGACAATGCGACATCCCCTTCACTTTACACCACACGACTGTTAACCGTATGTGGTAATTACCTTTTCTGCAGCATCTTCACAGTCACTTTATTAGTCTCCTAACAAGGCTTTTTAAAATATAAATAGCAGCCAATGAATTGGCAATTAACCTTGCAAATAGGTATAAATGACTGTCCGGGAGACATGGGTATTGACGGGGACTGTCAGAGCGTGGGAGTGAAAGACAGAAAAAGAGAGGAAGAGGGATGGATGGGGATGAAGAGGGGGGAAAAGCAGAAAGAGAAACATGCCGGGAATGGTGGGAGATGATGCAGTACGCAGGCAAACTGCTCCCACGGGCCATTGTTTGTTGTGTCTGCGCTGGACCATTGTTTCGGTCCCTATTAACCTCTTGGCCCTCTGTGCGAGAGCGGGAAAGGATGGGCGCATTCAAAATGACAGACATGGCCTAGTGACATGGGAGGTGAGGAGTGGTTTAAACAGGGGCTTAGGGGCAGTTGGGACCCTCGCTGTCGGGCTAAAGTAAGGGGGGGGGGGGGGGGGGGGCTGTCGGGACTGTGTGTGTGTTCGTGAGAGATGGAGAGTGTGTGTGTGTGTGTGTGTGTGTGTTTGGATGGGAGGGGGGTATGTCTAGCTGACCAGAAGGGGGAGGAGTTGGCCAGCCCAAGCCTAGCGATGTGATCTCAGACCTCAGACAGACAGCCCCGATGCATCCCCTGTTCTGAAGTCTGCTCACAGACTTGTAGGATTTCACTCCATACAGTTTTACACTAAGCATGAAACCTTTTAATTCAGTAGACTTTAAGTTGCTCTGCAAAATTGTAGCTCGCTAGCTACTAGCCCTTTTAGCTCACCATCACCATTTTTAACTTTTGGCACCGTGCTGGTAAAGTAATGCAGTATCCCTTTAAATTATGTCCATATTGGATGATTTTGGACCTCTCGATCTATGTCCAAACACCAATGCAGGAAGTGTTGCAGCCTTTTTGTAATGACATTCATACAGGAGACCATCAGAATTTGCATCCAAACCTATTAACATAGTTTATTTGTGATAACCAGAAAAACATTGGCACTGGACATTAAAAAAAGTTAAAATGTCATTGACTCTTTGTTGTAGTTATTCTGTATTCATAGTACTTTGTGGCATCGCTTATGTGTAGTTCTTGGTTGTACAGTTCTGTTTCTCTAGTTTGTTTTGTTTTTCCAACTGTCATTTTCTCTCTACTCTGTTTCTTGGGCATTTCCTCCTTCCTCAAGTTTCTTGGATTTTGTTCCTCCTAAAGTTGTCTTAATCAGGGCTTGAGGATAGAAGATGCAGTTGGATATCCCTCTGAGGTTCTGTAGTTTGGAAAATATACTGTATGTACTGTGAACTTTACTTTTTACTTCCTACATTCACACACTGATAGCCAGACAGTCAGCAGGGCATCCGGTGCTGTCTCTTGGTCTAAGTAAGGGATCCTTCTGAGAAAAGAACAGAAGGAACTTAAGAATGGGAAGACATTGGCTTGATGAACCTGTACTACAATAAGCATTAACATGTATAAAAGATGATAATCAATATGTTTTTTTTTTATTTTATTTATTTTTTACTTATTACAACAAAAGTAGAATCAGCTTTGTCCTGGGGTCTATGATAACACCAGTTTGGATATTCAAGTTTAGACTTTCCAACATGAGCAACTTATTAATGTAGCAAGCTCTCCTTCCCCTCTCCTTTCTCTGCATGGTGAGAAGGTACAGATGGATTTTGTCCCTGACAAAACCACAGCTCCTTCATGGATGGATGCGGTGCTGTGCGTCACATCAAGAAGCCGCCAGGGAAAGCCTCTGTCGCTTTACATGGGGACACACCATTTCCCGCATACGAAGGATGCTATCGCTGCCTCGTCTTATGCGTCCAAGTATCAGAGGATTGCGAGAACTAGGCGAGCTAACCCCTGAGAGCCTTACCTGTGCTCTAGTCAGGAGTGAAACGACAACTCTTTACCACACATTGAGAACCGGTGGGAGCAGGACGCTGGAGGAAGGTAGCCCTAAGAGGATGAACCGTGGGATTTAGAGTCCTGTGGGTAGGGCAGAATGCCAGATATTCTAGCTGAAAGTCCTGCGGATCAGATGAAGCTGTCAAGCAGGGCAGTGAGATGAGAGAGCCATGGGGAGAGGGAGCTTGGAGATGGAGGCCAGGCAGGGAAGCTCAGCGGATAGCAGAGACAGAGAGCTTAGGCTGAGGATCAGGGTTGTTTTACAGGAAACTGTCAAAGGTAGGGAGAGAAAGGGAGCTGAGATAGCGTGTGACTAGAGAATCAATGAGGTGAAGAAATGGAAAGTGTAAAACAAAATAATTCCCACAAAGATCAGATTAAGAAACTAGGTTAAACTCAGTTTTGGCTTAATTTATATTATGAACGGGGCACTTCAGTGGTTCAGGAGACAACTGTGTGGAAACAGGTTAAGTTCCTGAAATCAGCAGCCACCTTACACCGAAAGCCGCGTGAGTAAGAAGACGTAAAGGGTCAGGCAGTGAAAATCTCAGAGCAGACTCGACAAGACATATGAGCAGTGTTTAAAGTGTCGTCGTGTGTCTGGACTTCACTTGTCTGGGGAGCCTGGGAAAGTAGTGTTAAATTACGCAGAAGGAGATAGCGGGACCCTGTCACGACATGGCGTGGCGTTGTGGAGAGTGTGGCGGATGGACGTGGCACTGGTTTGTGCCCCCCGGAGTGCCCTGTCAGGCCTCATGACCGCATTGTACAACCACACGCAGACACACACACACGCACACACACACGCACTACAAGGGAAGAGGCGGGAGTAAAGAACAGGCGAGGGAAAGAGAACCATGGTCTCTCCTTCCCCATTAACCTCTGGAGTGTTACACACTTTAGACTCTTTCCATTTCTGCCCTCTTCACTTTTTTTTTAATTCACTTCTGTCTGTCCTTGGTGAAGAGTATTAAAAGTTCTGAAAATCTAAGTATGCAGTATTTGGTTGGTAAATACTCGAATAAGCCCACTATTGGTAGATTTTGTCGGCACACACACCAGCCTACTGGTTAACACATTAGATGGTTGAAGTATATCTGTATAGATTTAAATGTCACTAATAAACACCTGTGTCTTACATAGTTGCAGATTATCATACATGTGTTTTAGGTTTTTCTCTGATAAGTCATAATACAATCTATAAATCTCCATAAATCCGTCACCTTATTTAAACCTGAACTACAGCCAGTTCCCACACTGAAACTCCATATACAGCCCGACACTGGTCTTATCGATCAGCAAAGCGTCGATCATAGAGCCTGACAAACTGTTGCACTACACATTAACCCAGCAATAAGCATTAACATGCATTAACAGTGTCAGCTGTCTTAACCCAAAGCAGGTGTTTTCGTCTCATTTACCTCTAGGCAAAAACATCCATCAAGTTATTAAAACTCAGGCCTTTGATCAAATCTGGTTCAGTTGCCATTAGTGATGAGGAACTGAGCTGCCTCTGGATAATTTTTGTTTATACTTTTATTTATGTTCCAAGTGAGATTGCTCTCTTGAAGTCTTTACTTTGCCCAGTGTGTGGGCTTCTTTGGTTCAAAAGTCCACTGCATGCTTTCTACGCAAAGTTGATGCCTGTTGTGGGCTGTTCATGCCTAGCTCCCAAGTCTTGCCAGTTAACTGATGAATAGCAGTATTTTCAGTTGAGGCTACCAAATTCACATCATTCTGATAATATATAATATTTGTACAATGTTTTTTTTTGTACAATGCAAGCTTCACATTAGCAGATGAATGCATAACATGGACACAGAGCTGACAACAGAGCCGCATTTGAGTAAATACAGCCAATCTGCTGCTATTCAGAAAGGTTGCAGCTGCACCTTATGATTATGCTCATAAATTAGATGTGTATTTATATTCAAAATCTTACCCAGACTACCTTCAACATGCGTGCAAAGTCACTTAAAGTTCATTAAGTCTGCATAAGAAGTATTAATGAATGTGCTTTAAGAGTTTAAAATTCCCTCGCATTTCTTAAATAATGGACTCGACAGAAGTGTCACACTGCATTGAGACATGTAATATGTACATGTCCTTGTTCCTTTTTTTGTTGTTATCTACTGTCTGTATCCACTGATTCTGTTGAACCTCCTTTGTCTGCTTCAAGGTGCTGCAGAAAGTCATTCAGTCCTCAGTCTGATGCTCTATTGTGCTCTGTGGAACATCAACCTTGATGTGAAAAGTTGCTGGTTAGCTGAAAGACATGGTCAGACGTTGAGGTTGGGATTGTTGCATACAGTAGGTGAATGTCTTCACCTGGCATGTCTGCAGCATCTCTCTTGAATGGGATGTTGGGGAAAAAAGGCACAAGCGTGAAGCATTTCTTTGATGGCTGGGATGTGGAGCCAATTGCATTCTGACATTCAGCATATTCTGCGGCACTTCGGGGGTTACAAATCGGATTAATAAACGCTTAATGACTTTAAAAGGAAATTCCTCTGGCTTTAATCGAATATTAATCACTGCTTATCGTTGTCTTTTAGTCACACTTAATTACCATGCTTTTCCGCTTTTCACCTCCTTTTTTCTGTTTTCTGGGGTGTGCACAGATAAAACGGTTAGCGTTCTACATGGCTGAATCACTGCCTTTATTTCTAACACACTTGATTATCTGCTATATACATCTATTTTTTTACTCCATCAAAACCCTGGTTTGTGATGGATTGGTAAGACCTTGAATGCATATTTCATGCAATACTATACATTAAAGCATTTTGAAAATATACTGCAGGAGTACAGGCTCTCCTGTGAGTGAACACACTGTTGATGGCTTAAAATGGGTATTTAAAAGATGTTGCTTGCGAAAGTGTGTAAAAGTACTGCATTTCCTTAGTAATCTGTGGTGCACTGTACCTCAAGGTTTCACATATGAATAAATCTAGCTTAAGAACAGGCCAACCTGATTGGTTTGCAGTTCTTGTTAATGTAGATTTAAAAGGTAAGGTCCTTACCTGTGGCTATTCAAAGAGATGGACGTTTTTGCCAACCTATCACATGTGGAAGTTTAGGCATTTGTCTTCAGGGCACTGACTGACCACACGAACGAAGCTTCGCTGTGTCCAACCCGAATACCCCCTGACATGTCGCTCCGGCGCCCAGAGAGTATAATTCAACCTGATTGGCTAGCTCTGCTGGAAGGCATGATTCTGGCCTGTCCAGCACCGTACATCACTGTGGCCTAGGGGCATTGTGGGAGGAGGAGAGGAGCATGTTATCCTGGTCTAGTTCACGCCGGTGACTTAGATGAACGATAAAACCGATTGGTTGAAAAAAAATCAATATGACTTTTGGGTAAAAAAAACGTACTTTACCAACATGTTCTAGTTTGCATCCATTCAGGGATTTTTCTCTTTCATGTTTGTGCTGTCTGGCCACTTTCATCTGTCTTGCTCTCTCACTCACTTTCCTCTCTGGGCCTTTACATGCTCACATACACATTTGTGCAAACGGTGTGCGCTCTAGCATGTGCTCCTCTTTTGTTTCTCAATTGTGACACAAAGTGCTATCGGCCAAACTGGGGAGCGCGAGGGATGCTTAGCCCGATTCTGTCTCTCTCAGTGCCCTCTGATGCCCTGCAGGCTAGCAAAGATGGCCTGGGAGATTTCGCCATGTGAAAAACGGAAAAATAGAGCCTGCACACTAGATAATGCTCTCATGAACATTTATTAATATGCCACCATGTGATGTTTGGGGTGCAAGCCCATCTTTACAGATGAAGAGACACACCTTACAAATACCTGTCCAAAGGGGTTACCTGACAGGTCATGTGATTAAAGGTCATGTGATTACAAAATGGTGAACCAAAAATACATAAATAGGATAGTGAACCCTGTAAGTATAATTCTGTGCAGTATATTCTAAACCACCTAGATATTCCATAACTGAGTCATCAGGTAAATGAACTGTCGTGCTTTCATGACACATTGAGAAGAGAAGAATATTCTCAGCACTTCAGTCAAAATTATGCATAGCAAAAATGCACACCCAGAAAATACACTACATATACACACATTTAATATACAAAGCTCCATAGTACACCTAAAAAGGTACACTTGTCTGTCAGGTCAAAGACCTTGTACAGCTTAAACACAGCATTTTGAATATGGCATGACTAGAGCATCAGGTATAATCCCTCATAATGTGATGCAAAAACAAGAAGAAAACAGAAAAAGGAAAATTTAGAGGCATCTGTGCTAATCTATAAAGGTGGTAATATTGAACTGCAATGAAAACGGGGCCATAATAGAGAGACAGAGTAAGATAGAGGAGACTGACCAGAGAGACCCAGCACACGAGAGTCATTACAGAAACGGCTGCTGAGCCAGCGTGTCCAAGGTGCAGATCCGAAATGCTTTGCTTATGATGAGTAACTCATAAGTGAGTTAATATCGCCTCCATGATGCCGTGTTTGACCACTTCGATGCCCAAGTATCCAACAGAAGAAACACTCTGAAATGCCCTGCCCTTAAGTTTCTAATATCATAGTTTTGAGTGTTTAGGTGGTCTGGTAGTTTTTCCCGATGTAGCTCAGGCCACGCGGGCATTTGAGCATGTAGATCACATTATTGGTGTTGCGTGGTATGATATCCTTGATGTTGAATGGTTTTCCTGTCGGTGGGTGATTGAAAGTAGTGGCATTGTGTGTGAAATTGCATTGTGGGCAGTTACCACATCTGTAATCCCAGTGAGAAATAGTCTGTAAGAAGGGGGCTGAGTCAGTGGTGGAAGGTCCACTCTCACCAGTAGGTTTCTCAGATTGGGTAGTCTCTCTTGTAGAGACAAGGTCGTATGGTTAAACATTATTTAATGCCACGGTCAGCTTCTATATGTGCCGGTGTTTTGGAATGATGCATTGAAATTCCCTGCCAAAGGGTGAATACTGGATCACAGCATTGACTCTACACTCAGATGCTCTGGATCTCATCTGGTTTGGACATTCTGCTTGTGATACATTTTCAAAGCTGCTACGTGCCTGTGCAACCCATTCATGAGAACGTTTCTCTAGGTCAGCAGCCTGGCCTTCAAAGTCTACATCAGAACTACAGATGCAGCAGATGCGACTGAGCTGATATATAGGCAGACTCCACAATGTGCAGTGCTTCCATCATGTGTGACTGGTCCACTCCCTTAGTACTGCAAAACTATGGTACTCAGATATTGTAGAAATAGATCAATTAAATTCTTTACGACTTAGCTAATGGTCTCTGATGTTTGAGCTCCTGTGAGGTTCTTCTTCAGCAATTAATTGCCAGTGAACCAAGAATCCTGTTATTTCACTGATGGTCATATTATTATGTTGCTCACACTCTATTCTTCCAAATTAGGTTTCATACAATAACCCCTCTGCTCCACTATTTTCTATATGAGTAATCCAACCGGCAAATATAAGCAAAGTGATATGCCTGAGAGTGAAGAATTAGCTGTTTTTGTTTCGTTTTTGCCTTTTTTCTGTAACGTCATGAAACCTTCCTTCTCTGATATCAGTAATAAGTGAAGGACTGGCATAGAGCGCAGCGGGGAAGTGATTAATGTACTGCAGTTCCTATGCCACATCCTGGAACGATGCATCCTCCGCTAGGTATTGCCAGCTGGTTCTCCTTCCTTCCTGCAGAGAGTAGGAGTACAAATCTCCACTATAATAACAGCAGCAAATTACGCCGTCTACAAATGAACGATGCCGCCCCCCCTTTCCTTTACCATATCATCTTCAAGGCGGGGGGAGAGGGTGGTTATGGTGTTGAGGGGAGATGTAGACCGCAGCCGATTATCCCCTAATTAACGCTGATACCTCCCCCATGGACAATGTCCCATCTCATCAGTGGGCCGCCGCGTCTTAATGTTAGGTGCTAACTGCCTCCCTCGCATATGTCAGTCCTCGTTAAGGGACTGTGCCATGCGGTAATGTCCTCCCGTTTAATGGCTTGTAAAAAGATGGTTAACACTCACTATTTGGCTTCCCTCCTTTTTTCTTCTCGCCGCCACAGCTAGATGACAGATACAGTATGATCGAGTGCTCTTTGGGGGAAGTTAATTGCAGGCAGAGAGCACCTTGGTGTTTGAAGTGAGATAGTTGAGAGAAGGTAAATGATTGGCCCCTTGGCTGTGTGTTATACTGTTAAACAAGCCATACTCACAATATGGTTACGGGTGACTCGTTAGGGTGACTGTTGTCTGGCCAGCCACAGGCTAAATAGATATATGAAGCCAGAAATTATTAGCTGTACATTGTTAAATTATTCATCAGACCAGGCGGCTTCATTAATAATTTTTCCACACTTATTCCATAATCATTAACAATGACCGATGACACATTGGCGAAACCTCATCAGCAACTCCCTATCTGAACAATTAAATGTTTTCCTTTTGAACTTCACTTCTGAATTCATCAACCAATAACCGTGTCTTAGAAATCTTATTACGCAGCACAAGTTTACGCTGCCATTAGTCTGCAAGGCAGTAAAAGCAAATGAACTGTCACTTCTCAATATGCATGTGTTTTCGCTAGACAACACTAAGAATTCTTCTAATGTCAAGAGCAGTGCTTCTTTTTTCTCTCTGCATCTCCTCACTCACCCTCGCTCCATCCCTCTCTCTCCCTCCATCTATGCGTTCGTGTTGTATTATGAAAAAAGCAAACACGATTATTTTTGATTTCCCGTTTGCCTGAGCAGTACATTTGGCCCACCCCTCTCTCCCCCGACCCTCTTGATTGAGGGCTAATGAAAAAGCTGTCCTGAGCGTCGCTCCCTCCCTGTATCCATTAAGAATAATTAGACGGGAACAATTTTGATGCCTGTAACCTCGGCGAGTGTGGCTAATGGTGTTATAAATTGCTCCTTGTCCTGGGCCCTGCACGCATTGGCGCGCAGTGGTGGGGGCGAGACGCTTAATTCAAAAGCACTCTGTCAACAGCACTGATTTGTGTGGTTAATGAGAGCGTTTAAAACAACAGGCGCAGCTCATGCATCCTAATGCCGATGGCAGGAGCAGGTTCGATAAAGAGGCTTGTCCACCATAATTAGCCGCGACAAACGCCCAGGATTAAGAGACAGGGGGCCGAACATAGCGTGCCCTCTTAAAATGGGCCCTGTTTGCTCTCACTCGCTCTCTGCCGCTCTTTGAGTGACTCTCTCCTTATATCCTCTCTTTAACAACATGACTGACTGCATTGTTTCTATCATCTGTCTCCTTTGGTCGAACAACTTGACTGCCATCTTTTCTTTTATAATTCACTGCAGAGATCTCCTCCTTTCTTTCTTTGTAATATTTGTTTCTGAGGCAGTAGAAAGATTTCAGTCTAAGAAGTCTCTCTGGGACACGGACTGCTGCAGGGTGGGGGCGTTCAGACCTTACAGCTGGGATACATGCTCTCAAGAGGAGTCAACCCATTACTCCCCTGATCTCACTGCAGTTGTTTCTATCTGCTCTATCTGTGTCCCCTCCACCTGTCCAGTCCCTATTTATTCTCCTTTTTTACCTCCCCTCCCATGTGTTGTTTGTAAACCATGACCCACTCTCCCTTTTCTGTTTTCGTCCACTTTCTATTCTTCTGGCTAGCTTTTACAGCCCAACAGCAAAGGGTCAGATGGCTGTATGCCTGCGGGTTAAAGGCCTCAGGCTAAGGGGAAGAAGAGTCGTGAAACTTTAGCAATGCTCTACAGCAGTCCCTTTGTGCTGAAACGAAGATTAGGAATGATATTCAGAGACAAGAATGTGAAGGAAGTGCATGTGATTAAGATTTTTTTTGGAATAGCCAACGAAAAGGAGAGAAAAATTGACAGGAGAGACAGTTTTAAACAGATCTAGAGGATGACACTAGAATCAGGGGCTTTCACGGCGGTGGACCTGAAACAGTATAAAACAGTTAAAACAAGTGTAACTTTTATCCTTGCTGTGTGCTGTGTGGTAAAGGAGCCTCTAATATGTTTTAATCAGCTGTGTTCTGCAGAAGGTCTTCCAAAGGACTGTGTCTGTGTCTCTGTAATGGATAGAGAAGGGGAGAGTGACAAAGCCAGGCCCACTTTAAAAGGTGTTCAATTCCCCTGTAAATGCATGCTGACAAGATTAATTGAGCATTGCAAATGGTAAACCCTGAAACCCACACCTCAAAAAACGCATGCATGTGCACACAGATACACACAGATGTCGGTGTTGACACAAGGGTGCACACACGCACACACGCTAAGATACTCATATATCCAAACAGACACATACATATTGTGTTCATAAACACACAATAATCTGCACATACCTACAAGTGTGCACACCAGTGTGCTTGCTGGCACACACACACACACAGATGCACGCACACCCCTGCTGGCCTCCCTCAGCCCACTTCCACGTGTCTTGCCCAACACAAATGACTTGATGGGCAGTTAAATGCAGGGGTCGGGGGTTAAATGAACACCGTTGTTTATGAGGATGCGGTGTGAATCCATTTGCATTCTAATATTGCCTCTATTCTGAAAGACACACATGCACACACACACACACACAAGGCCCGTTCTGGGCAAAAGGGAGGGTGCGAGAGGAGGGGAGATGACTGGTGGACGGCTTGTTTTAAAATCCCATTATCAAGTTATTTATGGAATTCATGGCCCGACAACCTCTGTGACCTTGTTTTGTTAAACATGAACCAGACACGATTCTGGCACGTGGTGCTGCCTATTAGCTTTTGTTTTCAATAGCCTTAAAATGTCAGCAACTTCAATCACCCCTTGGGCAGCTTTCCACTTGTGTGTTTTGGCCCTCATCAAATGGACACATGGTACACACACACAAACACGGTCTCACACGTTCAGACATACACGTCCATCCAAGGACACACATGCATGCTTACACAATCGTTGACGCACATGGTATGCCTACATGCAAACATGCAACGTGGAAATGAGCAAACAGACAACTTGCACACACAAAATCCAAAATGCATACTTAAACACACATTCCCACTTTAATATCCCAAAACCGAGGCGTCCAGACAGACTACATCCCATCCCAGACCAGACCCATTACTCCCTGTCTGTATTTGTGTTTGTGTGTAATTTAACCCAATCTCTATGGCTAGTCATGGGCTGACTGACACACAAGGATGAAATCCATGCAAATCCCAACAACCTCTTTACCCTAATGCTCCTGTTTAAACATGGAGGGCCCATTCGTTTCCCTCCAGCTATCAGCACCGCACATCAGTCGACGACCACTCATTACATGTAAACAAACTGAAGGATTATTCAAAAATGCTGCCGTCCCCGCGACATGTGAGACTTTCTGGTGGGAGATGGGGAGTAAGATGAAGTGCCTCAGGGTTTGCAAGGTTGTATGCAAAGGCGGACTTCACTTTAAAGGGTGAAAAGTGCATGTGTTTGTACAGTTCATTTTTGTTTGTTTCGTGTGTTTGTATATGTGTGGGTCTGAGAAATCACACCATTAATATTCTCGTACTCTGTGACCTGAACGTGGGCTGCCCTCATTGGCTGTGCAGTGCGTAACTTTGGGGTCGTGAACATTCGGAGGTGTAAGCATCAACTGGCTGCTGTCCATCACTGACTGTGACTGTGTGAACATGCCTGTTGAATTGCAGTAGAAACTTTAGAATAATTAATCATAACGGCAGGTTTGATGTTCACATAAGCGCAGAGGTTTCTGTGGTTATGTTGCAACAGTGTGGTGCTTGTTGCACAGAATTTAACCAACAGATCCACCGTGCGTAATTGTGGCTTGACTGTGTGCAACATCGTTCTAGTCAGGAGCTGCAGATGGGAAAAGATACCTGCTGCCTTCAGATGGCTGTAAAGAGAGTCACCAGAGTAAAGGAAAGGCTGTCAGAATAGACTAGCTGCCGTGGACTACAGAGCTCGAAGAATCACTCATTAATCTTTATTATGTCTGACATTTTGTCTGCTTGGTCACATGTAGAAAGGGGTCTGTGGGAGGTTTATATGGGGGTACCTTAACCAAATTAAGTGACCAAAATATTATGGAACACTGAGCTGTATACCTGCTCTGAGACACTCATTGTTGGCAACAAAATTGCTACTGGCGCCTCCCACTGGGGCACACTGTGAGTCATCAAGATATCAAAGTGGTGCAGTCAAGGAAATAACCTCAGTGTGCCCCAGGAAAATACCAGTGCAAGAGTTTGGTTCGCACATTATTCACCTTAAAGTTTGTACAACTATACTTCTGAGTCAGGATGTGCATTTAACCATCCTTGATCTTTTCTTATTTGTAGTGTGTGTGGTGGAAAATCTGCACTTGCACTCAAAACACATGCTCGGCTCTCAGCAGCAGCGCTTCAGCATTTCCATTCAAAGTAACAAGAAATGGCAATGCTGTGAGGTTCTCAGTGCAAAGTATTGTTAATTGGTTAATTCCATAAACACGTTTCCACCTCCAATCCCTCAGTCCTCAGGTCGCTCCCCTTTTTAATTACACCGTTCAGTGTGTAAATATATTATGATTATGCCTGTTTCAATGAAGAACAGAGATAACATCTTGCCGTTCTACAATGTTCCTTCATTCCATCATCTCTTTCTTGTTATTTGCCCACAAAACTCTCGGCAAACGCCATTGGCAAAGAGCAAGTATTTGAAGAGGGCAAAAGTAAAATCGAGCCACAGACTGCTCCTGTGTGTCTTACATTATTCAACGAGGCTCCAGCTGTGAGGCATGGAGGATTAAATCTCCCACATTCTAACATATGCCAGCTAAAAGACTTTAACACTGGTGTGGGCCAGTGCCACCAGGCAAAAACAGACTAAAACAACAACAGTTAAGCAGCCCTCATGTACTTCATGATACTTTTCTACCCCTTTGAGAAGATCAAGCCTAACACTGATTAACATTTAGTGATCAAATGTGGCAGCTATAGGTCTGCCACAGGCCAAACTTCTCTACTCAAAGTCAATCCATTATATATTGGCTAAAAAATATAGTTAATGGTCTTAGAGTTGAATACATTATCCTTGGGTGTGCAGCCTGCAACAGTAGCCACTGAACTCAGCATATTAACAACTGTTTGACTGTTGATCTTTTTTGCACAGTATCTCTAAAACTTTAACACATACTTATTTATCTTTTAGTTAAAAAGCCCTTAGGTTTAGTTAAACACCACAAATTAACCAATTTTACAAAACTGTGAACTGACTAAGAGCAGATATATACATGACTGCAGTGTCTCATTTTCACAAATTAAATTCGCCAACTCACTTAAGGCATATTCATTTAAAGTAAAAAGTAAAATCGTTTTTATATTTGCCTCTAACAGCATACATATCCCTTCTGTACAGTAAATCACTGGTCCTGTGTTCTCCTGTTAAAATAAGTGAAAAACTTTCATTAAGCAGTCAACCCTTGACCCTTTATCACAGAATTCAGGGGACCTCGGATGACATCTCAATGGCTTTTATTCTGAGTTTAATATTTGTCTTTATAAACTTTCAAAATACAGTGGAATTGCGATTGTAGAGATGAGTACAAGCACAATAATTGTTTTTTTTTTCTTTTCTTCTTTTATGGAACAGAGAGGTGGGAGGAGGCAGGTAATGTTCCTGTTTGCCAACAGCTTCAGTGTTTTGTTTCTTTTTTTCTTTTCTTTTCCTGGAAAGTTATGAGTAAAATATATTTTTTTAAAAAAGCAGGAATGTCAGTGCATCATAGGCAGGTCAGATGGTTAGTCAGCAGCCTGCTACACAACCCAAAAGCTGCAGACTTTGACTAACAACCCACATCAGCTTTCCGACTAAAGTGTCCTCCCTATCTGGCTTACAAACATGAACACACATCTTGTCCTGCACCTCAGCTTGTCGAATGAGCAGCCAAACAAACATTGACCGGGGAAGAGTGCACCGCTAACCTCAGTCTGAAAGCTGGATAGCCAATTAGCTGCTCAGCTGCAGCACATTAAACAGCATGTAAACATACTGTACCTGCAAATGTCACTTTGGTCCAGTTAGATGCTGCTCCTTACTCTTCAACACCACTAACAACACGCTGTCTGCCCATGACATGTGGTTATAGTGCAGGTTTGTTTACGCTCTCTCTTGTTCCCTCCAGTGTAACATTGACACTCTGGCAGCCTGGCACACTCCTGCAGAAGAAAAGGAACATTTTTCTTCCTTTTAGTGATTAAACAAATGATGAAAATACGTTTAAAAGACATGTTGACATTTGACTAAATGTGATTGGACTTAAAGTTTTTAATGTTGTAATGTGGATGAAGTGTCAGGAACTGAGCAGGTAGACACTAGGCTGTAGGTTTTTGATCTGAAAAAAATGTGTTTTGGTTTTGTTTACTCCCGGAAGTAGAAAATGCACAACAAAATTCAACATTTACTAAATTTGGCGTGTAAAAGATTTCAAGAAAACAAAATCGAACCTGACGTAATGACACATGGGGGAAGATGCACTCTGTTATAAGGTAGCTAAAACTAACTCACTCTAATACAACAGTCCTGCAGTAAATCCCACCTCTGTGCTAATACTGTTTTACAGTGGCTGTTTCAGTGGCTGCACTTTGTGGTGCTGTTGTGTTATAACAACAGATGTTCTCATTGAATCATGCTCTACCCGACGTTCTCTACAGCTCTCAGATTTTTTTTTTCTTTTATGTTGTTGAAGGTGGTGACCACATTTTGCACCAAAATATCATGCAACAGTATTTTCTTAAATAATGGATTCAACAGGCAAACATTTCTAAACATTTTGCTGAATGTGTTCATCCCATGTTGACCATGTAAACGGCACAGTCAGCTGAGCCCATTCATTCCAGAAAAGTGTCAGAAAAGCTCAGCAGTTAATCAACAAGCTTGGAAACATGGCTCAGGTTTGTCATGGCCAGCAGCTGTCGAGAGCCAATCACATTTCTGTGCTTCCTTATGGCTCGATACCAATAAGCACGTTTTTAATTGCTGCAAGAATAAACTTCAAATGATGCCTGGAGAAAGTGTGCAACCGTCTTTGCAGCCTTAATGCAGGGTTATTGTCTTAGATATTCAAAGTGAATTGCAATACAAAGAACTAGTAGATTTATTTGTATAAAGTATTTTTATTAATCAATGGCCTTTAACTTAACTATTTAAAAGATGACATTTAACAGTCACCAGTCCAGTTAAGTGTTTAATAGAGCATGTCCATCCATCTTTCCCCCCTATAAAATTGCATTCTAACTATGCATCTAGATTACACATTACAGCTTTATACTGCAGGTGCTTATCAGCTTGCTTTGCTCATCTGATTGACTCTCCCTCTGCGCGGATATGTATAATGTGATCAATAGCATCTTCTATTGTGAATGGCAATAAGAATTCCCTGCAAGTATCCTGTTCTAAAGAGTACGTTCTCAGTCATACTCAGTTACACCTGCACATGCACCGACATGTCCATGAAGCTGCTAAGAAAACATGCACACAAACTCACAGAAAGCCTTGGGATGTGGTGCAGGTGGTTGTCAGTGCCCCAGGAAAGAGTCCTTTTCACTGAGGGAGAGATGCCAAAATAACTCAGTCCGGGCCAACAATTGGTTTGACTGCTCTGCAGAGTGGAGGAAGGAAGAAAGAAAAGAAAAAGCAAGAGAAAAAGTTACTGCGCAATACTGAGGTGTTGGCTACAGGATTAATCAAAGCCAGACTGAACCCCTGTACCTACCTTCTTAATTTAAAGTAGTTAATCTTTACAGTGACTTCCTTATGAGCCAAATCCTCATAAATTCTAATTATGGTCTTTTCAAAATGCAGTGAAGTGTATTGCAGAAAATAGAATAAGAATATATTAAAAACAATGATTTTAAGAATATGACCCGGTACACTGTGCCTGACTGGCCAAGACTGAAAACCAACAACTGACCCAAACAGGTGCAACCAGAAACAAGTCTTCTATTGCCTCAAACATATATTTAGACTGTCTGTCAGTTCTTGTTATTTACTGGCCAACATATGCAGATGTATATCTTTGTTTTATTCAATAGTTTATCCAGATTCTTTCCATAACTTTTTTTGTGGGTCATACAGGTGCCATGTTGAGGCTTTCTTCAGCTTAGTCCAGGCATGTTGTTTTTCTGTAGCTTTTCCATAAAAATTACACCTGTTCTTGTATGCCACGCTTTGGCCTCCAATCTGTATTGAAGCTTCCTCCCAGATCCAAAGGTGGTCCATGGGGCCTCTTGGGCAGAGAGCCTGCTACTCTCCCTCCACCCCATATATTAGTTGCTTCTCCTGGGAGTGTGTGTGTGTGTGTGTGTGTGTGTGTGTGTGTGTGTGTGTGTGTGTGTGTGTGTGTGTAGGTGTGTGTGAGTGCTAGGGGTGGCAGTGCTCCCCAGTGTGGTGTTGGCCCCAGGCAGCACAAGGTAACATCAAACGATTCTTCTCTTTATGACTTATTTATTTATTATACCGACTCTGTGTGTGTGTGTGTGTGTGTGTGTGTGGGAGAGAGAAAAAGAGAGAGTCTGAGTTCGTACTTGAACAGACTTGTGTGCATTTGTCATCTGTGCCAGTTTGTTTTCATTCTGTCCTCATGCGCCACCACCGGTTGCAGCAGTGTCCTCCCTGGTGGTGAGCAAAGGAGCCGCTGGAGTGTGGGGGGTCCCTGTAACTCCAACCTTGGGACCCCTACTGGTCTCTGTGCTCCAGCCTCCACTGTGATCAAAGTATATGGGAACCTCCCTCATGTGCCGTAAATACCGTCCCGGAGCAGGCAGATACACGGGAGCACATAAAACTGGGGAGGAGAGATGTTTACTGGCACTGTCACTTTGGATGAGTGGGATCTCCAAGACTGGCGTCATGCCACGCACCCTGGGAATGCTTCACATATGAAACACCCACTGCTGGAGTTGAACATACAAAAGTCACTGAACAAAAGCTAATGTGATAAGGAAAATACTCCAAGGCTGGTGGCCATGGCACCAACTTCCAAAGCAAACATTCATACCCCCTCATTTATTAAATTTTCCTCTGCCCTTTTTGCAATTGCAGCAATTTAACATCAAAAATGGAAGATTCGATTTATATTTACTGCCAAGACTGAAAACTTAACATCAAAGCAAAGTAGATGTAAAAGAAAAATCTGTCACGATGAAGAGTAGTAGGATGCATTAGGTACACACATGTCAAATTTCAACATCTTCCTGAGCTTACTCGCCCTCCCTGTGCAGCAGACTTGTATTTGCAATTCTTTGATTAGTTATCGACCGGGCACTTCCTCTGGTTGTGCATAAGGGCTACTCGAGAGCTGAGAAAGGCTTCAGACAATCAGGGCTCCTACCTACTTTACCTGTGATGAATCGCATTACTGCTGGACCAAGTGCCGGCCGAGCCCCTTGCTGAAAAATCGGCCAGCTAAAACGGGCGGACGGGAAGCCGTATGGCAGAGCACTTCGTCCAGACACTTCCCCCACCCCTTCCCTCCCTCCAAATGAATATCCAGCCCCGTCCGCCATAAAGTGCATTAGGCACGGAGAGTCATTAGTACAAATGGGCTCAAGGTACTTCTGCAAGGAGGCTGTGTGTGAGTGTGTGTGTAATGGGGATGCAGATGGGGAGGGGGGGACCAAGCTGGAGGATGCTTATGTCTCTCCTGCCCGTTGTTTGGCGTGCCCACCTAATCCTCTCTCCACACCCACACACACACACACACACACACCCACACACACCTAGTCTATGAATCTGCACCTATCCCTCTTCACCCCCGCTCCTTCTCCTCAGCCCCCCCCCCCCCCCCCCCCCCCCATTCCTGTGGAGAAGACAGGGTGCCCCCCTGCCCCTTGTTCTCTCCTGCTGCGATGGGGAAGTGCATCCTCATTTAATAATGTATCAGAGAGAAGACAGAGAGAGGGAGAGAGAGAGGGAGAGAGGGGGGGGGGGAGCTCTGACCCAGACGAATGCAGCCTCTCCATTATTTAGCATTTACAGACACCTTCCAGCTCATTTCTGACTCAATATTTAATACAGCAGTAGGAGAGGGGGGGCATTCTCTAATACTCACACCCACTTGATTTTTTACTGTTATTTTGTCTTATGGCCTGATGAAAAAAGAAGGAGCATAGACATACTTGTGGGCATGCATAGACCAAAGAAAATGTGAAAAATGGGTCAAAGTGTGCGTGTTGGAGGCATTGGAGGGGTAATGTGTAGATGGGCATACGCAGACAGGAAGTGAAAGAGCTCATGAACAGACAGGAATATCTGCTGGTCCTTGTCCTGACCTCCTTTGTTCTGCTAGGTTACGTGTGAACAAATAGACGAATAAACAAACAAAAAAAAGAGAGAGCTGTTGAATGGATTGAGGGCTGGGAGATGTGTATGTTGGGAGGTAGCTGTAGTTGTACACCTCTACAGGGGGTGTTTGGAATGGATGGACAGACAGTCTTAGAAAGAATGAGTTCTGGTTTGTCAACATGGCCTGCTCACTTTTGTCTGTCACAGAATTATCTCTGCAACACCTCGGGTCAAAGATGAGACTCATCCATTCAAACAGGGAGAAAGGGTATGCACCCCACTGTACTGTACAAACTGTATATGCTGGGGTTACCTGACAGCCCCTGATCCTGTTTTAGTGTCTGACAGCACTGGAACATGAACACCACATCCACACACCGTTGTGGTTAAACCATTTGTTTACAGAGCAAATGAGAGTGCACCAGAAAATCAACATTTGTTCTGCTTGTAAGACATGAATCTCATACCAGATACATATGCAGTACTGTTTTAGGTGATTTTTTATTTTTCCGCAATATGTTGACTTAAATTTTAATGTAATGTGAAAGTGGAAATGACTATTGGCAATGGAATTGTAATGCAAGAGTATTTATAAGCCATTGGCAATATGTCAACATTGAAATGATAAATTTACATTGAAGGTTAAATATTAAAAGCATGACGCGTTTGAAGCACTGCACTGGGTTGCAACAGCCACAAATTAGTTTGAAGGTAATAACTTACTTCAGACTTAGTTTAAGTGCTGCTAACAGGTGTTGCACCAGCTGAAATAAACAGTTGACGTGGCGCATTGTTTCGACTTGGAGGATGAGGAGGAGTGATTTACACCATTTTTCGCATTATGACCCTTAGGTCTCTGAGGTGCATCCAAACATCGACACAGCTTTAGTATCGATCTAAGTGGTTTCAGGGTTTTGTTTCGTGTGGACTTTGCACCCTAACTTAATAGAGAACATAGGTATCGCTGATGCAACAGGCCACTGGACTTTTAAACAGATCTGATTCACAGTTAGAACATCTAATTTGAAACAGACTCTGGAGTTATAATCAGCTTAATTCGTGTACGTGACCTCCTTTCGCATTCATTTTCAGTGATCAGTTATACTGTTTTTAAGACCATTATCAAAGCAGCGAAAATATGGCTGTTTTTATTCCTTTAAAGCAGCGGGTTGCTAATATATTCATTTGTTAGCAAACTGAGGTAGCATACAACACAAACACTGTCTGAGAATGCTGCAAGGTGGTTAATGGCTTGACAGCAAATAGGCCCAGTTCATATGAGATATTTATCACATTTCCCATTGACTTTTCATTGGAAGTAATGAATCCTCAATTAACTGCAAGAACAAGTGTTTCCATGTTTGCATTTTTCTGCCTGTTCACACGTGTGTATGTATTCATGAAACTCATCTAAGCGTGTGGAAATATACGTACAGTGCACCCATACCTGCAAGTGTGCATGTTTAATTGGATGCTCACTTGCACGTACAGTATGTCTGCGCTTTAATCACAGTCTAGTGTGACATGCTGGGCAGCAGTTGGCTTAAGACCAATGGCTTTTAACCTGGCAGATATGTCTCGCTCGTGTATCATTAGTTGTGGCCGAAGGAAGGGGAGGACGTGTAGAGGAAGAACGCAGACTCTTTATATGCAAATACTTGGCCCTGGCTTGTCAGGGCTCACCTCTGTCCCCGTGACAACAGGAGGAGCAAGGAAACAGAGAGAGTGATCGAGGGAGAGAGATGTGGAGAAAGAGGGAGAGAGAAGGAGGCTTGTTCTCTGGTTTGCCAGTGGACTCCTGTGGGAAAACCACTAGCCAGTGTAAATAATGCTCAGGCAACATCCACGAGGAAGCTGGATGCAAATGATGCTCAGTCTCACCGTGTGGACCTTGTCAAACCTTTTGCTCAATCAGTCACTCCCTCCACCTCTCAATCCCATATATTTCTGCCTTGATGTTACTCCTGTTCTTTCATATTTTCATTTCACTTTACCTTTCTTCCTTGCCTGTTCTGTCTTTCTCACGGCTTACACAACATTGCCCAACTTTCCTTGTCATTTGTGAGACGGTGCGTCGGTGAAATGCTGCTCTTACAGTAACAAGTTATTTCACTTTCCGGAAAAGCTCCTCAGGCGGTGTCATTTTTCAGGTTGTGTTAAAATCACTTTGTCAGGGGTGATATAAATTACCTCGATAAACGCTGTCTGACCAACTCTACTGGTACAGCTCCCTAGGTTCCCGTTTCTAGAAGGAGATATAATATGACTTCACGGCACAGTTTCTTTTCAACTTGTAATGTGTGGATTTTCTCTTTCTGTCAGAAGAATTCCCAGCAGTACAGAAAATAGTGCTGCTTCATAAATTGACAACACTGACGGCTGTCATCAGAGACAGCGAGGAAAAAAAAAAAAAACACCAAGGGGAAGAAAAAAACACTCCATTAAAAAATTAAGCCAGCCTACAGTATTGCACGGCCATTCTGTTTGTTTGTTTCTGTGTGTATGTGTGTGCATGTTTGTGTTTGGTGGGAATTTATGACTTCAGTGTGTTAGCGCTTGGCTGTTCCCCTGCTCCCAACAACACCGCTGCCAGCGGAGTCAAAGCTGTTAGTGTACGCCCGCTAATTATTTAATGCACTGTCTTATTTGTTTACATTGTTTCCATTTTCAAGGATTTCAAGCTGTACAGTAGTCCAGAGGCGGTTTCTGTGCTATTTTCACACCTCCTCTCTTGAGCTGTCTTATACCTGTCACGCACAAAGGCACACCAGGCTCTACAGTACAAATCTTTGTAAATCAAAGGAGAAAAAGCTTTTGCTTTGGTTTATATAGAATGACTTGTTATCCTGTGCAAGACAGGCCATAAAGCTAATCAAGCCATTTATTTTCACTAAATTAAATGTAAATATACCCTAGTCTGGGTGAATACTCGATTCTGATTGGCTGCAGGGTGTCCATTAATTCCTGATAATGGACACCACACTTTAAATGAATGCTTTGGCCACATGGTATCAGCCTGTATGTAAAATGAGTAGCCATAGCAACAGGGACACAGTCAAAGCCTCCATTTTCAAGTAATTGCAACACATTAACAAACTAACATCTAATAACAACAATGAGCAACATTTCTTTAAATTGATTTGGAGAATATGACAACTTCGATAACTGGATGCAGCTGAAGAAAGAGACACTGGAAAGAAAAGTGATAAATGGCACAAAGAGTTAACACTGGCAGAATTAATCAAACAGTATCTCATAAGCGATCATCTCACATCATGCTGTCAAATTGTATTTACTGTTTGTCAACCTTACACAGTCTTATTGAATTTGAATCTCGCTGGCATCAAGTTAGCTTTCTGGCTCATAGTGAAGTGGATGAGAAATATTTCCGTATCGAAGGTTCAACCTATTTACTGGAGTAAAGAACAATGTTTACATTGATTCTTCCTGGTATTAGTCAAACCCTCAAGTGTTACCAGGGGAACTGAGTTATAGTTTGTAAAAACTTTTTGATTGCAAATACACGAGTATCTAAATTAATGTTCTTATATTTTTCTTTGGCATGTGACCATGGCATAAATGGGGTAATGCGCTTCGAGGTGCCCAAAATCAGGAATTAATGGTCTGTGTTATACTTCGGACCATCGTCCATTGATTCCTGATAACTGGCACCTCGTCAGGCATTATCCCGTGCAGGATTTGCAGGACAAAAGGCAGAATTGAACGAAACAAAGAACATTTCTCATTTATAATAACAGTCTTGGTTGTGTTTGCGTTGGTGTGGAGGGTCACTCACACTTATATTTAAAGCTGCCAAACTCCAGTTCAGAAGTAGTTTCACAAGGTCACGCAAGGGCAATTGAGCTTAGGTAGCTAAGTGAGAGAAGAGTGACACTCATTCATTATCTCCCCCAAAAAGTGTCCGAGAATTCAGTAACCTTCCAGTCTGCTTGACCGAATTCCTGAAACTGCTCTCATTCCACCTCAATGTGTTGCCCATTTTCTATCTCTGTGCTCAGTCCACCTTCTCTTCCTCATTCTGTGCCTCCGCCACACTCGCTGCATTTGTCCTGAAAGCACAGGACACACACACATGAACTTATTGAGCACAGAGAAAGAAAATCCATCCCAACGGAAAAAAGAAGCGGATGAAACAGACATGGCTGCTGACAGAATTGAGAATCTGACAGAGAAAATGGGGGCGCACGGCCACCAGCCACCCCTGTATAGCTCTGTCTTTTACCTCTGCCTCTGTCAGTGCCCACCGCCACCAGCATTTCTCTTTTTCCCATGGAATCCATTTCACATAATTAAAGACACTCAAATGAAATGGACCCTCAGGAAAAGTGGCTTTCAGCAGGGAGGAGGTTGTGGAGGAGGAGGTGGATGAGAGGCAGAGAGCTGGGAGTCGAGTATTGGTTCTTCAAGGAGCACCCCTCCTCGTTACCTCCCTCCCTCCTCTCCCCTCTCAATGGGGGCCACCCTGGAGGGAGGCAGAGTGGCTGTGGCCCCAGCACGGATCAATATCATCTCCGTTATTAATATCAAAAGCGCATTACTTTGTTTTGCCTCTGGCAGTGGGCCAAGGCAGCTCGAGGGCCCCGTACCGACCGACGGCCGTTTCCTTCCTTCCTCGCCACCCCGCCCTCGCTGGCCATTTACCGGGACCATAATTTACTTTGGTGAGTTTTTAGGGTATTGTTTTGTCAGGGCCAATCAGGGCTGAGTAACAAATGATCCCGGTGGAGTGGTGGTGGCCTGGCCCCAGCCACCCCTCCTTCCCGCTCCGTAAGTGACACACGTGGCCAAATTCATTTTTGAAAGTTTCGCATCAATTGCTTTCGTCCTTGACTCCGGGAAGAACGGAGAAAGAAGGAGGGGTGAACAAGAAATAAAGAGGGGGATGGGCCTGTGAGGACAAGCGGGTGCCAGGGTTAAACTGGACGGAGTGCACCATTCGCTCCCTCACCCTACCCCTCCCGACTCTCTCACCAGGGATGAGGTAACAACACAAACAAGCATCCCTGCAGTCAGAATTAGACATGACGGTATCTCTAATTGGCCCATTGAATTAAAGGGGCCACGGTGGAGCTCGCAGCAAGAAACAAAAAATATTGACCACTTAGAGGAAGAGAGGGGGAATTGATTTTCGAGACGACAGCCAGCGTTTACCTCATACCGCGGAGCTCACTCACTCTAGAGAGCACAGTGGGCCCGATGACTCCACCGCCGTTTTTGTGGGACGTTTCATAGTTTGTATGTTTGTAATTTCTGACAAACACAACACAATCATGTCCGATTTTTAAGTTTAAAGGTTTTAAGTTTATTTTTTCATGCCATGAACCTGTTGAAAACATAGTTCACCCTGTGATATACTGTTTTTCATCCAAATTGATCGATTGGCAATTTCTAAATGAACAACTTTTTGAAGAGATGGTAACAGAAACAGAATTTCCAGATTGCACACTTTTTTTGTGTATTATTTTTACAAAACATGGGCGGAGCATCCAGAAACAGATCACACTTGTTTTGGACTTTGTTGTCATGATCCTCAGATGTCTGTAAGCTAACCTCTTACATGTCAGACAGCGCCTGCAGATCCAAGCTGCATTTTCTTGTATTGCTAATTCATATACATTTGCAGAAAAAAGAGGAGAGTGGGACTGAAAGAGAGAGAGATAATGTCTAAATGCGCGTTTTTGTGTGAGGACAGTCATATAAAATACATATTACCCTACCATCCTCTGCACCTTCTGTCTCTCACATGTGCAGGAGGGCCACTAATGAATGCTCAGGAGTCTTCTTTGTCTTCTGTCTTGGTGTTCATCACATTTGTGGGACATATCGGATGCCCAGATGCCCCCTCCTCTTGCTCACCTTCCACACTTAGACACCCACAAATGCAACACAAGGGGCTGATAAGAGGTCTTAGCCTGACAATAACGTATGAATATTTCACTGATTATGAAATATTAATTTGGGCCTGTTTGCTTTTTGTCTTTCATTGGACTGCTTTTCTTACATTTTCATATCGCTTGCTTGTGCATAATGCATCACTTTAATCTTAACTGTCATTTCAGGATCGTCATTTTTTTTGTGAGGTTAAAGGAAAAGGGTGTGTCATAATTGAGAAAAGGATGTGTGCATGTGCATGTGTGTTTGCACATTCACAAGTACCAAAAGAGGAAGACTTCAGATATATATTTAATTGCTGTGTCCATGTGAATGTGTGCCCATTTAATTGTATGTGTTTGTACATGCATTTGTGTGCATGCACTGACGCTTATGTGTCCATTTGTGGAACTATACTTCAGTGAATATGTGTGAGAGCTGGTGATCGAGGGCCATTGTCTAGCATCTGCCGAATAGTGACATCTCCTCCCAACCATTTGGCCTCTGATAGTACGCGCTCGCAGCTTGCTTCTCGCTCCATATTGATGTCGCGCACCAGGAGGTTGCTTCAGGGTGCCATTGTAGAGGGCGCTAATTTATGCGTCTTTCGGGACGCCCAACACCAGGCACCGCAAACATCGCAGCATGGGTAAACATTCAGGTGCACTTCCTCTCTCTTGCCAACCAAAGTGCAAACGAGAATCAATAGAATTAAAGAGAGACGTGAGCTCTGCTGAAAAGAAAAACAAGTCACCTAGGTCGGGGTGAGATGGCCGTAGGCTATCCGACGCCATGGATGGTGGAGAGGGGTGGATGTCAGAGCTAACACAACAACAAAAAACAGTCTGTAATTTTTCTCTGCCTCACCTCCAGCAGAACAGCGCTGCTTAGATGGGCCCGTCGGGGATCCAGAAATACTTTGAAGCGATAAAGACGTTTGCTAGAAGTCAGGTTTAGTGACAGTCCCTGATTAGGATGTGAGCTACAATTACATTTGACAGTTCTGCAAAAAAAAAACCCAAAACAAATATAAACGTCACACTCTATGTTTTTAAATTCAACCTCCGCTTTTAAAAACACACAGCAGGCATACACTCCGTTTTTAGGAATGCAGCATTTATCTGGTGAAGTCTGGTGGAGAGGTGAGAGCGGCAGGTGGAGCAGACGGCAGGTGGTTGCTGCCATGCCATGTTCGACTGTTTGACATGAGAGTAACGTGTCAATCAATGGCTTCCTCCCTGCTTCTCCTATGGGGCCTTGTGCTATTGATTTCAGAGTGTGTTAGAGTGCCATGGGGTCTTTACAACCACGGAGAAAATTCACACCACTGACAAAGATCTTCTGAACATACACTGTAAGCTCTTCACCACCCTAGTAAATTAATGGATTAATTGTGTAGATGCAGACTGTTAAACAAAGAAACACTACACTTAAAGATGTTTGAAGAGCTAAACCGTCATGCAAATGTGTCCATCAGAAGGGATGCCCAATGACATGCCAGGAGTTTAATTGGTCCCATGCTTTCATATCCTTCCTTACGGTTGGGCCTACTACGTTATTGTGTTAATTACTTATCAGCTCAAGTCTATTATTTAATTTACGTGTGCCCCTTTGAGTGAGTGTAGGGCTCTAAAACAATCTTTAAATATGGCTGCACTTTCAAATAGTTCATAGGCCCACTGTTTCTCATTAACCATCTGAGGACGAATCATTAACAACTCATTAAATCATATCTCCTTCCAAATCAGTGAGCCTACTCTTCTGCCAACAAATGGGCAAGGTAATAAATCCCGTCATCAAACAACCTCAAATCATAGTTTCTGTGGCGTCTGTTTGTTATCAAGGGGAGACATTGATTAGAGAGAATAATAAGGCTCCTTATTCCTTTCAGTTTGTATAGCCTTTAGAAATTGGAACAGAAAGATACAATAGAGACAAGAGTCTTGTGCAGATGACTTGAAGGTTGTCTTTCTGACTACACGACTGTACAGTGTCTGCTCTAGTTTCCTCTCCTCCCCTGCCTCTCTTTCTGCCACTAAAGAAGACACAAGACAGCCAATTTTAAAGAAGTGGCTTGAAAAGGTATCGAGGGCCAATTGCTGTGGTGGCGTGATTAATTCAAGATTTAATTACAGCCTCTTCATATTTCATCTCATAGTAGAAAATGTCTTCATTGTTTCTGGAATTCAAGGACTGTTGTCTCCTTTCAAGGTGTTGCTTTCATGGCCAAGAGTCTTTGATTGTCTACAAAGGCTTGGCCAACAATCGCTTGGCATAGAGTGTACAATGTGCATATGATCTTTCTGTTTGAATCAATCTTGTGTCACAAAGCGCTGTTTGAATGTATAATTAGCATAGCGTGGATGCTGTAATCGCTGTGCTTGTCTGCTTGCCAGCCACAGTTATCTGAAGCTAACAAGAACTGGAGCAATGAAGCAAAGTGAGGTCACCCATATTGTTATGCAGTGGCCAGCCTTCTCTTTTACTTTTATCTCTCTGAGTCTCTTTTACTTTCCATCCTTTTTTTTCTTCCTTACTTCTCTTTCTACTTCCACTACCACCTCCCTCCACCCTCCCTGTCTCTCTGCACGGTGGGGGGAAGATGTATGCCGGTGCCCAGGTGGAGAGGGGGAGAAATCAATAGTGAGGGTGTTTGAAGTTTTCTGAAAGACTTCCCAGGGAAGACGCTCTTGTCAGGGTGATAGATAAAGCTCGCGCCTCAGTCAGCCCCGGCAAGAGGCGGCCAGAGGAGAGGAGAGCGCCTCACCTTTTTAAGTGGGGCCCTAATAATAAAACAGCATGAATAAAACATCCTGGCTGAACCACGCGCTGCATTAGCGCTGCCGTCCCGTTATAAATGATACCGGTGGCCCTGACGCCATTTGGGTAAAAGCCCACAGCACCGCTTTAAAAGAGGGCCGTGCACAGGGAAAGGGAGATAGATTGATATGTGTGTTCTGCACTTATTTATTTATATGTTATGGGGCTCAAGGAAGAATGAGGGAGAATTAGTAAGTTTTAGTGTTGCAGGGTGACTTATTGTTACTTTATTGCTTGTGGAGAGTTGGTGCGATCAGCAGTGTGAGGTCATTATCTTCGCCTGCTATTCTTCCTTCCCAGTGACCTAAAAAATGATAATCAGAGAGCACGGTTCAGTGCATGCAGCGATAAGAGAAAGAACTTTGACAAAAATGATGTTTTTCACCCAGTTCTTAGTTTCTGTTCCTGTCCGTATCTCTTGTGCTACTGGTGTGCTTGTGTCTCAACAGTTACATCAGATGCCCTCAAGCTCTAAATCGTGAACTTCTACATTTTTAACACCCTGAACTGAGCACTTGCTCTCACGGCTTGTTTATCCTGTAGGTAGTTTCATGCCAAGACAAGTGCAGGTATTTCTTTTTAGTGCCACATGAGAAAATTCGGTGATAACGTAATATACAGCGGTTGACAAGGTCATTTCCCTCCAATTTTACAGTTTAGCCTCTTCTTTGCAACAGTGTCAATTCCGTGGCAAAGTGCAAAAACTACATGGCAAGGCAGCACAAATTCATCATTCATCAGGAGCATACGAGCCGTAGCTCTGAGCTTCGTCTCCCAGCCAGAAGGCTATCGGAGCTGCAGAGGGACATAAATCTCCCAGCACTGCTGCCCTGACCTCGTTTGTTCGGCCCTGACCGTTTCTTACTCCGGGCTTGTGGCGGAAGGGTGGGCTGCAGCCACAGGGTCCTGGACCAAGGAAAGCTCCCTGAGCCCAGGGGTAAGAAGGGTCAAGTGGCCTGTCGCAGGGGTCAACAGCTCTCAATAACCCCACCGCCCTGGGGGTCAAACCCTTGACCTCATCTGCGGCCGGACACTTCAGAGAGAGTCAGAAAGAGAGGTCAAGCCTTCTCCACCTCCGCTTTCACCTCCGCTTCCTCCGGCCACACAGGTGTCAGGGGCCCCAAGTCCTAACTTAAGGTCAGAGGTCTCAGTGCAATGGGAGGGGGGACTTTAATGCGTTGGATTGGGCCATGATGCACTGCCACGAGCGCTACAGCAGGCAGCATCAACACTGCTGATTGAATCCTGGCAGGGGCACCAAGCCGTGGGGCCTTGTATATATGGCTTGAGCACTGTGGATGATCCAGATGTTGTCGTGTGGAAAAGCTTACACTTTAGTCAATACTGAAGACTTAAAGTCTCTCTTTGCTAATTGCTCCTTTGTTTCTTGCATTCACAACGATAAAAACTTGCAGATTTAAGTTGTGATTGATATTGAGTGGACTCTTTTTGTCCTTTATCAGCTGCTTTTTTACTGTTTGCCTACATGCAGGACAGAATGTGAAAGGAAAACTTGAGGAACATCGTGAAGGACATTGAGGAATGTGAAAACAGACCAAAAAGAAAAAAAAAAAACATTTGGAGAATGTTTGGTGAGCATGTTGAGAGAGCAGAGAGAGCACCGCTGGGGTGTTGAGAGTTTGTTGCACGCTGAGGGAAGATATGCGCCTAAATCTGACAGCACCCCACTGAGACAATCAGAGAACTGGGAGTCTCCTTATTTGTTTAGCAGCCACCAGATAAATAACAACATTCTGCTCTGAACTAAAACACTCTCTGTCTCCCTCTGTCTCTTGGTCTCTTTCCTGCTCAGATCTCCCTTTCCCCCGCCGCCTCCATCGCTCGCTTTGTCTCTTTTCCACGCCTTGACAGTTATTTGTATCTTTGTTGCTCTCTGCGTCTACCTGTCTGCAGCTACTCACACAGCCGGAGGCTAGCTGTTTCTTTCCTCCTCTATGAATTGTAATATCTCCCCCTCGCTCGGTTTTGCTGCCTTTCTGACTCACTTGTGTCATATAGAAACCACATATCAGCAAAATTGTTGTTTTCAGGAATTATGAAAAAACTGAATATGTAAATAACCGTGCGAGTTTCAATTCAAAAGCTGCAAAGAAAACTCGAAGTGCAGTCACATGCTTATTTTTCAGCAACAGCAGAAAAGTGCCGTTCATGTTTATATGTCTCTTTTGGCCCTCTTCCTCTTCTGCACTCCTGACAAAGTGACAGATTTTCAAAGATCGATATCTGGGATATAGACTCAGTGTGACAGTGAGATACCTATCAGAGGCCCCCAGTTGTATCCTGATTACCTGGATATGAAAGAACCAAGTTTGGTATTCAGTTTTGTCAAAAATTGATTCAAAAAGATTTATTGTTTCTGTTCTTGAAGGATTATTCTGGCCGGAGAGGATGATAAACCTGTCTCCCAGTGTGTCCTGTTTGCCTTCTAAAAATTCCCGTGGCTTTAACTTGCCATTATCAGATGAATAGTTATCATATGACTTCATCTACACATCTTTTTCTAGGCCCTAACAAAACATTGTTTTGTAAATTAAATCTTGTCCCTATTTAAATACATCTGAATATTTTTGAATTAATGCAGGCGGAAAGCCCACAGTGGTTTAAGGGAGACATAGTAAAAAGAATAATGATTTTAAAAAATGATAACATGACTCGCTGAGCTTGTTTTAACCTTTGCTTGTAGTTCTTAATGCTTTAAGTCCCACATTTAACAGCACTTCTCACCACTTGCCAAAGATAGTTTGACCTTACATTTCCTGACTGCTGTCGCACTTCTACATGTCCCCCCACAAAAGCGGGTGGAGATCCGTCTGTTTGTGCTACATCACAGTGCTATAAAATGCTACAGCACAGTTAAATGATACCAGGAAATACAGGTTATTCCAGAGGCTGACAGCTAACAAAGTCATACCAGGTAAATGTTTTAAAATAGAAAATGTTCACCACAAATTCCAAGCATGTGTATGAGATCATCAGCAGCTCCCCATTGATCGGCATTAAAGCCTTCACTCCAGAGAAGCCGGAACGCTCGGCCGCTGAAATTTATGGACGCATTAGAGCCCCTCCTATAGACCACTGGATACATCATGATGAAAAGTGTGACAATAAAGTGTCGGTGCTTTTCAGTTCTGTACAGCAGGGCCAGAGATGTGAGCCGTGGACCTTAATTGTTGTTTGTTAATTGACAATGGGAAGGTCTTTTATTCTCAGATGGGTGGCTTTGTTGAAAAGTAATGTTGCTTGTTTACACCAGGCCTTAAGAAGGGACTATATCAGAAAATCTTCAGGCACATGAAAAATGTTATTTACTTTTGCTCTTGTGTCCTTTTGTGGTGTTTCGTCTGGTTTGTCTGAAAAACACATCCCGGGCCTCTCGTGTTTGCCTGCAGAGTGTTTTCACATTACTGTTTATTGCAGGTTGCCACTTGTAATACCAGTTCTGTGTGAATGAGAGCTTGACAGGGGATACCTTGGCTGTATTGCTCCAGGTCCTGTAATTAAATTTACAGATGAAATATCAGAAAGCCTGCGAGAGTCGAGGCCAAAACCTGGAGAGCTTGACAGAAAGTGCTGAGCAGCACATTTTGCCACTTTCTTCCCTCACACAGGCTTAATGTTACTGGCCCCCGACAGATGGAGCCCGGCTAAAAAAAGCAATGGGTGCAAGGGTGGCAGGGGCCTGGCGATGGAGGTCCGTGAAAATTTATGAAGTTATTGATTGAGTCGTTCGGCTATCACTAACCTTCGCCCGTCACATGAGAGAAAGGGGAGGAAGATAATAAAGAATTTTTTGAGTGGGTCTTTTTCGTTTTCTGCCCACTCTACCAAATATTAATCTCCTAATTTTTAATTTTTAATCCGGACAGAGCGGGAAAATAAATGCCTCTGTCCGGCAGGCCATGGTAAATAATTAAAATTGAAAATTGATTGTTTGCACCAGAGCCGGGATTTATGGGATAGGGGCTCCACCGCACCCTCGGGGGACCCACTCCCACGTCTGCACTCACCGGCCTCGTTCCCGTGTGCTAAGCATTTTTTCACATTATTCTCCACCTAATATGCTAAGGAGAGTGGGTAGGGGGGATGGAAGAAGACTGAGGGAGGGAGAGGAGTAGGAGAGGTGTGCTTTGTTAGATGACTACTATGGTATTCTTTTTTTTTTTCACAGAAATCAATGGATTGGAACCTTCCCCCTTCTTCCACATGGCTCTAATATTTATTTAAATGTCCTGTCAATAAATATAACAAGGTTAGTTTTATAACGGTTTACCCAGGGACTTCGATTCAAGGGAAGTTATATTTGTTATGCCCGATTAAAAACAGGCAATCGATGCGGGTGAAACTACCACATAACCACCTCGCCCTTTTTCTTCTCTGCCCCCTTAAACCTCTTCTCCCCCTACCATTTCTTCAAGCCTCCTCCTCTCTTTGGAAACAGGCTATATGTAATGCACTTCCAAACACAAAGACACACCTCCTGTCTGCATGGTTACAAACGGAGGAAACGTCCTCGCCTCCCGACTGTGGTGGCCTGCCATGTCAGGCTCACCTGACTAATGAACACTGGGAAAACAAATAATGGTCCCCCGGTTAAATAAATGAGAGAGGAAACGCGCCTCGCCTAACGCTCGCTTTTTATAATGCTGACCGTCTTCACAGCATGTATGTGGGTGTTCGCCGTAATGGTTATTCACTTCATGTAGCCTCGCACATGAGGATGAATCTATCTAGTCACCTGTAGCTCATGGTTTCACTGGTGTTTTTCTCCAACATGGTATACTTTAGCGTGTATGCCACACAGTGCTCACTTCATCATGGTCGGAATTAGCCAAGCCAAATGTTCTTAGCCAGTAACTTTCCATTATTTGTATTATTTGTATAATTTGACTTTTTAAGTAAGCTGACTTTACAGCTTGTTCATATATATATACTATATAGTAGTTATATAACGTCAAACCATAAGATCTGAGGCATTTAAGTGTCACTCTGTGCTCTATTTAGTTTTTTTCCTGTCTTTTTTGCTTTTTTTAAGAGTCCAGCACTTGAATTCTATTGTCCTTCAGTTGTGCCACCTCACAATGTTGCTCTCTAAGCACTGTGCTGGCAAAAATTATAATTTTTTCGTCTCTCTAGTTGCCGGCAGTGAGCAGTGAGATAACCTCTGTGGTTCTATTTTAATAATTAAAACACAGTGCTACGAAGTAGAGCGCTGCTCCTTTATTTATGAGAGGAGCATACACAGTGAAGTGATTGTGTTGAAACCAGGCGAGTCCTTGATCCCTGACATAAGAGTTTGTATTTTCAGGGCATATTTGAATATCAATGCTGAGACATGATCACCCGACTTGCACGGCCTGACCACACACGCCCTCACCATCACTCCCACCCCACAAGCACATGGACCACCAGCAGGCCTTTAAAGGTAGAGTACAAGTGGTAGAGCCACGATCAAACACACGCCGTTCGTCTGTCAAATGCACACATGTACCTCCTATGCTACGACAGACATACTGCGTCTGAACTCAGTGACAGTGTTTGTTGTGGATTGTCAAGAGTGAAAAGAATATAGTTCCTGGAAAACGTTGTTGCTGTTTAATTTCTTTAAATGTAATCAATACCGTGAGCACTACAAATGAAATTCTATTCACCTCAGCATTGTGGTATACATCATATGATAAAAAAGTCTTTATTAATTTATTTAAAATTGACAAACATTTTTAAAAAGTTCAGTAAATGCATGATCTTTCCAAAGTTAAATAATTGTGATCTCAATCTTGACCAAAATAATCGCCATTATGATTTTTGTCACAGTCGTACATCCATAGTCACAAGTGATTATCTACATTAATAACCTCAGAACATAAAGCTTTTCCATATGAAAGCCCCCCCCTCTCTCTCTCTCTCTCTCACCCACCCTCACCTACAGCCATTTTCCCACCACCACCAGTAAAGACAGTTCACTGGCAACATAATCCGTCAGTCCTGGTTTAATTCTCACATGCATCAGTACCACGTATTTGTGCGCTGACAACACAAGACAAGAGCTTCTTCCACCATTGCCACCACCGCCATCACCACCACCACAACAGGGAGGGCTTGAGAAATCAATTACTCCAAGGGCGGGCTTGTCGTGCTTTGGGCAAGAGCCCTTATGTCCACTAGGGGAGTTGTTTATGAGCGAGAGGGACAGGTATAAGGTGGGAGGAGGTAAGAGGTGGAAGATGTGGCCTTGCTGGGGTCCCCCATCCACGGCAGCTCAAAACCGTAATCCCTCAAGGCGACACGGGCCCATCTCCTCAAATTACTGTGCCGATACACTTCTCAATCCTGCCGGGCCGCTGACTCATTAGATCCGCATTAGCTTCCCCTCCATGAGCCCGCTGCCAAATTGCCCGATCAGAAGCGCAGGGGAAAACAATACCTATTCGGCAGCATGATGCATACGCACACACACATGCATGAGCGTGTTCACTGACACGCATGCCCAACCATATGCACACACAATATGGGTTTATTAAAGATGGTGTGTTCGGGCAGCCTGTGTTGCAGCGATTCCAGGATTCAATGAAGTAAAGAGACAGGAAGAGTGTCAGAGTGTGTGTTTGTATGTTGCACATGCATGTGTCTGTCTTTCATGTCGGAGTGACATGGTTACGTGTAAAAATATGGAGAGAGAAAACAGCCACCTCTCTCAACACACACCTGCCCAGCGCATGTGCTCACACGCACACAAACATACACAAACACACACACACACACACGCACGTACTCACGCTCCCCCTCCCCCACTGCCATAAGGCTCTCTGTGAAGACGTTGATATCACAACATAATGTACAACCTCTGCTCAGGAAAACCCGGTTGGCGAAATTTCTTTACCTTCCCAGAGAAGAGAAAATGAAAATATTACAAATTCACTTCTACAAGGTTAGTTATTAAGGTCTAACTGCTGTGCCTTTTTGAAAACCAGTGCCAGCCCCGTGTTGTGTATCTTTCCACTGAAGCCTCTAGTCGCAAATATATGTTTTCTGACATAAGGCCATGTTGTTTTTGACCAAAAATACAATGATACCAGCCAATCAAATAATGCCTCCTTCCATCGTGTGAGTGGTAGATTAACACTGACCAGCTGACATAGTTTTTTATTAAAAAGTCTTATAAATATATTCCTTTTTTAGAATGAAATAGTTCAGACATTTTCACTTCTCTTTGGGCTTTGACTGTATTGAGTAACCTTGTTTACACTGCTCACTCATGTATGAATGTTAGAAAGTGCGATGATGTGCTCAAGTATATTCTCTCTTTTTCCAGAAGTGCGATTGATTTGATGCCCTTGGAAAGTTTCGTGTTGGGCTGAACATATGTGAGTGCGTGAGGAGGGGAGGGCGTCACACATTTTATCGGCACGTTTAAATACCTCTTTTTCTCGGCCAGGAAAAAGGTTGGCTGGACTGGCCGTTTTCCTCTCTTGCATTTTAATTCAACATGTGTTGACATTACACTCCTACACATCTCTTCTTGTGCTTTTTTAAAGGTGACCACATGCTCAGGTCGATTCAGATTTGGCTAACTTGAATATTCTGCAGAGGTAACACAAGCATACTTATTAAATTCTCAAACAGCCATAGTATTAAAATACCATAAATGATGTTTGGCTGTAAAATTAGGCTGTGTAGAACTGTATTTACACAATTATGGGATAATACAACATGATAGAATTTATGTCAAGTAGTGCTTTATATGTTCTAAACCAGACTAATTAAGATCTTGCTTCTTCTGCTGTAAATGAATGTACATGAGTAACTGATTTCAGTGTTTCTGATACGAGGCAGTTGTTCATTGATGAGATAAAGTGCATACAGTCTTTTGATTAATCAGAAATCAGATTAAAAAAAATGTTGAGTTATGGCTGAGTGCCATACTTCTCTATATTCTCCTTGATGCTTTTAAGCTCTTGCCACATACATTGACTCTGAGCAAAGAAGGGAAGCTTTCTCTCCTCATCGCAATGTAGGGGGTGGAGAACCAGAAGGATGTGGGGTGGTGGGGTGGTGGGGGGGCGCGCAGGAAGAATCTCAGGGCCTGGTTGGGGTCTCAGGTCATTAAATATCCATGCTGAGGAGGAGCGCTCAACACTTCCAAACTTCCAGCTGCATCACACCGCTTCGTACCGGCCTCGAAAGCTTTCTGTGTCGCCCACTCTTCCCTGTTTGCCCTTCCCTTTCCCGCTCTCTCTCTCTTTCTCTCTCTCTCTCTCTCTCTCTCACACACACACACACACACACACACACACCTCTGGAGACTCACACAGGCAGGCAAAACACACACACTTGCACACACACATACACAACCACAACTCATACCTCATCCAAAATCCTTACACACTCCATGCAGGGTCTCTCCCTGCTCTGCTCTGCAGCCCCTCCCTCCAAATTGACTCACAAACACTGACTTTGCATCACTGCTAACTACTCGAGAAAGATGCAGGACACACACACACACACTCACATACACACAGAAAACCCACACTCTTCACCACACTGCAACGTTCTCCCATCTCAAGACCCCCTGTGTGATTCTATTAATAGCTAATACACACCACCATTAGCATGCATGGAATCCTCCCCTGCACTATTAATAGGACATGTCCAAATCACTGCTGTCGCATTAGCGGCTAACCGCTACAGCACGGGGAGTTTAAGTGTTGCTAACCGAGCGTGCCTGGTTTATTATGCCTTGTGTGAATAATAAAATACCCCCTCTCTCTCTCTCCTCGTCGTCTCTCTATTTCTCTAACTCTCTCTCTCTCCCTCTCTTTCTAACCCTCTCTCTCCCTGCCACACTCCCTCCCGTCACAGCACCTCTACATACATGGGCGAACTTGGCAGAGCACTTTGTTTGAACACTGAGTAGCTTGCCTTGTATCGTGAATATTTAACTTTCTCTGCCGGGCTGCGGCTAACGTCGCTACAGAGGGGGGCAGATTAAAAGGCCGTGCCACTGATTAGCTGAGCTTGAGTTGATGTCAGTCTCTCTCTCTCTCTCTATCTCTCTCTGTCTCTCTCTCTCTTTGCCTCTGCTTTTCTCTTCCGCTGTGAAGGTGCGACACATATCGGTTTTAAGCATAAATATATTATTGTCAGATTAATTGTGCTACATTATAATTACCGCGAACAAAACGAAAAAAGATGAAGTAGCTCCTGCATCATTTTGGTAGTATCTGTCTGGTTATAGTTTTTTAAAAAACTAAGGTCACATTTATCATAAACTTGTAAACAAGGATTCATGAATTCATCTATTAGTTGATTGACAGAAAATTAATCAGAAACTATCTTAATAAATGATTGAATGTTCGGTTACTTTCAAGAAAAATTAAACCAGATTCACACGTCTCAGCTCAGATTTGATGCTTTTCTCTGTCATATGCGATCACGAACTGAACACTTTTGGGTCTTGAGCTGACAAAACATGCTATTTGTTCACATTATAATGTGCATTTTGTATTATATTCTGACATTTTATTTGTCAAAAGACAATTGATTTACCAGGAAAATACTCGGCAGATCCATCAGTAATCAAAATAATGTACAGCTGCAACCTTAATTTTGAGAAATTGTCCAGTTTAAGTTAAATTATAATCAGCCTGTCTTTGAGGAAGGTATAAATTTAACAGTCTACAACACTCCTGTTTGAAAAGGGTTTTTTGGAAAAGCAAAATAAATCTTCAATGCACTTACGGTGTTTTCATCAAAGGCGTCTGAATAAAAGAGAAGAAAAAAGTTGTCTTGAACTTTGAGCTTAGCTGATGAAACTGGGAACATCCCTTTCTTCACACGTATACATGCATACTGTGTATTACTGCAAAATGAAATATGCATTATTTTGTAAAAAAAAAAAAAAAAAAAATGGCAGGCAGAAGCCAACCTGAGTTGAATTATAGAGTGTGGGAGGATCGTGGGCCAGTTGATGAGAATGATAACTGTCAAATCATGAAAAGGCTCCCAAAAGGCTGTAAGCTGTACATAACTTTATCAACTATGTCACATGTTACAATATACAAATCCTGAGTCTCTGCCTTTCTTTTGCTGCTCTCAATCTTCTCCTCTAACTAGGTTTCCTTTCCCTCCCTCTCAGCCTCCACACCCCCACCGCCCCCTCCTTCCGTCCCCTCACGTCTTCTCCGTCTCTTCTTCTATCCTTCCCTCCCTCATCTCATGCAGAGGAGGTCCCATGGGACGCTGTTTTCATGTAACACGCCAACAAGCGGAGAACAAGAGGCGAGGAGTCTTAAATGTCCTGCTAAACTGTCTGCGCTTTTCCCCCTCTCTGTTTCTCTTCCCCTCTCTGTCGCTCTCATTACCTTTTGTTTCACGCAGGAGGCTGTTAGCGCTGCTCGTTCTTTGTCACTTCCTAAACAGTTTGTTTTGTTTTTTTTTTTGCTTCGTGAAACAGTGGGTCCCTCTGAAGCATCTTTTTTCTGTTCATGGTTTTGATTTGAATTTGAAATCACGACGAAGTTGCTTTTGTGCTGTTCATAGAATTGACTATCTATTCTGTGACTTGATTTTCATACACATATTGGTAGAATTAAGTGGGGAATTACACACTGACACTTACAGCACAGCAATGCTTCACCACTGCTGTGTTAGTGGTGTGTTTTAACAAAATAATCAACAACGCCGCCCTCCTCAGATTCAAGTCTGTCCCTTTGCTAGATGGATATTCACAATTCTGAATATCTATCTCCATCAGAAAGACTTCTTCTTCTTCCTCCCCAGCTTTTCCCTTCATCCTGCTTTCCCATGTTCCAGGGTCATGATTCTTAATGGGCCAGGAACAGTCCTTCATTCTGTCCCCCTTGAATTTGCCTTTAGCCTATCAGAAGGTCAAGGCCTATGGGCAAGACCCAAAACAGTAGTGGCCCATTATTTCTCAAGGAAATTGATTATTGATTGGGAGCAACAACAGAATTGTGTGAGGGTGGAAGGGAGAAAGACAGACAGAGGGAGAGAAGGAGCAGCAGAGAGACTGAGGGCTCAATAAAGAATGATTGAGGCATGTCAAGCAGCAGGCGTATTGGCCGGACAGGAAGAGGGACCGCAATTTACCTACATCCCCACTGGAACGGGCAGATTGCTGCCTCCATCCAGATTTCTTTCTTCTTTCCAGAGATTTCTTTTTTTCTTTTGTTTTCTTTTTTCCTTTCTTTGCTTTTGCTTTGTTCTCCGTTCATGTTTAGGAAAGCGAAGGACAGTTTATATGTGGTGGGATACATTATATAGTTTTTATATACGCTGTATATGACCGTGTGTGTGTTTGTGTGTGTGTGTGTGAGGTCCAAGTTCCTGCGGTGTTGACAGGTCTCTTGCATGTCCTGGCCACTCTAGACAAACCAAGGTTGGGTTTAATCTTATAATGGCTGAGAGAAGGCCTCCTTAAAGCAAATCACAATGCATTGACCAAGAGACTCATGCATAATTCAGAGTTCCTTTTTTTTTTTTTTTTTTTTCATATCACGCAACCTCAGCAATGCCCACATACACACGCAGTCCAACACACACAGGCTCATTTGCGCTAATGTTTGTGTGTAAAGTGCACACACACTCGCTGCTGGCTCTATATAGGCCCTGTGACCAGTCAGATGGGATTTTGTTCTAATTCAAATAATTGATATGTATCTCTGTTTTGATTGAATTAACGCACTTGAGCTAATTAAATGATGCCTTTGCTCAAAGCTGCATTCCCACATTCGGTTAATTTGTGTTTTAAATAGCATTTGACAAAAAACTTTCGTTGGCATCCATGAGGAAGATGTTTCAGTCAGTATGTGTGTATTAATGTGCCTGATAATGAGGAATTTATGTTGTATTTTCATCTCAAATTCAATTGATTAAATGAAAATAGTCCCAGCATGAGAGACTTTTTGATGTCTGCTGTAAAGTATGTGAAGTTTATGAGTGTTTGTGCCTGTCTCTTTGGTCTCTTTGTCCATGTATGTGTTTGTAGCTCACACTGAAATACACTCTCCATCACCTCGTAGTGTCCGATACACTGATTACAGCCAGATTAAATAGTCATTAACAGAGCTATTAGTAAAATAATCTGATGGGTTGGAGCAATGAAGGGGAGGACAGACTCAAGTGTTTAACAAAGAAAGACATTCTTCTGGAATCGCATCGATTTTATTCTATTGGTGTTTCTTCAGTATGAACCATTTAACTGCAGATAACAAAGTGCTTTCTCAGAAACCTGATTCCACATCAGAAAAACACAGCCAGTGTTACATACATGGCATTTGACGTTTTCTGCTGTCGATAATTTCATAATTCAAACACTAAAGCAATCTGAAAACAAGAAGCATAGCGTTGCGATCAGTGTGCCTGTGTTGACTTGGCAGGAAAATAATGATAAGTTAAAATACATGTTGTCACGCACACACACGCACACACACATACACACACACACGGTGACCCAGTCACAGTAGGGTTTGTGTGCTTCGCCCGTGTGTGTCCTGCCTTCCCCTAATTGGCTCCTTTGCAGCGGACACAGGGTGTGTCTCTCTTGCTTTCTTCCATCCTTCTTTTCCTCATTTGCCTCACCTCCGCCCTCCATCCTTTACCCTCACCCACCCCCCCTTTCAGAGGGCCTTGGTGTATTCCCTTCCCCTTATCAATATAATTTAAAAACACAACTGGAAATTGGTTTATTCGCAAAAGGCTTTTCATGCAGGCTGCATGGAAACAGTGAGCTCCCTGCGAGCTGAGGTGTTTTCCTTTAATGACAACAGCACCAGAAGAGCTTGCACTGGAATCAGAAATAAATGTCATGAATATCACATATTAGAGCTAAAACAGACACCTAAATTTGGCTGCAAACCTGCAATTTGGCCTTTGTGAACACACCAAATTAAATTTTTAGTAGTAGTTGTGGGTCACCAGTGGTGTGTCCATGTAAATTCATGATGGTTAAGCTGAAGATGTCATTATCTATATTTTAAAAATCTACGTAAATAATGAATCAGTGAAAATATATCTATATATTTCTTTCTTTGTTTTTTTGTTTTCTTTTTCTCAGGTGTGTGTGTGTGTGTCTTATGTTGTATACAGTAGGCAGGAATGTCGTAGACGGTGCTGACATAATCTTTTGATAATTACTTGTATTCATGATATTCATCAATGCAAGCAACTTAAACCTCACTCAAGATACAGGAGGGGAAAGTGTTTCTGTGGTTTACTCATTTATGTATATATATTTTGGTTGTAAGGCTTCATGATCACTAACTGTAGGTCATAGTTCAGCCACCTCTTGTTAAATCCACATTATTGATGATGTAACAGGAATTAAATGTGATTTTCTGATCTGAACCAGACCTTTTGGTTGTGGATCTGTGTACTGAATTACTGATAGAGACAGTTGTTTTTAGTTTAGTGTTTGGAATATTGTCCCATTCCAAGAGACAGCTTAGCCGTATTTGGCCCGGGGGGACACTTATAAACACATGAATATGCCCCGACCCAGACACAAAGAGATGACACCATACATAAACACACACTTGCACACGTTGACACACACACACACACGCACACACTCACACACACACAGATATGTGTGGAAAGACAGACACAAACACAGACAGTGTGGACATAAGCAAGACTGTGCAACGTGTTTGATGCATGCATAAATACACTCATGCATCTGTGAACACACACACACACGCACACACACACACACGGAGGCCCATACTTCTACTCACCTTAATTGGCCCACCAAGCATCACTTAAGAAGCCTTTGAGACGGAGGGAGTGTGAGATAGACATGGAGGAGGAGAAGGGGGGAGTTCAGAGATACAGACAGAAAAAGGAAAGCGATAGGGTCTTGGAGAGAAGGAGGAGATTGGGAAGAGGGAAAAAAGGGAGGGCAGAAGGCATGAGCAGGAGAGAGAAAGAAAGCTCCCTGTGTATTTCTGGGGGTAATTACAGATGCAGATTTGCGTTGCCACTTGCAACATGGCTGAATTCATTTCCATCTTCGCTCTGCCCTTCCCCGGCGCCCCTGGGGAGGTACAGAGAGAACTCAGTGTGTGTGTCTGTGTATGTGTGCATGTGTGTGCGTGCATGCGTGTTTGTGTGTGTGTAAGTGTCTGAGTGTTGAAGGAGGCAAATCTGGGAATCTGCATAACAAGCTGGGAAAGAAAGGAGGAAAAGGGAAGAAGAGTATGAGGAAGAGGAAGAGTGTACTGAAGAGAGGAGAACCTGTGTGTGTGTGTATTTATTTGTGTGTATGTTTGAGGGGCGCATGTAAGACGAACCAAGACAGTTAGTGAAGGATAAAATACATGTGATTCTCACACCTGATTTAAAGGAACAAACTGACACACATATCGGTGTCAACTAGGACCACAATGAAAACAAGTATTTTAAACATTGCGTTTACATAAGAATTTTCACATTTTCATGATTGCCAAAATAAACCAAATATGATGCCAGGTTCAACAACACATTTCATACAGTGGATTGTCAGATCAAAAGTGTGTAGTTGCGGCCTCAATTTCATTTTTGCTCTTCGCTATGAACCCCCAAAACTTGGTGGAAGTGATTAAGTCTGCAGAGAAAAGTGTCTGCAAAACACTTTCAGTACATTATGGTTTGATTTAAACTATATACAGTAGATGCTAACAATAAAATCAGTCCACAAAGTTTCATCAATCACAGGAAAATATTTGAAAGTCAATATAATCAATTTCTGTGTGATTGATAGCTCAGCAAAAATACTTGATTTACACTCCTGCAGCAAACCCCACCCACCTGCTGTCCCCTGCAGATTAAAACAGAATTTAAAAACAATTTTACTCATATTTTCTGCCTCAGTCATTGCTTTCAAATAAAGTCCGACGCCCCCTGATTTCCCTGATCTTGTATTCAATCAGTTTTTCCATTCCCACTATTCTATTTGTAACTGTAATTTTTGATTGATGATTAGAGACCCTTTGTCCTCTTTAGGATCAGTCTCCCTGTGGACACAAACAATTGCATACACAATCTAATGTTGCCTTAATTAACATAAGAATAGAAAGCTATAGAAACCTGACAGTGTTTACCCTGTTTCCGGTGTGAGGGGATACAGGTGTTTGATGCCACAGCCAAACCCCTATGGTGTGTTTACCTCAGACTTGTCCTTCAGTCAGCATAAGATTGATGGAGAGCAATGCACTCCTTCAGCGCACTGGTGTTTGTGTAATGACAGCACATGGCCACCAGGGGCTTACTGATCACAGCAGTGTGTCTGTGTGTGTGAGAGAGAGAGAGGGAGAGCAAAAGAGTGACAGAATAGTTCGGACAAAGTAAAAGATGGACACTGAGACCAGGAGACACAAATGTACAGGAAATATGCATGTCAGTCAAAACCAACATGCATTGTTGATAAACCTTTACGATGTGTGTGTGTGAGTGATGAGGTGTGCATGTGTTGGTGGGCTCATGTTGTTTATATGTAAAGCCCCCTTGTTTTGCTGTATTTATGTCCCTGTGTTTGTTTTTGGTCACTGTCTCTGGAAAAAAGAGAAACACGAAGGTATCTCTGAATCTGTCTTAGGTTTTCATCCCTTTGTGTAACATAACACGTACAAGCATACGCACACACATGCATACACATTCGCACACACAAACCCTTTCCTGTAAGACCACCTGGCTTCCCGCTGCCAGTCCGCCAGCCAGCTCAGCAGCCAGAGACTTGGCCCGATTAATTATCTTGCTGCTAATTGAATGTGGAGGGACTCTACAGGGATGGGTCATTAAACTGATGCAGCGTATGTTTGTCTCCACTGTTTATCTATCCACAGCTAAAAGATACATCAGACACACTGCAGGCTGGCACGCACAGACTCACACACATATGCACGCGTACCAGCATCTACGTATGTGCACACAGAAATAAATGATGCTGATGCGCACAAGCGTTCGCTCTCTTCCTGTCCCTCAAACACACATGAATACACACATGTGCAAAGAATTTTGGATTAAAAATAAATCTGTGGTGTTTCCATCACAGGTCAGCTCAGACAGTGGCAGACACGTAGAGCTACACCTTGTGATTATTTTAATAATGGATTAGTCAGTCAGTGGCATTTTTTAAATTAATCCGATTAATTGTTTAGTTACAAAATAGTGAAAAATGATCGTTCTCACTTCTCAGAGCCCCAGGTGACGTTTTCAAATTGCTTGTTTTGTCCAATGTGACATTATTTAAGTAAATCCTCATTTTAAAGACTGGAACTATTTGGCAACTGCTAACTATTTTGATCATTAATAAATGAGTCACTTTTTTCAAGCAAAGATACCAGCCGTCCCTTCCCAGTTGTTGAAGAATGAAAGGGCAATAGGCATTTCTCACTATTTTCTAATCATTTATAGACAAACTATTTATTGATTAATTGAGAAAATAAATGCCAGATTGATGAGAAAATGCAGCCCTAGACCGTTTATCAATTGTCAAAGTTGTCAGTTAATTTTCTGATGTTTGACTGAACGATTATCAGAATATCAGGCCAGTTCAGTACATTTTTGAATGAGACAGCTTCTTGCTCGTGTGCTCACTCCTCTCACCTTATGAGTAATGCTGTTTCACTCATGACTCATTTGGCCTCATGCTGCTGGCTTGGGTCAGTAATTGGATCATAGTCATTTTTAACAGTATGTTTGCATGTTGTAGCTGTAATGCACGCTCAGTAAGCATGTTCAGCCAATTCAATGCATCTCAGAAGGGACAAGATTATATTGAATCATCAAACATATTATTAATCCTCTTTGTACTGATTTCTAGTGTGGCATCTGCTCTGCGGTGCAAAGACTACAAGATCCACAACTTGCACAAATGCAAATGGCCACGTGCGGAGGCCTTATGGAAGTCTTATTAATAGAGCGTATATGGGGTGTAATTAATGCAAAGCACTTTAGGTGTGACAAGCAAGCCCTTGGTCTCGGCATTAAGCCTACATTGTTTCAGTGCTAACGAGGGGGCTCTCAGGGGAAGTGGCTCTCTTCTTCTTGTCTTCTCCCCTGTCTTTTTCTTTATCACCTCCTTCATGTTATTGGTGTCATGTAATCCTTGATACTGTGACTCGGTAATGATATGCCATCCTTGAGACGTTAGACAAAGGAATGTAATGTTGATGAACAGAAGAATAGACAGATTAATCAATAATGAAAATAGCTGTTAGTTGCTGTCTTAATGCGCTATACTAATTTGAATCCGTATGTCCCCAAATTGCAGAGACTATAAAAAAAGTATTCACCCCCCTTGGCAGTTTTAATGTTTTATTGTCTTGTAACACTGAATCAGAGTAGATTTAATGTGGATCTCGACAAATTGATTTAAATTAATTACAAATAAAAATATATGTTTGCTCAAATATTCACTTCCTTTTAATAGGAAACACCTAAATCACCAATGGTGCAGCTAATTGATTTTAGAAGTCATATAATTAATGTTAAATGGAGATCGCCTGTGTGCTACAGTCTCAGTTTCAGTTGATTGTAGTATAAATATACCTGAGTCGGTATCGTGGCAAAACAGAGGACAAAGGAACAGTGTCTGCAAAAAGCTCAAGTCAGGGGATGGATCCAAGACAATCTGACAGTCATTGAGTGTCCCTTGCAGTGCACTTAGCATTATACATCAATATAGTATATAGATATGGGTGACAGTTAAAAAAAAAACTGTTATAAAAGGCCTGAGTAAGGTGTCAGGACACCATATGCAGCCAGGGCAGCTTCATTGTGTCCAGCGAAGTATCCCATAGGTGTTCAGTTGGGTTGATATCTGGTGACTCTCTGGTGACCTGTCATGACCTGCATCTGCATTTCTTTTGATTGTTTGATTTTAATTCGTTGTCCATCTGTGTCCGTGTTAATAAAATGTTAGAGTTACATTCCTTGCAGTGGAATTCAAGCATCAACATCAGCATCCTGAACAACTGCTGCCATTCCTTGTTTTCATCCCTCCTTCCTGAACAGTGAGCCAATGCTATCTCAATGTATTTGTATTTAGTGGCCTTAGCAGGGTATTCAACCACATATATGAGGCCCATTGTTGGCTGGTAAAGGCTGACGGCCGACACAGAGGCCCATTCCCCCCACATGCCTGCACACACATAATGGCCATTTCATAGCTCGTCTGGGGGTAATGGAGCCTGGCTGGGCCCGCCGAGATGGATCACCCCCAGATGGGGATGAAATGGGTGATCTGCCAGGATTGACGAGGCCTTGAGGTGCTTTTAGAGGACCTGGTGACCAAAATTAGACACCCAAACCTCCACCGCTCCTCGTTGGGCTGTATTTGGTATAAGTTATGTGGACTGGGTGGAGGGTAGGTGATGGGGCATTGATCTGGAAGATGGTCTCAATGTTACAGGGTTTGGGTGGATGACAGATGGATAGAGGGTGTGTGTTACGTCTGTTTGTGCATCATGCTCTGGGTTCATGCGTGTATATGTCCATCTTTGTGCACCTGTATGTGTGTCGTATTTTGGATGAATCTGTTTGTCTCTTCAAATAGAAAATAGAGGACACAAAACGCAAAGCTAAACTGACACAAACCTGAAACAATCAGTCTAATCACCTACCTCGGGCCCAGAAAATTACCTGACTCACCCACACACCCAGCCTTTCTCCTTCAAACTCAACACAACCAAAACACAACATGACTGTGCTGGTATTTCGACTGGACCTTTGAGGCGAGCGGCGGCTGACGTTATAAATGGCGTGTGGTGGATAATGTCAATACTCTGTGATTGGACTGAGCCTGCTGAGTCGCTAAAGGTCAGGGAGGAGCACATTGCTGATTGTTTTCCAAAGACAGCCCATTGAAGTTTGTCTGATAGGGGTCATTTAGTTTAAGACACGCTCAGAGGCTAAGTTATCAGTCTGTGTCACTGATGCTCCCTCCTCTAACAGCGCTGTTTATTTGAAAATGAGGGGTTTTTATTCTGGTCTTCTGCTAAATTTAACTTCAACCTCTTTGGGGATTTGTGATCATTTAATTTCTGTAAATTACTATCAGAATTAAAAGAAAATCATTATCACGGTCTTTAACTGTCACTGAAAGATGAACAGGCTGTCTATCGTATAGTTCCCTGTCAAACTGATGGATTAATGTCATAGAGGCACTAATATCTTGCAGTGGTCTTTCAGTATTCTACAACTTTGCAGTTGAGCATAAGTTATCTTTGAAAGACATTAATGCTCGCTCATGTTTTAAGGCGTGTTTTATAAAAAGTGTGTTGATCACAATCAGGTATAAACCTGCTGGTCATCACAGTTGTATGTAGCAGCTTTCCTTCATTAGGGCTTTAATTGTCTTTTTGTTTCTCTCGAAAGAAGAAATGCAAAAGTACGACAAAAACATTCAAACCACAGTAATGAGAGTGGACCAGCTTGTATTGCATTCATGAAGCACACGTGTATCTAATGAATATATTAATTAAAGAAACATCACAATTTTCAGCTTGACAGACAATTTGCCCACCAGTTCAGAATTTCACAGAGTTCCAATAAGCAAAAAATCATTCAAGACCTTGAAATTGAAAGGTTATTCTTTGGTTTAAGATTAATTATTAAGCAAAAGCACACCACATGACTAAAAAAGATCTTTTTTTTAACAAAAAGGAGCAAATAAAAGCATCTTTATACAGTTGTTTAGAATTGCAGCTTCACATTCTGCCCTACATAATTATTTTTCAAAATAAACTAAAAAGTGCAATGAGATGGTTCATTTCTCTTCAGTTTACTTATGTTGCCATGGAAAAAAAAAACATCTATCTTTGCTGCTACATATCCCATCTTCTTGCAATCTTTAAAGACGCTTTAATCTCAGCTGTCTTAATGGCATTAAAACACATACACCACTCCAAACACACATATGCATGTATTATCATCTGCTAACCGAGGCTTTTAGATCTAATTTCACTGATGATGCTCCTTTTGTGGTATATCCGTGAAAAGTGATCTAAAAAACACAAGATGCAAATGTGGATATTTGCCATCCTATCCACCCACATCATTTGGAGGGTGTGTGTGTGTGTGTGTGTGTGTGTGTGTGTGTGCGCAATGTGTGTACATTTGTGCTCACGACAGCCCTCGTCTCAGTGCCTCTTCAAAGGCATTGAGTGGTGCCCTTTGTGGCCCCCGCTCCCTCCCTTTTCACTCTCCCTCCTTTTGTCTTAGCGTTTCATATTTAATAGAGCTGGCTCAGAAACAGAGCAAGGATAGGTACCTGAGGCTGAGGGCGAAGGCCTACTGATGCCTGGGTGAAGTGTCTCCTCTCTCTCTGTCTGCATCTGTCTCTCTCTCTCTCTCACACACATGATCCTTTCAAGAGAATCTATGAGCAGCAGATCAAAGGGATCCACAATGATGTCCCCCTATTCTGTTTGGATGGCACAGTCGTTGAACCCCCCCCTCCAGCTCCATGCACTCGCACACTTGCCCGCTTTCAAACAGGTGTCTTGACTGATAAGTGATACACACATGGAGTGGCAAAGAGAGACAAAAATTGAGTGCAGATCCTCTCGCCGCTCTTCCTCCTCCCCATGCATGGCATCTTTAGTCCACCACCTCGCTCTCTCATATCTCTTTTCCTCATAACGCAAGTTGTTCATTGTCGAGGCAGGAGGGTCGCGGCTAAGCTCGGAAGAGAGAAAGCGGCCTTCCCGCGTCTCCCTCGCGCTCTGCTTTCTTCCTCACAGTGAGGCGATGAGAGACCATTGGCTGCTGTCAAACTGTCTGGCTGATTTTATAGCTGGCTTTCAATCACCTGCCGCGTGAAGAAGAAGAACACATGTTCCCTATTGATCATCAATCAATGATCAATTAAGCAAGCCATTTGTCCAATTAGAGCAAAGGGTCCATCCAGACCATGGCTTATTTAGCTGTTTGATTGGTAGGGAGCGGAGGGAATGGATATGCTTGCATAATTGATCAGAACCAGGTCTTTAAACACTTATCTCATCCAAGTCAGATAGTTTGGCCATTCAGGTTGCTATCAAGGAAGTCTGTTGCCTATAACGGAAATCAAGTGGGTTTTTTATAGGTCTTAAATCACTGTGCTTGATACTAAGCCATTTGCTGGACAGTTTGCTGTGTTTGTAGTGTGTTGGGCTGATGAATCAAGATCTGGACCTTATCTTAAATGTGCCAAATATATGTTAACAAATCTTCTCTTGTCCGTCAGAAGCAAAGGAAGCAGAAGCAGAGCAGAGCACTTTGAAGCAGAGCTACAAAGTGCAGAGAGGGATTCGTCATTAAAACTAACTCAATAAGGGAAACACTTCCCGTTTCCTTCCAATATTTAATGTTGACTATCAGCTCCTTACTGTTTTTTGGGCTTAAACCCAACCAAACCTTGACCAAAGCGGTGTCAGATCAGAAAACAGGAGGGCACAGACAAATTATGTCATCCTGCTGATCGGAGCGTCAGATCTGAAAAGCTTGTGCTCAGGGAGCGATTGCAAGTGACGTATCTTGTCTTTTACCTCGGAACTAACTTTTTGAATTGTTGGCCAATTTAAGATCTTCAAACTGACGGTCTTTGACTTTAACCTCTTCCCTGCTGTTTTCTTATCATGTGTAAAAGTGATGTACCAAACAAAAATATTGGTTTTTATGTTTTATTGGTCTAATTTGTCTGATCTTCGTGGTTCATGAAGCAGCTGAAGGAAAGTCTTCCTCCTGTGTTTAGTTCCTGGGGTCTGTCTGAATGTTTGTTCAGAAATGCCTGTCAGCCCCTGAGTCACTCTTCCGTTCCCCACGACAGTCTCCCCCTGCGATTGTTATTGCAGAGGGGGCGCTATCTCACCATCTTCATCCAACAACTCGAACCCCAAACCCTCTGAACCCTCTTCCTCCTCCTTCTCCTGACACTTCTTTTGGTGGAGAGAGATTGTTTATTTGGGTCAAATAGTCAGCTATCTCAGGGAAAAGAAGAGGGGGCGTCTTCCACCCCTGCCATCCCTTTCCCCAAATCCTCACCCTCCCTCTCCGTCTTTCCCACTTTTTTCCACCCCCAGCCCCTCCATTTTGGTTTTCAGCCATTTAACCAGTCAGCAACAATCAGAGCTGACAGAGCGACGGGAAACAATCAAGGCGGGGTCACCGGAGGGGTGACCTCAGAGGGCTGGGGGGTAGGGATCGAAGGGAGGCCCAGGCAAAAAAACCGCCACCCCGGTGGAGTGTCCCGCCTGGCTCTTTGTTGCAGTCGGCCAGTGAGAAAATGGGGACACTTTAACTCTCCTCTGCATCCACCTCTCTCCAACAGACCCTCCACTCTCTTTTCCTTCCCTATCGCCTTCTCATTTGCTCCCCTCACACTCTTTTCTTGTCCCTCTTTGTGCTATCGCCCAGAGTGGGGGAGCAGAGGGGGCAGAGAGTGATAAAGTGACTGACGGGCCACTTTTCCTCCCATTTTTTTCATCTTCCCTTTCTGTCCGACAGTGTCTGTGACTGCGTGACACTCGGGTCTGTGATTGACAGGGGGCGTGGAGGTGTGTGTGTGCGTGTGTGTCTGTGTGTTCAGGAGGGGGGAAAAGTGACTGTGAGTCTCTGTGCATGTCTGTCTGGACGCTCTGCGGTGGGGAGGGGGGATTATGGGAGTTTCTGGACCAAAATGGGTGGGAGAGGGAGGAGGGTTGATGGTAGGACGGGAGAGTCGAGGGGAAGAAGTGTGAGGGTGAAGAGAGAAGAGGAAGAGGGTGGGGCGGGGGTTCATCCACTCATTCTCTCACCCTCTCCGTGACAGTTTGGAGGTTTCACACTTAGCTGCCCCGCGTTTGTTTGTCTGCGCGCCTCGACCAGGTTCCCACGTGAAAGTGCGCTCTCACTGTCCTCTTGCACTCATCTGACCGTTGGGCATCACAGCAGTCAGAACCAGAGCTGCGACGGACACATACAGACACTGACAGCTGGGCCCAGGTCTGCAGACGCAGGGCACACAGCACCGCAGAGTGCCTCCCTCTGGTTCCCATGCTAGCGGCCCACTTGGTGACCTCGTGAGTTTGTTTACTTGGGTCTGAAGGACTAATTACACTGCATGCCATTTTGTGGCTACAGCGTTATTAAAAAAAAAAGTCTGTTTTTCAAACACCTTTTTGCTCTCTTGGTTATCCCACATCTCGACACTGCTTGAAAAAATATTTCTTTGAAAGCTTTTATCTGGAAAATGCATCATCTTTACTGAGCCTGTGCTGCTGTAACAAATTTCTTAAGGTGACACATTTTTTACAATTTGAGACTGTCTCGTGGGTTAGTGTGATGTCATGCTATTGTTGTAGTAATGTCTGGCAATTTGTTAGATAAATCACAGTCATTGTATGCATATCATTGCTTTATCTACTGGAAAATGTCAAACTCAGTTGACTTCATTCTCTCCAAATATCAAACTAATACACTGATACGCATAATTAGAGGTCATGGGCTGGCAATTAAAACAGTATCCCTTGTTCTCACTAGGCTCATCACAAATGTATGATAATTTAATAATTTTGCCACTGGTGTCATATATGGGTGATTGATTAGAGGTGGGGAGAAAGGGGAGAGCGATGGGTGGAGGCGAGTCGAAAGCAGGCGGAGAGGGAGGAAAGGTGGGAGGGAAATGAAGGGGGAGCGAGGGATGAATTAGTGATGGGACGGAGGGAGAGCGAGAGGGAAGAAAGGAGAAAGAGGGGGAGGGAAAGAGGGAGCGCATTCCTGGGTGATTCAGCACGGTAGAACGGCATGAGGGAGGGACGGCGAATGGATGGACAGAGGGTGGGATGGATGGAGGGGAAAGGAGGAGGGGTGACAGGGCTCCCCTCTAGCAAGTGCGGCGACAGGGACAGATGGCATCCCTTGGCGGACAGAGTGAGTCCCAGTTTTCACCTGCGGCCCCATGGGAAAAATCCGCCTTCCTCACACATGCAGACATACAAGAGGCCCTGGAATGCTTGTGCAACACTACAGCGAGATGAAGGATGTGCTCCGAGGAGGGGGTGCAGAGGGAAGAGGGAAGGATGGAGATGGGAGGGAGGAAAGTAGAGAAGCGGGTCAAGGGAACAGCCATGCAGGATAGTCTGAGAAAACTTTAAGGGAGGAACGAAGTAGAGTGGGAAAAAGCACGGAGGATTAGAAGATTGTGGAAAGTAGAAATTGAAGAAAGATATAAAAGGAGGCAGTAAAAAAAATCAATAAGCACCATGTTTGAAGAAAGGAAAGCAGCAGGGAAGCCTTCACACTGTGAAAACTATTTGACAGATACTTTCCGACAGACAGCGCAACACCCATTCAGATGCCTCTCGTTCTCTCTCCCTTTCCTTCCCTCCCTCCTCGGCCGTCATCTCCTTTCTCCCCGCCTTGTTTTCTTCCCCTTCTTGCCCCATCTCTCCCTCTCTCTCACTCCCTGACTGTTGGGTGATACAGATGGTGCTTTTGAGGACTGTGAATGGGGTCAGGCTGGGTCGGGAGGGGAGGGGGTTGCAAGGGAGGACCAGACAATAATGTAACGATTCGGCCGGCCCCCCGGACCAGCAGGGCCGTGGAGGAGAGTGAAAGTAAACAATGGTCTGTCGCTGAGGGGGTCAGTGGGAGTGGAGAGGGAAGAGGGGAATGGGGTGTGTGGGGAGGGGGTCAGTCTCCCAGGGTCTTGACGCAGGCCGCTGTTGGGGGGGGGGGGGCGAAGTGTGTGTGCATGTGTGGGAGTGTGTGCGCACAGGTTGGCTGCTGAGAGGCAAAGAGGTCACAAGGTAGCAGCACTCCAGTGCTGGCATGTGGTCTGCATTTGCAAGTCTGTGTTTTGGAGACTCATTACAGCAGCAACCCTTTAGCCGACTGCTTTTGTTGTCTGGAGTTGTGTCTCAACAACCGTCAACAGATATTTAACTAATTTCCATCTCCGCGCTCTGTAGCCACAACTAACTTGCGACAAATGTAAGCCAACGAAAAGCTTCTGCCCATATTAAACCTGGTAATTTTAGGTGTATTTTTCCAGTAACTGCCTATAGAAATTCTGCGACAAAATGTGCTCTTAGGAAATGAAAGAGTTGTATGTCCTCAAAAAAACATGAATGGCTTCACTGAAGGAGTTGGGTTTTGGGTATTGTGGCCTTGCTCAAGGGCAGTAGTTGACACACTTGTCAAATATTGCCCTTGCACAAGGCTGCAAGGGCAGTTGTTGTTAGTAGTTGTTTAAGTGTTTTTTTTTTAACATATTCTCAGCACATGTGTAGTTCAAATGTTCAGTGTGCAGAAATGGTGCGGCAAGACGAACATGTCTTCAGGTTTTACCGATTTTTTACTGTTTTACTTACTAATTGTCTACTGATGATAATTTCCTCCAGACAGTGGGAGCACTGAAATAATCTCTTACATTCAAGGCTTCATACTAGAAGCAAAATTCCCTTTTAAGTAGTTTAATTCGATTATCAATACCTTTCGTTCTTCAGTTTCACATCATTGTTCTACAGGCTTGGGATAAATAAAGTATATCTATCTATCTATCTAGGCTGCAGTGGACTGTATAGGTTACCATCTGTGCACTGGCAGCTTGTGCCGGAGTACAAATGAAGGGGATAGTAGAGTGTGACAGTTGACACATGGCTAAGCAGGCCTAAAGATGCCCCATTGATCTAATTGACTGGAGAGGCAGGAATCAATGCCTGTGATCAGCAGGCCCCCGAAGTCCAATAATTTGCACAATGACTTAACTTCTCCAGCTAACCAGATGTTGGTCTCTTTACTGAAGGCACTGGTTTGACCTCAGTGCAACTGCTGGTGAATGAAAAGCAGGACAACATTTGAGTACTATCAACACTTTTTTCATTAGATGTTTTGATTCAGTCAGAGAGTAAGTTGTGACCCAAAGCAAAATTCCATCACATAAACAAAACACTTTTCTACTTTCCTTTTGTTTGATTGTAAGCAGTCAAACCAATAACTTATTGACGAAACCTCAGAAACTTGAAGCAGATTCAGCACAAACACAGTCTTGTTCGTTTAGTTTAATAACCTAACTTTGATGTACAAGCTCAGTTCAGCTTCAATTTAACAGATATGTTTCCTACAATAATTTCAAAAAATCTTGTTGTGCATAAAATTATGTTGTGACTGATACAGAACCGCTACAGCCCTTTAACCTCCATTACCACAAACACCTTCCTAGGTTTCATGTAAAAATGTTCAGTGTACCTATGAGCCTTACCAATTATTTAAAAAAAATGGAATTAGAATTTCTAGGGATGTCACGATACAGAATGAGGCATCGGGTCTGATACTGTGAACACGTACTTGTAATTGTGAACTACTCCGATACAACCACACCTGATACCACTTTGCGTCAACATGGCGTTAACCTCTTGTCAGTTGAGCAGGTAGGCAGAGGAGGAGCAATGTCAGCTGTTTGTAGATATTTTATGATAAGCAGTGAGGACAAAAGTAGAACCGGCTAAAAACTACACTGTTTAATTTGTTAAGAGGAGCACGTTCAAAAAACTGACACGATGCAGAGTTCAAGGAGCAAACTAGAGCTGGAGAAACAAGAGAAAATGTCCAGAGACACCCTGGTAAACATAACAGAAGCCCTTACTCAGTGCATTGCTCTTGACCAGCCGATGTCAGCTGTACATAATAAATGTGACAAACGTCACACTCATCACAGGAACCACATTACCAAACAGTCTCCCATCGAGCGTATTTGGGTTCGAATATGAGCTCCCTGATGATGTCACCGCTCACCAGTGGACACTTGATGATCTGTTCTGGCTCCGTTCGAGGAGTTAGCCTGAAAAGTGAGCTCCCCTGGTGCTTTGCATCAGATGTGGGTCCTGCTGTGCCTGTGCTTTAGAGACTATGGACCAAAGAGACAGACGAGGCCGTCTGTTTCACTGACATCATAAAAACCACTCTATTGCATTGCAACTGTACTTAATCCGAGGTAAAGCGTGTGTGTGTGTGTGTGTGTGTGTGTGTGTGTGTGTGTGTGTGTGTGTGTGCGTGTGTGTGTGTGCGTGAGTGTGTGTGTGTCTGAGCATGTTAGACCTATAATGGTGTTATTAAGTATGGTACTTGCTATTGGCAAGTACCCAAATGTAAGCACTTGGTCTGAAAACAAGTGGTACTGGTGCATCCCTAAGAATTTCTGTCTCATCTGTGTCTTTCACACACACACACACACACACACACAAACACACAAACACACTTAATACCTTACAGCGCCTTAAAACCCACTGAAACTCATCGTCCGTCTATCTGCTCTCATGTCTTTCCCTACACTTTCCATCTGTGGCTTTTGATTGACAGCTGCTGAGAATTGGAAAGGGACCTTTAGTGTTGAGATGAGAAGGCAGGCTGCAGGGGTCGAATCCGTGGGCCCCGAGGGCTCGCCTCCTCCTCCTCCACCTCTATTCCAGGCTGAGGGGCCCGTGCAGGGGTCGAGAAATGCCGATCGGAAACCTGCATTGTCTGTGAGGCCCTCACATTTCAACGCTAAAAGTCAAACAGTGTTGTGACATGTTGTGGGAAGTGCAAGTGACACACATACAAATGTCTTCTGGCAAGGTGTGCACCGATATATGCATGATGCACCAATGTGTGTGCGGCACATTTTCAAAAGACAGGAGAAGAGAGGTGTTCACACTCAGATAAACACACACACACACACACACACACAAGAAGCCACTTTATTACTGCCACTCTAAGTCTGTCCCTCAGCTCAAACAGAGCTGTCTCCAGTAAAAGACTCTTAAGGGATGATTTCAGGAGAATATGCTGAGTGGTCTGATGTAGCCACACTTAAGATGACTACAATACATAGCCCACTAGCTGCATTTTTAATATATCTTTGTATAGTGAAAAAATGTGTGCAATTAAGGCTAAAGTTAGAGGAAGAATTGGGGTAGGTTTAGGGATTAGTGGCATTTGATCAGACAAAGCCTCAAAGGAGTACATACAAGTTAGTTCCGTGTCCTCACTTGTATAGCAGAAATCATAAGTATCTCTCAAGCCTGAGAGACTCATGCAGACTAACACACATAAGGTAAAGTAACTTACCTATAACTGTTTTTTTTGTGGCGATGCATTGAATGTAAAGAGAAAGCAGTAAAGAGACTGTGACTGACTCTACTTGACAATATAGCCAAGAGCTATAACATGCATCATTTGTGCATGCTCTCAATATAACATAAAGTTAAAAATCACTGTTGTGTTGCATAGATAATAGCAGGTTCATCAGCAACTCAAAAACAACTAAAGAATTTAGAATCATATCTAACCGATCTATCTAATTCAAGTATTTTAAAGAGCACACCCAGCCTGCCTGGACAACAGCTGTCTCAATACAGCACAATTAAACATTTCTTTTTAAATCTGGCATCTGTGGCTATCCTTTTGTGACTCTTGAAACTGGCTAGAGAAAACAGTATTATTCTCGAAGAGGTGTAATCTTGTATCAGCAGGGCCCAGATATGTGCATGAATATTGCAGGAGGGTGGTTGCATTGCAGCTGAGGCAGCAGTACAGAGTCTGTGCACACCCAGTTAATCTCAGGAGGAAATAACAAGAGGATTTTCCACCACCTGGTGAAACAACTGGATAAAAGTCATTACCTTAACTGCTTCTCGATGCACGCATGTCAGATGGACCAGGTCCACTCGGTCATGGATGAAGATCTGAGGAGGCGAGTGACTAGCTGTGAGATGTGGTAAACGCCTGCGTTCTTATATGAAACACACTCTGTCGCTTGAACAGACACACTCAAGTGTGAAAGCACATTAATCTTGTTCACTAGCACACTGTGAAAAAAAATGATCGTCTTAATAACAAATTTTAGTTCAGAAAAAGATGCCAGCTAAAAACACTTTGGTGAGAAAGGTCTCAAAATCAGCTCAAATAAAATGCTCCCTCTCTGCAAAACATCAAAGCTAAAATTTGTGACAGTATTGGCAGTAACAAGTGTTTTTACATTTCAAAATGATTGTAAACTAACTGTAAAAATGACCTTATTCTGTAGACTCTTGAAATGATGAGTGACCTGTGGTTTGACCTTTTAAGCAACTTCAAACTTAATAGCTTTTGAACACTGAAAATTCAACCGAGTAGAAGTAGATGCCTTAAAAATGTCCTTCAGTGTCGAATGTCCCAGATGTGGGTGAAAGTGCGGAGGTGCCACAGGCAAAATGATGTGGCATTGTGTTTATAGAGACGAGTGCCTGGACTCTCTCCATCAGGAGTTCAAAGACAGGTGTGGATATTGTTGTTGCTTAAAGGCTGATAGGAGAAAAATGTTGTTTCCTGTTTGTGGCAAAGCTTCTATCTCCGTTCTCATTTTACTTATTTTTTGGCCGGCGTTTTCATGTAACCTTACTATTCAAACAGCTTCTTCATGCAGATCTTCAAAACCTGCCCCTCTCATTCACAAATGGAAAGTGTTCCAACACCCAGTACTAGAGGAATCACCTCTGATCTTACTAATTGTGGCAAAGGCTGAGATATCCTGACTTTTAATCACTAGTGTAGGTCAGACTTTAAACACACAAGCATCTTACACACCACACAATGCAGTGCATCATTTCCTAGACCATCCCTGCCTGGTAAATGTCCAGTACTTTCAGATGGCATCCGTCTGCACAGGCAGATTAGAACTCCTCATAACTCATAAAAAGATCTTGATGCAATGTATTTTTTTTCATTATTATTATTATTTATTTGTTTTTTGTTTTTTTTCCCCAAATCTGAACCCTTGTTGGATTTGGCTGGTCATGTGGTTCTGAGGTTTGTAGTCTTTGTCTGAGTGCCTGCAGAATATAGACAAATAATTAGGTTTTCTGTCTTGCTTTGTAACTGTTTAAACGTTTTTTACATTGAAATTTCCCTTTTGCACTTTTCAAAACTGTAGATAATGTAGTCACTGTAAGACTGTATTTTGACTTATGTCCTCTGCAGGATGCATGAAAGGACCAAACACACGATCTTGAGACATTTGCATTCTTTCTGTTGTCCTCCTTTTGACCAGGTGGTGGGACAAATGTAAAACAGTTTTGTCACTTTTTTTCACTAAAGCACTGTTTGTAAAAGACAAATTCACAACATATGAAGACTGATCAGCTTACCCAACTGTTGTCGCTTTGTAACGCGGACAGCGTTACATACGTGCATGTGTCGTGGACAAATGAGAGTCTACAAGATTCATCCGAAGGAAGAAACATGGAGGAAAATTAGTGATGAATTTTAGAACAAGTCGAGTTTTCAAATTTGATATGAGTGATAAATGGCAAGCTCATGCTGTAACAATCATGAAACCAACAAAATCTGAAAGCGACACTGTGAATTATGAAGGCTCTGTTCAAGTTCGCATTTGCTGATATGAGTTACAAGTTTACAGACACACAAGAGGGACGAGCTTTTGGAGGGCAAGTGATGTGGGCGTCTTCTGTTCCACTGTTTTATTACCAAAGTGGCGAGCCAGACAGAGAGATGGGTGATGAAGCCATGCAGGTGCAACGTAAACCAGAAGAATGAAGCACACAGTGGTTGGAGATGTGGCATTTCCTGAAATCTCCCAGGATTGGATGTCATCTTTAGCTAAAGACTCTCAAGGGCTCACAATACAGCACAGGAAGCGTTTGGCATTGTTTCTGACAGATGCTAGGCCAGTCAAATGAACCTGAGAAGGCTGACTCACCAACTCCGGCTGCCTGCATCCCCTGTAACTGTCTGACAGCAAGCATTGACTAAAGAAAGCAGAGAAAGCATGAAGAAAATCACCGATTATCCTATCATTGCTGACCAGGGGCTCTTTGACTCAAGGACAAAATTTAACAATGATGTCATATCAGAGCAGGACATAATGTTCACTCCAATCACATTTTAACCCCGTATTATGATTGTTTGGGGTTAAAACAGGATTACAGGTCACATTATGTCCTGTCCTCGAAGGCCAGCTGTCCTGCCTCTGATGTGACTTCATTTGTCAAAGGCAAAATTAAAGACGTGATATGTGCACATCAAGCAAAAGTCTGGTCCTGAATCTTACGTTACAGTCTCATTTATCTAGAAGCCAAAGATTTTTAGTTGCACATTTGAAATCTGATACTCTTTGATTCAAAAATATTCAGGAGGAAAACTGATGGTGTGAGCTGTAGGATTTGATAGAAGTGGAAAGTGAGGGTTTTTTTTTTTTTGTAATGCTGTACAAGTTATGATTTAAATAAATTTAAATTTTCCATGAAAAAGCTCTAATAAGCCCTGAAATGCTCTGGTTTACAGATTTGATTTGAGGTTAATTTCTTAACTTTGTCTCAAAAGCCTGGAAAATAAGACAAAACAGATTATTTAATTAGTATTTACTCGGATTTCACCAGCGCTGTTTTATTAGTGATTTCTGAATATTGTGGTAGATGTTGATGAGCTGAAGATTTGATTGTGAAAGTTGTTTAAGTTCTCTCTCTACTTTCGCTGTTGCTAAGAAATACATACGCAGCACTCAAGTCCTGGCTGAATCTGTGGTGGCGTGTAGGCACATGCAGGCTGGACGGAGTTGTACACATGGTACAACAACAGAAAATGTATTAAATCATTCATTCATAGAAATACAAATACAACATGTATAGGCATAAGAATTAATCTGTTTGATCCAAAGCACCAGTGTTTGGAGACTGTTGAGTTTGTGCTTTTATTTTTATTTCACTTTATCATCAGTGTATGTTAGCAATAGGTGTTGCTGGCTTCACAATCCATGCACCATAGCCTCAACCCCAAGGTCATGTTTTCCATGAGCCTGTAATGCATCGCAGTGAGCGATCAGCGTGCTTGCAAACACACACAGAGAACCTAACAAACATCTAAACATGTCATCTGCGAGAGCAACAGGAGTTTACGATTTCTGGAATGATCAAACAGCTCTACATCTTTGCCTTTGTCAAAACTCGCATTCAACACGTGGAGGGGAGAAAGCAGAACCAAGGTGCTTTGCAGTGCTGTGTATTCCTAGTCAAGTTCTTCATCCCCAGGTTGAATCACTGTGCTTTTATATCGGCGTGATTGGCAGCCACAAGAGCCTTATGAACGCCCGGCTCTGTCAAAAGGATGTACATTTCACAACCTGGTCTTTGTGCGGCTTTGCCCGGCAACAAGGCTGAGATGAAATCACACACAGAGAAAACTCTGTGGTCCGATCCTCCTCATCCTTCACCTCACCACTCCACCGCAGAGGCTCCTGGAGAGAGTGACAGCAGTTATGAGCATGTGTGTGCATACGCGAAGATAGATTTTGTGTGTATTTTTAACAAAATGTGCGTGTGTGTGCCTCTACAGTATGCAATGGGGATTTGGTTTGTGTAAAAAGTCAATGTGTGCGTCTGTGCGTGTGTGTGCGTCAGATGTGGTAGCCATGGAGGAGATGTGAGAAGGTAGAGGTGCAGATGAAGGACACGTGTGGGAGAAAAAAGGAAACGCCAGTGAGAGCGAAAGTTGGTAGGGGTTTATAATGGGGCACAGCAGACGCCGGGGCCTGGCCCTAATTGATCTCTGGGTATTGCAAAGGGCCCAGCCTCGGGGGCCACTGGAGGGGTCATTAGGATGCAAATATAACGGTGTGTTCCTCCTGCACACACTAGACAGACACACTGACAAAGGAGGGAGTGATAGAGGGACAGGGGAAACAGAAAAATAGAATCTTTCTGTCATTCACCATCTGATACTTTCTGTCCCCCTTATTGTGTATTACTTGCTGCATAATGTAAGCTTTTCTATTGTTCTTATCTAAATATGCTACTACTTGGCCAAATCAAGAGATTCTTCCTCCCACCAAATGAAGAAGATATATTTTATTGAGCTAAATAGACGTGAACTGGCAGGTGGAGGGGTCCGAGGACTAGGGGAATTGAGGATATGACATTACAAGTGGATATTCTAATGCTGATATACTGCTGAGGTCTTGCTGCAATTTGACTTTACAAATCTTCTGAGATGTTGGATCAAGAAAACTTTTTTGGAGTTGTAAGTATTTCATTGCATAAGCCCCATGCCCGAAATTTAATTATTCAGTATTCATAGATCATGCATGCCAGATTTGGGATGGTTATTTTGTCATATTGTGACGGTGGGACAGAAAGGAAAAGGAAAAGCATGCAGGTGATGGAGAATTACAATATATTGTAAATATTGATATATAGCCATTCCAAATGTGACACCAAACTTTTGCGAATATAATCATACCTACTTTTAAAAACACATGATAGAATTTTATTATTGCAACCAGATTTTTAAAATAAATCTACAATTTTGGAATCTAATTTTTAACATGGCTTCGGAGACGAATGAGTAAGGAGTAAAAATGCAGATATATCTAAACCACGTCTACGGGGACAGACCTAAGACCAATTTGCCAGTTGTGCTTATTTAGCTGAAATGGAAGAAATCTCTGTATGTTCTGTGTCTACCGTTCGATTTTCTCAAAAAACATTCATCTAATTGACTTCACACTTCACTTCACGAGGTTGTTTAACCCTCTCTCTCAGTCCTCAAGCGTCAGCTAATTTGAGTTTTAATGTTAACGTTTTGATAACCCTACGCCAGGGATCCTCAGCTGCATTTGTCCAAGGGCCAGAATCTTTCGAAGCAGACACTGTGGGGGCCAGACTTTCAACTTTAAATATATATATGGTATGAACAGACACATGACCAACATGGAAAATCCATAATGATACTAAAGTAGACAATGCTCTCAGCTCAATACAAAACCCACAACTACCAATGAAAGAGTCCTTATCTCAACAAAAAACCCCTCTACAGCTTCCAAGGACCAAACAAAAATACTAATTCTGAGACTCAATGCAACATTTAACTAATGAAAGTAAGCCCAAGTGATGCATCTTGTGTGTAACAGTGCACTGCTGTCAGCTCCAGGCAGCCTGGCATCGAGAGGTTTGATGTTGGGTCCACAGAGTAGAGAGGATGGAGCTGGAGAAAGGAAAAACAATATTGATGATGTTTTGTTTTAGTAACAACTCATCTAAACTGGTGTCATATTGTTATACCACTGTGTTAAAAGGGTGAGTCTGACACTGCTGCATCTAGAACTGCTGCGGTTCTGCGGCTCTGCAGGTTGCCGATATGGAAAAAGCTTCATGCAGCAGTACCGGAGGCCAGACAATCAGCCCGTCTCCAAACAGGCACATTTTGAACGGGCACGGCGCTGGTGTTCCTACTAAAAAGCCAACCATGTCCTTCCACTGAAACAAATCTGGACCACTGCCCTTTTCAGGATGCATGCTGGTTATCCAAATGCGGGTGCTCCGCCCCTTGTACACATGTCTCTCATTATTTGTCTTTTTCATGTCTCCATTTTTTAAGACAAAAGCTAAGGATATCCGTGGCAGGGGTTGGGGGCTGGGGGCCAGCAAGAGTGGGGATCGTTTTTTCATTCTCCCCTAATTGACGTGAACAGTTCTTTTGACCCTAATTAGCGCTCTGTAATCTCTCATTTGCATATCACAAAGGCAACAGCATTTGCATATTTGTAAACGAGATGGGCCCTGCATCTGCATGCATTCCCTTGTTTTCCTTGCCTTTCTTCTTTGCCCCTCGCCTTTCTCTCTCGCACCGCGCCCCCCCCCCCGTCTCTCTCACATGGGTACAATGCCAGAAAGTGGCAGCGACGACAGGGCAACATGCAGACAGGGACAAGAGAGAGGCACTGGTTGCTTGGCACGCGCCCTGGCACAGGCACTGGGCGGAGAAAAATGGTGCAAAAAGGAAGGGAAGGCAAGTTTGAAAGAGTTTGGTGTTGGTGGCAAGTTAGAGAGAACATGACAGGAGGCAGGTAAATGACGGCATAAAGGATGAGCTGCTGAGAAACATTATTGAGTTTTAGGTAGACTGATAGTGAGAGAACAGAGTGAGATAAAGGGACAAATGATGATGATGAAGGGGTGGAAATGCAGGATGGAGAGAGGGAAGCAGTGGGGAGGAAAAAGCTGTGGCACCACCTGCAAATCATCTGTGCGTGTGGCCGTCGTTATTTTGAGATTTTCCTCACATCTTTGGCGAGCTAACGTAGATCTGTTCTCCCGGAGTCTCTTCTCTTTCTCTTTATCTTTCCAAAAGTGCTCTATCGACAGGAGTCTTCTCATGTAGCTGCAACACTCGTTACTGGTAATCACGACCACTGAGTGCCAGTTTTTGCAAGTCACTATTGACGTCATCAGATTGGCTGTTTGTCTTTTGCTTTTTCCACAATAACAATCATTACTTTTTCGAAATGCACGATATCAAGGTCGTTGCATCTGTCAACATGCCCGCATCCCAAGGTGACATCAAGGGACTCTTTCAGAGCCTACTCAACCGTCACTGAGGGACCCTGTCATCCTAAAACGTTGCCAGTGTCCCTCACTGTCCTCCAGTGATACCTGTATGATTTCCCCTCCTAACATCACTTTTTGTGGCTATAATAATAGAGGCTGACATCGGTGTGCCTACAGGTAGACTGACATCTCTTTCTCTGTCTCGCTCTCTCTCCCTCTGACCGCTCTCCTCCTCCCCTTGTCAGTCCTGACCCTAGCAATGCAGCGCTCTATTACTATGGTAATGGGGGCTAATTGAATGGCCGAGGTGTAATGGAGAAGACAACACAGCCTACATTATGATAAGGAGCCTAGACAATACCCCCACGTCCAGGGTCACCACTCGCCAATAAGGTGGGCTTAAAGGCGGATAGATGTCCTTCTTGCTGCCTCCCACGGCCCTCCACCCCCCCCATCCCCATCATCTCTCCTCCTGTTTGTTGCTGGCTGTCTCTCATTCTTTTTCCCTCCTTTTGCTGCTGAGGATCCTCCATGTGCAAGGCTTTGAATCTTAAAGCCAGTGGTTATTATTCAGGATTGTTATGTGTAGGCACAAATGTATTGTTTAGGTAGCTGCCATAGGTAGGAGATATGTGTTTCAGCGTGGCCTCACGTTGGGCAAGGAGGTTGATGTCCGCTCACGCAGGTATGATGAAAAATGTAATGGGGACGAATCGTTGTTTTCCATCCTGGCTGCCACGAGGCCGGGGATGCTGGGGAAGTGAGCGGGCATTCATTTGCTCCCATTCTGCGGGTCCTCTAATGTATTCAACGGGGAAAGGTACTCTGTCAAACGCGAAAGCGAGGGGGTCCGCTTGTATTTCCTTTTTTGCATACATGAGATCATCTCCTGATTGCAGTGTTTTGGGACAATGTAGTTCTAAACGCTGCGCTTTCACCATTTTGACGCTTTAAATATTCACGTGGAGTATAAACACCAGACACACTATCAGTGAAAGTGTTGAAATAAGCAACCACAGATTGCAGGGGAGGAATGAAAGAAACATAAAATGCTGGAGCGAACTTTCCCTTTTGAAATGGATATGATTTAGCAAGCAATTAGATCACCATCTAAATTACAACTTTTAGGTTGGGTGCTGGTCCACCGTCTCTCGAACAGCTACAGTGAAAGCTGGTTAATGGTAATTTGGGTTCTTAAACAGCTTCCATTATGGTGTCCTCTGGCAAAGAAGAACAATATGTTTTCTTTTTTTACAACAAGGAGAGGTGTTTCTGTGAGGTGGACCCAAATTCACTTACTGAATAACATTAAAGAGGGAACGTGGAGGGGAGAAAGTGCTGCTCCCTTTGATTTTGTTTATGTTCTGGAAATTGCATCACCTTTGCAATTAGCCCTGTGCAGTGTGTGAGCCTGTGTTTATGTGTACTTCAACAGATAAAAGAATAAGGTGAGAGATCAGAGAAGAGGGTGTTTAAGTGCTCTCAGCTTTGTTATATGCAGCCGATACTTCCTGTTCTTCTATGTTTTCACCAGAGAGGAAACCTTCATCGCTAATGTTACATTTACTGAAATAGGACGTTTCATTTCTTCCAGGCAGACCTGGTAATGTCTGAGAGCAGCTTAAACTATAAAGATGATGTGTAAATGCAATATATTGTTAACTAGTACTCTGTGTTGTGTCATGTTTAAGGTATCTGAGGCAGCCATCAAACGACAAGTTGATCATCAAGTTTAATCCTCATCACACTAATTAATTAGGATATTCAGCAGCTAAACTGGGTCCATCATTGGAAGCTCTGGCTGTTTTCGCCTTTCTTTGTATACCAGTGTTGGAGCATCAGAGGTCACCAGCTGTTTTCAGCCCTGTGCTTTAGGTCCCTCCCTAACCTCCTGACACATTACTCTTAAATTCTGCCCCACAGGATTTGGCCACTGACTTTCACCCACGTTTAGCCTGTGTTGTGTGCCGCGTCATTTTTGCTTGCTCTTATTGGTCAGCCACTTGCCATATCAGCCATATTTCCCATCATTTAGTCTCAAAAATCCACATAGGTCAAATGAATGGTGGGTAAGTGACAATAGTCACCTCAATCAGACATTTCAGCAGTGTTTTCAGACAGTTCGTCAGGGCGCTTCCAAATATAATGTTAATTTTCTAAAGTCCTCCACATCTAAACCTTCTGCCATTGCATTTGTCTAGAAACACTACTGGTGTGTCTTTTCTCTCTGACTGAATTACTACTTGAATCTACAGCTGTTTACTCTGAGTCCTCTTCCTCTCGACCCACTCCTCATCTGCCGTCCTCCCTCCTCTCCCCCCAACGCCCTCTGCCAGTATGCCTCTCACCTTTAGCCACCCTCCGCACTTTGTTGATGTGAAACTCTCCGACCTGAGAGACCCAGCGGCCATGCATAAAACATGTCATACAGCGCTGGCGCTGCTACTCAGGGCTAACCACGTTTTCCTTTAGCATTTATACAAAGTGCTATCTTCTTTGACTTTTCAAACCCACAGAAAGAACTTTCAGAAGTTGGGCTCTGCTTTGGCTTTTAGAGCTTCGGAAGTCTCTTAGGTGAGCGAGGGAAAGGCAAAGAGAAAGTGTGAAATAATGACAGGTGGACAGAGGGTGGTTTCTTTAAAAAACAGACCCCCGCACACACTTCCACAGACACACAAGCACACACACACTGGGCCTGGTTCGAACCCCTGCTTCGTCTCAGCAGCGGGGTCAAGCGGCCTGCACTTCCCAATCTCAGCACCACCCCAGTGAGCAGAGCATCAGTGAGGAAATGCAGAGAAAAAGAGGAAAAAAAGGAAGAAAAATAGTGAAAGCAGACAGAGAGAGACATGGAGGGAAGATGAGGAATAGAAAGAAAAGGGGGAGCCGGGAAGCCATTTGAAACCATCTCCTGTCGGAGGTCTTGGCATCCTCCACCTCTCTCCTTCGCTCTCCACCTCCTCCTCGTCTTCATCGTGTTGTTGCTGTGTTTTCCACCCCTGCTGAGGGCCCACTCGCGCCCCCCTGCCTCAACCCCATATTGGATCTCAGTAGGCATTTTCTGCTTTTAAATGAATAGGCAAATGAGAAACAGGGTCCAATCGAAGGAGGGTGGGGGCGGGTAGGGGTAGAAGAGGGGGAAACAAGTAGCAGGGGAGCGGAGGCAATTGGGTCTCTGGGCGGAAACACAAGCCCCCACCCTTCACCCTAAACACTCACACACACACACACACACACACACACACACAAATGTCAGGGGTGGCTAAGAGCCTGGGGGAAGGCACCTCATTTCAATATGGCCTCCTGCCGGGCGCCCCTGATGCAGCGACCGGGAGACCCCCGCTCAGAGACCCACTGATCTGTGATAAAAGCTGCCCCTGCATCCTCATCATCCTCTTCCAACTTCAAAATCCAATCCCAACTCCTCCAAATTGCTTATTGGTCTTTTCCCTCTTGGTACATTGCACCTTTATGTATTGGGACATTTGTTTGAGGTCATATTTTGCTTAATATTTGCTTCTTTAGATGCACCTGTACAGGAAAATGTTATTATTATATTTTATTTTAATATACCTTATTTTTTATAGTTTGGGCTGTTTTTGTTAGTAATAACAAAACTGTACTTGCCAATTGCATTGCTCAGCTCTGAGAACTCTGCAACATTGACAAGTCAGACAGGATGACATATGATTAATCTTTACACATACAGTCATTTAAACAGATTTACAAGTAAACTAATCCAGAAGTTTTAGAATTTGAATTATTTCCTTTTAGTTTTGTGGCATGGCAGTGTGGATGATGGACCTGTGACCATCTTCATTACGGAACAATGTATAAGTATGTTTGCAGTTGAGTAGTTCAGGCGGTGGCTCAGGCTTAGGGTTAATCACTGTATGTGTTTTGGAAAAACGTAAGTTGTTTTAGACGAAAGTATCGGTCAAATTAATTAGGACTAGTAATTAGCTGATCTTTTTTTTTTGCTCTTTATGCACAGTATATATATATATATGTGTGTGTGTGTGTGTCAGAAACTAATTAAAAATGTCAATTATAGTTGCAGAGAGACGAAGGTGATGCGTTCAAATCTCTTGTTTTTTCAGTCCAAAACCCAATAATATTCAGTTTACAAAAAAAACAGAGAAAAATGTTACCATGTAATCAAATACACTGTATGTTTGTAATACTACATCACTTATTGTGCTGTTTTCTGACAGAAGAGAGGAAAAAAAAACAAAAAACTGTATTTGAATTTGTATTCCATAGGTTGCTTACAACCAGTAGAATGTTACCAGATGATGATACAGAGTGTGACAGAGCATCCATCCAATTGAGTTGCCTGTAAACCTTGATATTTGACATTTGTCTTAACTTTGTATTTTTATTATCAGTTATCTTATATGTTATTTTGAGAATGCAAACTTATGTTAAAGTGATGACAAACAACAATCCACATGTGCACAAACACAAGAAATGAGGTATGAAGATAGAGGAAAGAATGAAATAAAGGACAGGGCTAGAGACAAAGACACAAAGGTTGGAGCAGCAAGGTGTACCACCGTGAACCCATGCCATGGTGGTTTGGTGGAGCCCGTACAGGGGTCTCCAATAAGGCCCGTTGAAATATTAATCCTTTCCCCTCCTACAGCTGGAATGTGACACATACACACACACTTGCATCAACACACACTCACACACACACACACACACACACACACACACACACAGTAGCTCCCACTGGCTCCCGCACCAAGCCTGCAGAGGGCCCTGAAATATTAATGGACAAAGTAAATTAAAGCTGCAACAAAAAGAGATAGGGTTTTCTCTGTCTCTTCCTGTATATCTGACTGTCTATTCTTTATGACTGGGTGAGGGGGTGGCAGTCGGTGCAAGGGAGGAAAAAGAGAGGGAGTGGGTAGATGAATAGACGAGGGAGGAGGTGAGGGAGGTGGGTGGCAGATAAAGAGAGTGCGACATGTCTAATGACTTGGGGCATAGAGAGGTTCGTGCTGTAGCAGCTTTGGACCATGGTGATGAGCCGGACGGCTTCATGACTCACAGAGCTAGACGAGATAAAGAAAATTGATAAGACACATGAGAAAGACAGTGAAGCTAATGGTATAAAGCAAGGAAACAATTGAAGACAAAGAAAGAAGAAGTTGAGGGAGAAGTCAAAAAAAAAGAAAAGAATAAAGGGCGCCAAGTTAGCGCAGTATTGTTTTGAAAGGGTCTGAGGTCATGCATGCTATTGAGAAAGAGAATGAACAGACACAGGCTTGTTTGCATGTATATGCATACCTTTCCAGCTTGTTCGCCCTCGTTGTTGCCCTCCTGCCTGTAATCGAGCCGTGTGGTGAGACGGGTGAGAGGGTGGCAGCGACCTTGGGCTCCCACACTGGCCCCTGCCCCCTTCGACTTTGACTGGCAGCTCATCACGCATCCACAATAAACACTTCCAATAAAACCGTGACCCCAAATCCCTCGTCCAAAAGAACATAAGGATAAGGACACCCAACAGATTTTTCATTAGTTTTCAATATCATTTACAAGACAAGCAGACATTCTGGTGTCAGATCAGGATCTGATTCCCTTTTTGTTTCATTGGTTTTCTTCTTTTCTCACAAACAGTCCAAACTGTAAAGGTGAACCAAACCCTTTCATCTGCCATCACACCCAATGTTGGGCCCCCCCCCAGCGTCGTGTGAGCTCAGCCATGCTTTTCACTTTCTACCCCAACGATAGGTCCAACAACTGCCGTGCAGTTACACCAAATCAGCACATTCTGAACATCCGATTCTATTGTGATGATGTAGCCCTGATATCTGATATCTCTGTTCAGTGACTCAGGCAACCCTGGGCTGCGCCACCCTGTGTGAGCAAAGCGGCCGTGTGGTGTGATAATAATGCCCTTGAGATTAAAATGAAAGAAATTGTATTTGATTCACCATCTGACTCTCATAAAGTTGCTATTGTTAGCCACAATTTAAAAATCAAACAGGCATGTTGATAGAAATACTTGGGTGATCTGTTATTCTGGAAAGACCACATTGCTTTGTCTCCAAAAAGACAAAACAAAGAATTTATTATTCCTGCGTCCTTAGGTCTTTCTGGGCGAGTAGACAAATTCTTTTTTGTTTTTTTTACTCATATGATTATGAGTTTTCTACAGTTTTGTAGTACTGCATAGTACAAGTGTTTGTCCGTTACTTTAAATCAGATTCTGCTCAAAGATTGTAGGCCAAACCCTAGAGACACTTAATAAATCAGCCGATAATAATCCCATGATAACATATTGAGGCCGACCAACAACATTGTCCCTGACTTCCAACATGTTCTGAACAGTGAATAAAAACTGTTACGGTCAAACTGGAGATACTGCTTTCCACGATTTAATCAGGTTAGACCAGGCATGTCAAACTCATTCCATAAAGGGCCGTGTGGCTGCAGGTTTTTGTTCCAACCAAGGAGGAGCACACCAGGCCAACCAATCAACATCAAGGGATCACTTAGTTATCAGCTGAAGACTGAGATCAGCCGATTAATTGATTCCAGCCTCGTGTGGTTCTCCTTGGTTGGAATGAAAACCTGCAGCCACACGGCCCTTTATGGAATCAGTTTGACATGCATGGGTTAGACTGACACACTCGTGTGTACACCAGTCAGTCCTAAAGTTAGGCATGGAGCTTAAACTCAGATCAGGTGTATGTGAGAGGGCCGTGATTGTTGTCTTCTGGGATCGTAATGTGATGTTAAAATCTTTTGTCTCTTGTCTTAATTTGTGTCCTTTGTGTGTTGTAGACGGAGCTGCTATGATGAAAATTTCCCACTTGATCTAACGATGAAGTATCATCATCATCACCAGAGTAAGTCTGAGAGAGCATGTTCACACACACCTGCACAGAGCCCACAGACACTCAGACACACACACGACAAGAGAATCTATACAAGGCTGATCATGACACACAAGCACCAAGACTCTTTTCTCTGGTACAAACACACCTTACACTCAGTTTTCTCTCAAACACCTACACACTCAAGCCATGGCCTTACTGCTTTATGTACATTTCCATATTTGCTTACTTGGACAGTATTAGCTAATCAAACATTACAAAAAGTACCAATTTTCAAACGTGTTCACACAGCACAACGACTCATCCTAAAAAGCTTCAAATTGCCACCTGATCAAACACTTGCAAATAGACACTGATACGATCCATAAATCTTTCTCTGCCTCGTTCTCTTTCTCTTTTACACACACACACACACACACACACACACACACACACACACACACGCACACACACAGCGGCAGCAGCACAGACTTTATCTCCACCATCAATTTTTCCTTTCTGCATATGGCTGGAGCTGCTTATGCATGTGCCGCGGAGCTGTACTTTATCAAAGGGCCCGTCCTGGGCTTGGGGCCATGCATTATTAAACACAAGCACCACACACACGCACCCATGCACACACACACACTGACTAGTAAAGGGCTTGTTGCAGGGCCTGGCCGGACAGGTACACGCTCTCTCTCTCTCTCTCTCTCTCTCACACACACACACACACACACACACACACACACACACACACACACACTCACACACTGTGCAGTATTTCCAAACACCATAGACTAGGTGATAGAGGGCAGACACCACTGGAACTTATTCAGAAATTCAGTCAAGACATGCAGAATTTAACACACACTACGGGTGTGTGTGTGCACAGATATGTGCATATAGTATGATTTGGACAGAGACTTTGCAGGAAGCACAAGGGTTGCAAACGGAGGTGCACAAATGATGGCTGAGTAGTATGTAGCACTGTACGATGCTATCTTGGCATTGACTTAAGTAATGTGCTCATGTACAGCTCAGACATACTAAAATCATGTACCCACTTTTTTTCCATTTTATGCTGCTTCATACTTTTACTTCAGTATTTTTCTGAAGGAAACATGGTACTTATAGTTACTAGTTACTTTGTAGACTAAAGTTCTGCGTGCAAAACATACAGTATGATCAAGTTATGAAAAATTATCAATTGTGATAGATTAAACCACCTAACTGTATATTAAGTAGTTAAAATTAGCTTCCTCTCTGCCAGCTCAATCAGCTACAACATTAAAATTGTACTTAAACATTACTGTGTAATTATTAATAATGCATACTATGGTATGTTTTATTCCTGCTCTACTGTAAACATTAATGTATTGTAAAGGTGTCTTATAATCCCGTAGGGAATGGATCTCGGGACACTTAAATTAGAATTCAATTCATTCATTCATTCATTCATTCATACTAACATTTAAACTGATCAGGGCCATTCTGCATAATGACTTCTTTTATTTTCAGATTTAAGTACATTTTGCTGATACTTACACACTTCTAAATTTTTTAATGCAAGACTGGTATGATTGCATTTTGTGTTTGCTACTTTTACAAAAGGAAAACATCTGAATCAAGTCCTAAAACACAACCTGGCATGAGTAAGAGCACATGGCTGCTTTATGACACAAAACCCTCTACAGATCTTTACATATACACATAAAAACACACACGCTTTCAGCCTCTGTGCCGAGCCTGCCCGCTCACCAGGGTAATATACCCTGTCACTCTGCAGAAAGTGAATTTGACAAATTGAGCCTCAAGTGTTTGGTACACTGGGCTTTGGATCTGAACTGCTTTTTAAAGAATTTTTCCTTCCTCTCTCTGCTATCCAGTAAAAAGACTGAATCCTTTGTTCCAAAACGCAGCGCGGATTTGTCAAATGGTAAGATTTTGACATGTACGGTACACAAGTGGGTCTTCACGGGTGAAATGCTGCTTGCAAAGGAGTAATTCTTATGACACAGACATGCTCTGGTCTCTGTCTTTGGATAAAATGGGTGATGAATTTTCCACTAACGGCACAATAAGTATACGAGAAACCAAGGCTGTGCCGGCCATTACGGCGTGCTTGCATCAGCCATTTATTACAGGCCGTTAACACTGTAATATAGTTTGATATGTGCCTCTTTCTTTAACAGGTGTGAGAGTCAGCCAAGGTAACCAGCTGCAGGGTCGCCCCCTCTTTCACCTCTCTCACCCACTCTGTCTGAAAGAAACTGGAACACTTACAGCGTTAGTGGCAGGAAGTACCACAGGTGTACAGCATGTGTGTGTGCGAGAACATACCCAGCCTCACCCAAACATTGACATGCCTAGCAGGTGTGCGAGGAAGCTCTTGTGATCTTGGAGACCTTTCAAAGTTTGATACACTGTGATTGGAATTTGATTTATAGCTAGACTGGTGGATTTTTATATCAGCTGGGAGGAAGACTGCTTTGCACCCATCCTAGCACAAGAAAGAGTTTCAACAAAGTCAAATGAAAGCCCGTCGAAACAGTAATGATGAAAGGGAAATTCCCCTGGGTCATATTTATGTAGTTTTAGCCGTCATTCCTTTTGGTTATAATAGCATTTTATTACCTGTGAGTTAGATGCGATTGAGGCAAGCAAAAACAGGCGACATCGGTAGGAGTTTAACAGGACAAGGAGAGTGATGGAAAGCTTTCAAACTATAACCTGCTCTCCGTCTATTGCAACCATCCAGTAAGAATATTTTGTCAACTGACTTCCTGGTTCAAGTTTGACCTGCTGTAGTGCACTCGTGTTCTCCACATTATTAAGAATGACTAATATTTCAGTTGCGTTCTCGTTAGGTTTCACTTTTCAGTGTAGTTAATAAATCCAAAATGGAGAACAGTGTTAGTTCATGTCTCACCATCAGTGGCTTGTCCTCCAGCTGCTTGGCTACCAGCTGACTGGTAAAGGCCAATCATATCCATACAAAGCGTGGTCATTATAACCTAAACTTCTCACTTTTGTGTGTATTTTACGTGGTGCTGCATAACTGAACTTTGCTGCTCATGCCAGCGTTTGCTGTAGCAGCTCCCTCCACCACCGGAACCTCCTCCCTTTGTGCTATTATTAAGCAAACAAACAAAAGACGGAAAAAATAAGTTAGGTAGTGGAAAATCCTGAACAATATATACAAGAATGATGAGGTAATGACCATGTACCTATTTACCATAAATGTTCAAATCCTTGATGTGACTGAACTTGGAGTTTGAGTCTGACCTTTGTGATCATCTCATGTCTTATGTGCCAGGTGGGCTCTATTAATGTGATGTTGCTGCATCCCCAGATGTCAGCAATTTACATGTAGAGTAAAACGCTATCACAACCAACAGAATTGATGGTCAAAACTATGAAAATAAGACACAGTTCATTAAAAAAAAAAACGAAATCTTCCTTGAAGCATCTCTGATATTGCCACAAATGCAGTTTTTTCGTCATTGTGTGTGCATGCTGTTTTATTATAGAGGTGGTTTTGAAACCACAAACATAGTTTTGTGTATACAACCTTCAAACAGTAGAAACGAAGTGCACCTTTTCTATATGTGTGGCTGTTTTCCAGGTACACTTACTGATATATTTCTCTTTGACCTGCAGAGATGACAGACACTCAACTCCTGTCACAGACGTGTCTTCTCTGCACCCAATGTCTTGTTGTTTATTATTATAAAGGAGGAGGATTGCATTAATATTTAGGACATTGCACGCACCTTAACAGGAAGTGTTAGGTATACTGATAAGCTCATTTTTTCAGCGTTCAACTCTGACCCTCCGATCACAGACACGGAGAAGGCGGTGCACAGTAGAGGGGTGGAGAGCTCTAGACCCATGTGTATCGGTCATCAAGGTGTCTGGAGCGCAGAGAGGGCAGCGGATGACCGCTGTGTTCTCCGTCTGACCACCGTCCGGACCGTAGCCTTTGCAAATGAGGAGCAGGGGGGCGATGGACAAAATGCATGAGCTGTGATGGGAGGGTGAGAAGTAGAGGGATGCAGAGGTGGAGGAGCACACCACAATCTCCAAACAGCTGATGTTTATTCAGGAAGTGAACTGACTGCAAGGGCTTCTAGACCCTGCCATGTTCCAGAATGAGTTGAAGACATTTTGCTGTGTCCCACCACAACAACATTTACAAGGATGCATTCGAGGTTATGACCCAAAATAAGATCCCTGTCCTCTACAGCAAAGTCAAAGAGAACAGGCACATGGAGGAGTTGATAGGAATCACTTGCTCTCTTTATCAAACCTCATCTTCTGTGCAGCGATGGACTACTGTAGATGGTTTGAGCTGAACACACCAAGTAAGGTTCACAGGGGTTGTTAGATTTGGCATTCATTGTTTGTAGCTCTTAGGCAAGTGCTGGAGTGCAGGGATGCGTCTGTGACCTGTGGCATCATGTAATATGTTTGACAAGCATTTCCGCCGTGCAAGGCCCAGCATGATATACGATTGCCAGCGCTGGCTAGCTCTCGCTCTGGGGTGATGCTGGCTGAGTTTCCTCTCTGGATCCCCGGCCAAATTTTCTCCACCATCCCGCTTTGCTTTGAATAATGTAATCAGATGGGTTATTACCCCGAGCGTTTGCGCTGTGTTGAATGAAGAGGAGATTTTTTTTTAAAAGCACATATTGATAGTGTTTTCGTCGTTTTTTGTGATAATTGTTTTCAAGGTGTCTCTTAGCAGCCACAGCTCACGGGTGACAAGCTGGAAGAGCAGTCTAGCACATTCTGTCTGCCTCATTGCACCCGCGCCCAGCTGCAACATGCTTGCTTACCCCAACAAAATGAAAAATCAATACATGTCTCCCATCTCCCCCGTCTTTTGCAGGACAATTGACCCTGACACCATGATCTCTCAGTGTGAGTGATATTATTTCCACTAGGTTGGGCAAGAGGTAAGAGACACATTTTTCAATAGGCAAGCAGGACACCTCTGAAGGCACCTTCCTGCCAATGGCCAATAAAGTCAAGTGCAGGCCATCAGGCAAATAAATAATTGTGGCAGGTTTAGGTTCTTTAAGGGCTTGATAAAAATCCAGGCATTTTTACGGTTGGTTTTAAAAAGATGTTGAACTGTTGAAATTTTAACAGAAGGAAACGCTAAACTTTTCCTCCTGTGGTACTTTCTGTTTGAAGAACAATCAGTAAAGATTAACATTGCTGCAAACAAAACATAACTTTAATCCATATATTAGGGATGCAAGGTTTCAGTGATTATATTCTTTTAGCCTTACTCAGCTGTAACGCTGCCTCCGGCTGATTGGTAGTGTAAGAGAGAACATCAATGTATGGGCAGTAATAATGGCAAGAGTTTTTTTTAAATCCAAAATATTTAGGTTTCTATTTGTGCATCAGACCAGGCAACAAAATGATTCAGCATCATGTGAAAGCAAACAAAAGCTTTTCTCTGGCAGTTTTCTCTTTTTTTTTTCTCTGGATTCTGCTGCATTCCTCCTGTGTTTTCCCAACATGCCATAACTCTGAGCCGGGGACACAGACTTCCCGCTGAGGTGTCGCGCTTTGAGCTTTCCCAAACACGGCCGGGTTTTAATGTATTAAAATACACTCTGTCAGCACATTCCCGAAATTATGGGCTAGATTAAACGGCAACTTTGACCCACCTGTCAGAAGATACAAGCTTTTTTGCTGAGAGAGATTAATGCTTTGCTCTAACATTTTCTCCTGAACCCCCCTGAATGTTAATCAGAGCCCAAGAGCAGCAGTAGGGAGATTGGTCATTAGGTGAGGTGGAACACATTGATTTTTAATTTTGACATGCAAATTTGTTTGCCACCTTATTTGTACAGTAAGCTGACCTGCTTGCGTTCCTCTCAGCACTTCTCAGCATCATGGGATACTTTGTTTCAAAGTGAGTGATTAGTTTACTTTCCTGGCAAGTTGCGTGAAATCAGTCGTAGCTTTGCTTTGTTTTTTCCTATTTGCGAATAAAGCTTCAGCCTGACACAGCTCGACTTTATATCCTAACAGCATGATCTAGTGACCACGCAATATGTATCGTGGTGTTTGAGGACATGAAACTTTTTCAGTTATGATGATCATCAAATTTTTGTCAATCATTGCAGCAATAAATATTATATGATTGATTTTCAAGTGCGATAAGCCAGAGCTTCACAAAGTCATGTTATGTCAGAAATATTTATTCTTGTTGTCATTGGATAATACTGTGGCCCCACAAATTAACAAAAAGTCCTTACAAGCTTGAAGCAGTGAGTTTTGTGAGAGGACGGACAAGAAAGACCACACAGGAAGGCATTAGGTCACAAACCTAACCTTACACCTCAACAGGTCGTTCCTTGCCTTCACGACTTCCTGAAACATGTGGACAGCGATCGATGCAGGCTGAGGAGGTGGCCATGTTTCTGACCTCTAATCCCCACCTCCTTAACAGGACTGAGAAACGGGCCTGGAGGCAAGCATGGATCAGGCCCCTTAGGAGGGGTGTACCAGTGAGTGGAATAAACAAGGCTGCAGAGGGAGGCAAACACACAACGTTAGCAGTGTGGAGGGGAGGGAGAGGCGGTATAAAGGGATGTTATATGGATGAGAATGGGCTATACCTGAGGCTCAGCTCCAATTGATCCATTCACCTCCCCTCACACCTCTGGCATCACTCCTACTGTCTCTGCAAAACACCCGCTCTGTGCAAGTTTTGTCTTTGACTTCCTCCTCATCTACATCTGTTTGACTGACCTATGTCACTCCCACTGCTTTAGGATTATCTGAGGGGTTATGGGGTCACTGATTTGTATAGGTTCCTCCTTTACCTTACACTACTCCTCAACCCCTCTCACTCCTTCCAGGCCCTAGTGAGCCTCCGCTTGCTTCGCTGCACGGCCGAACGAGTAGCGGCATCTCTGCCAGCCGCTGCGAACGTTGCCGAGCGCCGCGTTAGCCGTATCAGGGAAACAGATAACTTACAAAACCTGCAGTCTGTCAAGGCGCGTCGCAAATTTAGCTCAGAGCGCCTGTGGCACTGTCAGGCAGAATTAGAAAAAAATTAAGACATCCATCCCGGAGCCATCCAGTAGAAAGATGGAAACAGAGACAGGCACCAGTAGATTGACATATTTGCCACATATTCATTTGAGCGTGTTCATGGGAGCACAAGCGGTGTCAGTGACAGCACTTTCTCACCTCAGTGACAGTGAAAAAGGCGCTGTGATCAGTGCAGTGGAAGGCGCAGCATGGTGGAGTTGGATTAGCTATGATAATATGATGACAGTAATTGAGCTTGTCATAATTGCTCAATCACTGAGCCTTTCCCCGGGGTCTGAAAGGCAACTGTTCGCGCTGTACAAGCCTTCATTACAGGGGTGTGATATCGGGATAATTCATTTACAGTAAAATGACACTGTGATCATTTTGTGAGCTTTACCAGATTAGGCCACAAAGGAATAAGGGTGAAATAATCTTAATTGTAGCATGTGATTTATTAACTTTAAGTTGCATGTGTGGACAATGGACTGGCCTAATGGATGATCTTTTTTCTGTTTAATATTGTTCCCTGTTTATACTCATATTTCTGGTTTGCTCATCTTCTGTCAAGTACTGCAGAAAACTGATAATCTCATGTACTCTGATCACCAGTGAAACCTACTTAGAAGTGGCAAATGTTGGTTGACTCGCTAACATCCAGAGGGCTATAAACAAGCACATCACAATGCCCCCCAGCTCTCACTGTCCCTCGTGGACAAAGACAGAGGAGGAGGATGAGACGGAGGGCAGGAGGGATGGAGGAAGGAGGAGCGCAGAGAAATATTGGGACAGCGAGGTGGCGGCGACAGGACCACCTCATGGCAAAATTTACTGTCAGATTTTCTGCACAAGAATCTGGACCAAAAAGCCCCTGCCACGAACGAGAGGACGAAGAAGGAAAAAAAAAAAAGAGGGAAATTGGAAAAAACAGCTGAGGGTGTAAATAATTCATGCAGACAATATGACTTTTTTATGTAAATTCAGTGCATTAACCCTCTATTATAATGATGGACGACAGATACGGGTGATGTTTCCTTGGTAAGAGCTAATGGATGACCATCATAAATTCACTGCACATTTTATTGTGTTGCAGGGAAAATTGTGCCTGCAGGCAACGTTGTTTACTTTTATGTCAGGGAGGAGGAGAAAAATCCCGCCGTCTTCAAAGGGAGAGAGGGGAAAAGAGAATGGGGAGTAAAAAATAATGGGGCCCACACAGAGCGCCTTGTTCCGTACCTTCTGCCATATTCGGAGCCCGCGATCCCCCAACCACCTCGGTGTGTGTTCTTCCTCCTGCTTCTCCTTCTCCTCCTCTTCTTCCTCCCCTCCAGCGCTGTCTTCCTCAGAGAACAGCGGGGTCTAGTCGCATTAGCAGCGCTGCACTCCTCCACATCGCTCCGATTACAGATTACTCACTTTTGCCGCCGCTGTTGGACTTGAAATTTGGGGAGGAAGAGGGACATCATTTTTCATTACTGTCTTCTGTGAGCAACATGATGCTTGCCGGCAGTGTGTGCGCACAAGTGCTGCAGCTGGCATCAGTTTTCATAAAAAGAGAACGCTTTTTGAGCGCTGATCCATAGAAATACGGTTTCAGCCATCAGTAGATCAAAACGCATAATTGATTATCTTAAACTCGAGTGACACTTGATGGTGTTTAACGCTGACTTTGAAGCAAATAAGTGTGCTGCTAGCACACTTTCTCTTGCCACTGTGGTTGTTCACTATTGATGAAAGGAAGAGAGCTGCACAGGCCTGATCAACGCCTGGTTAGCCAGTCTATCATTCCCCTTTCTGCCTTGTAGGCTGCCCCCAGGCCCTGCTCAAATCAACACCCTGCCATCCCTCTCTCTCTGTTTCTCACTCTCTCTTTCCCTGCTTCCTTTTCCTCCTCCTCCCTCATCTCCCTCTCCTCCAAACCTTCCCTCCATCTCTGATTTATCTTGTAATATTGGCTCCCTAATTAACACTAGAACCGTATGTCTCATGTGTCTTGTTTTTGGTGGATTTTAGCATACTAACCCCCCCACCCCACCTCCCAATCCATCTCTCTTTTCCCTGAGTCTGTTCGATAGACTAGGCTTGCTTGAAGCAAATTATTAACAACCAAAGGGAAAAGCTAACATACACTAGATAGTCTTGGTGTAGCTTTCAAAGAAATGTACATCTGCTGGATGTTTTTATTCCAAAAATAAATGACAGAAAAAACTCTTTTTTCTCCTATTTGAAAGGTAACCTTAGTACTTACTTGGCATGTTTTAGTGCACATTATGACCTCTTAAATCAGTTGATATTACATTTTTTTTGTGTAAATCTAATTGTGGATTATACTGAGAAAAAAAAGAGCCTGCAACACAAGGAAAACACACATACAACATATACACATTCTGGGGCTGCTGATGTAGAGGAGTAGCAGATGGTGGGAACCAGCTGTTTCGTACCAAGCTGGCAGTGGGCACACATGGAGACACTAAAAGACTCACATGTAAACACACACACACACTCACATCTGGGCCCCCTGCTCACCAGGCTCCCAGCTGGGTCTTCATGGGGTCACTCTCTCACCTTCCCCAAGGACATGAAGCTACACCCGCTCACGGTGAGGCCACCTTAGCCACCCTGGCACCGCACGGGTCACACACCTGCATCACAGTCCAACTTGACAGCTATGGCTGACTTGCCAGCACCTGCAGTGGGGAAACGCCGCCTACTGTTAAAGCAGCATACCACCGAAAATTTACACTCATCCCCCACTCTCACATGCACACCGCGGCACTGAGCTAAATGGGCCAACTAAGTGGTTAAAGCACAAGTCATATATGTTGCCCTGGATAAGGGCGCCTTGCTAAACACATGATGATAATTACCCACCCAGCTGCTGGGTGCCATGTGCCATAATAGGTCTCGCCTCAGCGCCAGGTCCTCCGAGACTTTCCCCACCCGCACGTTGCTAATTTCTCAATTTGTCCGCCACATTTCCTCTCTCATTTTACCATGCTTAACCTTTTCCGTCGGCTAATGTACACCTTCCCAGCCTCTTTGTCAAATCTGGGCCAAAGTGATGCTTCCTAATGATTCACTTACCAGCAGAGTCATTCTGTAGATTCAAATGAACAAACAACAGCTCAAATCTCACTGGGGAATTTGATTAATACCATGTGCATAAGGAATTGACAAAGTGAATGAATAATATGCTTTGTTCAAATGGCAAGCAAGCCTTGCTAGGTATTTAGTAGATTTTGTTTGTGCTTAGAAGTTCCATCCTGTGCCTCTGGCAGAGCAGACACTTTGCACGGTGTAGGACCACTTTGCAGAGCCCAGCGAGTGTCTGGGGAGCCCATCTCCATTGCAATTGCTGGAGGAAAACCAAAGCTTGGCGTCGTTCCCCCTCTTGTTTGCGGGCACTTGGAGGGTGTTTATCTAGAAAAGAATAACAACTTGTTTTATTCATGTTGGGGATGGAAGACACCATGCCCTCCTGAGAGAGGGGGTTGATCGGTATTAGCGGAAGAGGGATAGTCGCTTTTTGCTGTGGCATACAGTACATGCGTGTACATGTGTGTGTATGTGTGTGTGCGTGCAGGTGCCTCACAGCGCTGATGGTACACATGAACCCGGGGGAATTGTGTTTGCTTGAGGGTGGTCTGTTGTTGAAGTCCGTTCTTTGCGGAGAGAAAGGCAGAAGTTGAATACTACTATATCAGTCTCAAATTGTTAATATATATAAGCAACCATTAGTTTAGAGTTGCACAGGTTTTTCAGAGTTTGGTAAAACGCTGATAAAGTTTTACAGAAGCAGGTTTTACATGTCAGGCTTGTTACTCATGACCTTAACAAGTATTTTTAAGGATACAAACTGATATATCAGAGATGTCAAACATCAACTAACTAGTCTACACATCAGAAGAGTGTGAGTAAAATGTGGACAACCTGGCACGCATAGTTGTGACTCTCCTAAACTGCATCTAACCAATTCAGTAGCTTTGATTTGAATTCATGAAAATTCCAGCAAAGTTCTGACACATCAATTGTCTCGTTATTGCAGAGGTATCAAAGTGCCCTGATCTGAAATACTGCTTCCTCTTTTCATGTTGAGACGGTGTGTTTGTTTTCCATGCAAGCCACTGTGCGAACGCTGGCCGTGAAACATGCCGTGTTTGACATTTTAAAGCATGACGTCAGCCTCAGTTCTTGGAAAGCTTCCCTCGCAATGCAAGCGGTATTTAATCTGCGGCAATTAAAATATTAATCATCTTACTATTAATTAAGCTGGTTGGGTGCTAGTTGTGGTTTTATTAGTGCCGCCATTTAGTGGTCGAAGTGACAACCCTAATGGGGCCACTCTGAGAAAAAGACAGTAATTGGGTTTGGCAATTCCATTTCCACCACCGACCATCCTCTCACCCACCCGCTAGCCCATCAATAATTTATCTAATTACTGATATTGTGGCATGAGTCACTCTCAATTTAGGAGACAAACATGATTATTTAATAATAATAATGCTTCCAAACATATGCAATGTCTCCTGGCCTGCCTTACTTCCCTCAATTTTTAATGACTTGTTAACACAATGGGCAAAAGAGACCTCAAACAGCACAACAAAAGAAGTCCATCAGTGACCTTTACTGGCTAAATACTGAGAGGAGAATTACAATAATACTGACAGCGAAATAGAAAACTGCCTCTGTGAGTGTGTGTGTGTGTGTTTATGATTGACTATGTGCTTTATTGATAAAGAGAAGCTGGAATAGGAAAGCTTTAGTAACCTTTCATGAGAGGTCTCCAAGATTCAAAACTGCAACAAAAGGGGTGGGGTTGGAGGGGGAAGTGGGGGGGAGCTTCTGAATACTTTCCACATCCCATAATGATCTCAATAATAACCCTGACAACACTCGTGGACATAAAAATAGTGTGTGATATGGTGATACGAGTGCAAGTGTGTGTGCGTCTATGTGTATGTGTGCGGTTGCCTCGGATTATGAGGAGCAGTAAAACACAGAGAAACTCAGTGAATATGCTGGAGGTAAATGAAGTCCCACGGGGGTAATATTCACCTCGCCATAATAATTCTGCCACTGTCAAAAGCCAGCTAGCTTTGCTGTAAGCGTGTGTGTTTGTGTGTGTGTGTGTGCGTGCGTGCAGGACATGTCTGCTGAAACAAGCACACACGCTCCCCCTCCACCGCCCCCTCTGCATCGCAAGCTGAATCCAACTTCCCTTGTTCTTTTTCTCTCTCGGTGGCAAGCTCGACAACTCGGAACTGCACCTCAGTAGTCGGCTGAGGCGAGCAGGAGGAAGTAGTCATTCATCCAGTGTGTGTCAACCACGAGTTGACTAGGAGGATGAGCAGGGAAGCAAAGCGATGTCTATTTCTGTCTCGGATGAGTGGGAATGGTCAGGGAGGAGAGCACAGACTGCCCACTGAGGGAGACACTGGGTTTCATTGTGAGCTCCAGGGCTGTAGGGAGCAGTGATCGGAAGGTTGGATATGGTGAATATGTGTGTCTTTGTGTGTGAGCTCGCATGTCTCCTTTGCGCCCAAATGCAATGAATGACACTCATTAGCCACGTGTTAGCCTTGCTAGCTGCAATGCCCTGCGGCAATGAGGTCACATACAAGGTCATTACTTGATTACGTGGTAATCAGTGTGTAAGCAAAGAATATCTTCCATATATCTTTCAATACTGCTAACAGAGCAAGATCAGCAAATGCTTTCTGAAAACATTTTCTAACACGTATTGGGCTGATCTTTAAATGTTTTTTATTTGTTTTATTAATACATGACAAATGTATATTTCACTCTAAAAAGACACAAACTTTCAACACAAGTTTTTACTAACTGTTCTTTAAATGAAACATAAGACATATAATACTATAATACAACACCCAAAGAAGATGCACAGAAGTAGGTTTTAAAATGACGCATCTTTTCCACGTCGGAGTGTTCTTCAGTCTTTTGTCTTTAATTTAATTATATGGGTATAAAGGAAAAAGCAGCCTGAGGGTACGCTGTGTTCTCTGTCATCAACACTGATTATTGCTCCTGTTTTATTCTGTGTATAATTTAAGTGCCACTCTTTTCACATGTGCTCGCCTCTTAATATCAAAGTACAGGCTATCCCCGTTCAGTTCCTCAGTTTATGGTAATATATGATAGGTTACATGTGAGATTATTTATAAGGTAAAGCCTCGGGATGCTGATGTTGTTTTGTTGGTCAGTTTGTCCATCCAGCCCTTTAACCTTGGGAAAGATGTCTTAGCACTTAGCATGAAATTTGCTGTTGATAGTCACGGCCCATTGAGGTTGATATCTTTCTGGCGACCCCTGACCTTTCTTCCAGCGCAACAATGAGGCCAAAAGTTTGACTTGTACGTAACAAATATGTATGATATTGACTGAGCACACTCGTTCTCCCGAGAGGACGGCCTCTTCCCATTTTTAACACTGCATGAGCTTTACCTCCAGCATTATCCTCGGGACAAACTTTTTGCCACAATCGTGGTAAGCTTCTAAGAATATCACAACTGTTGCCGTATTGCTGGTTCTTGTGCCAGTCCCTCAAAATTAAAGAGCAGATGCTTATTTATGTTCTGGCTAATTTCCCCCCTAAACATCTTTTCATAGAGAAATCAAAGCATCATTGTGGACATGTGAGTGAACTCAAAAGTAAATTGCAGCCCTCCGTCACAGCGTGCTAATACGAGTAATAATTTTATTAGCAGCTGATGAGTTTTGCCCTGTGTGGGAAATGGTTCCCACATGCCCCTCACTGTCTACAGTGCTGATTTAGATTGAGTGAGCTCAAATATTCTTATAGGCCTTGTTATTCTAGTCTTGAATGTTTGATTTCAGACGTCCTGGAACGTATGGGAAGTTAAATAAAAAATGGCTTAAAATCGAATAAAACTGCATATTAAAAAAAAGTTTTTGCAGCATAAGCCCTTTGCAGTTTACCAGTAATCAGGAGCTCATCCTTGTGTTTTCCACATGCGTTCACTTCCTGTTACTGGAAGATTTTCTGAGCTGTCAGTGAATCTTACACACTAAATCTCTGTTTGTGTGCTTCTGTGCCTCATTTTGACTGTAGACATATCTGTGTGTGTGTGTGTGCACGTGTATGTCTATGAAAGAGAGTGTGGTTGTGTGTCTGTCTTTGTACTTATTTTTACAGTGCATGTGTAATTACACACATACATATCTGTGTATGCTTGTCCGATGTGCTGGTGTATGAGAGACTGTGTGTGTGTCACTTTAGACATACATATCTTTGCATGTGTGCGTTTACGTGTGTGTGTGTGTGTGTGTGTGTGTGTGTGTGTTTAGGCTCGAACCCACAGCCCTCTAACTCAGACTGTCGGTGAAACAGAGGCGGGGATCTCTACGTGAAATTAGTCTCTTTGGGAAGACAAGAGGCGTCGCTAAGGCCTTCTCTTTTAGCCAGTTGGCCCAGCCCGCAGCTGCCCAGCCACTGTCACACTGAGAAGCACATGTCATTGAAAGGAGACATTAATTGCCTTGGTGCTTTGGCAGGACGCTCACTAGCCGTGCTCAGGTGCACCTTTGCTGCCGCCTTGCAAATGAGATGCAGAGTGTTGGTTACAGTACCTCCTTCTCTGGGATAATTGACCCTGGGGATCCGCCTCGCAGTCCACCCACCCTCTTTCTTTCCCTTGCTTATCTCCTCTTCTTCACCTCCTCCTCTCTTCCCCCTCTGTTACCTCCAAGACAGCGCAGGACACGTCTTGATTGGTTGGTAGTCAGCGGGATGGGGTTGGCCCTTTGACCCTGCAGCCTCCCTTCCCGTTTTCAGTGCCTCTCCCTTTCTCCCCCCGTCTCCAGCTCCTTCACAGGGGCATCCACGTGGTGGTGCGGTCGGTGGAGATGAGAGGAGAGGAAGCTGCCTGACGCTACTCCTGCCCAGACCATTACTGCAACCTATGCAGGAGGTGCACAAACCCCTCCCCTCTCTTTCTGGTTTTGAAAGTGCCCCACCCCACACACCCGCTGCTTAGTCATGTTGTTTTTGTTGTCGCAGCTCCAAGTTTTAATGAGGTGAGACTCCTTGTATACCACCGAGTTACTGGCTGGGCTTCAGCAGGCGGTGCTGTTTATTTACAGCGAAAGGCCCGTACCGCTCAACCTTAATCGACCCATGCATCGCTCAATCACAGGCGAGTGTATGGAAAACAAAGGCCCACCTGTATACCTGCGCAGTGCTGCGGATTACCTTTCCAATCCCCCCTCCACCCACGCACATTTTCTTTGACTTTTATGTTGTTTGTACTCTCCTTGCACTGCTCTCCCTCTTCTTTCACAATTTATTTCTCCTTTTTAAGCGTCCCCCTTGATTGTTAGCTCTGTCCTCCTCTCAGTTCAGTCGCTCTCTCTCATGTGCTTTGCTTTTCCGAGCATGGCAAAAACAGTTAGAATAAGCACACACCTGGTAAGCCATTTGCAAGAAGCCTGCGGCTGAGATCGCAGCCCCCTGAGCATAATATGCGAGGTGTGGCAGAGAATGACACTGTTAATCTTGAAGGATTACTTTCTCATGGAGCAATTTGTCACAGGAAAAGTCTATAGTGTTTGCTTATGTACTCCTGCACCCTGTGTTTCTTTGCCTCTGCTTATGTGCTTGTGTGCACTTGCTCATGTGTGGATGTTAAAATGTTGAATTACTGATTTTGTGTAATTGAATAGTGGGCCATCTGCTCAGATGTTTATCTTCATTTTCTTTCTCTCTCTTTTTTTTTTGCAGATGTTTTCACGCTTGTATATTTGCACATGTCTGATTTCATCTTAATATGAGCGTATGTGTGTGTTTGTACGCGCATGTGTGTGTTTCATCTGTAGCCTTTAACTGGCTGGAAGCCCCCTCTTTGGTGGAGAGGCCAGCCATGGCAGAAGAGGGCTGCGCTTAGTGCGTTTCATGCTTAATTCTGTGTCAATTAGTTGACTGCTACCTTCCCTCCAGCAAAAGAGCGCGGAGAGAAACACAAGCCCACAGAAATCCTCTGGCTTTGACAGGCGCAGTGTTCAATCATTTATCCCAAGGCCCCGGGCCACGGAGCACTGTCAACAAACATTCCATTGAAATCATATCAAGCCTCTTCTGTTCCCTCATTTTTGTACTCTCTCTGCTCTGCCTCTCACTCTTTCCATCTCCCTCTGCCTCTTTATCTCACTCATTCTTTACCCTCTGCTTCCGCCGTCGATATGCTTTTACCCACCTTCGCTCGTTTTTCTCTCTTCCTCCTCACCCCTCACCCTCTGGGGTTTCTCTGTCTCTGTGGCAGGGGTTTCAGTTCTTTCTTTAAGCCGCTGTGCCTCTTCCTCCCTCCCAGGACTTGGCAGCAGAGTGGTAATTTGTTAAGCTGTTCCCTGTTTGTGCTGGTTTCACCCCCAGCTTGGCATGTGGTCAAGTTGTGGTCGGATGTCAAGATGAGCACAAGATATACGAAGATCACAGAAAATTATAATCAGAATTATTTCAGCCTGACTTTCAGAGGAAAATTTAAAAAGGCCGCGATGGATGCATCATAAAACATAAACATCAATGACCACATTCCAAAAAACACTCTATATGCATTTGTATATACAGCACCTTTTGACCCATATCTTTTACAGCAGGAGCACATATACTTTAAAACATATGCATATGTCTTTGCAAATGCTGTGGTTTTCAATATAGGTTGAAGTTGAAAGGAGTCTTTGATCACAGCGTGTGGCAGGATTGAAGAGCTACCATTTAACAAATATTGAAAATGAACAGAGCTATCATCCACTGGGCCACCCTTCAGCGTTACTACCTGACCTGACTCTTAGGAAATTAATCATTTTAGTCAACAATTACAATATACTGGACAGAGATTTCATATCAGTGTGCCATTTTAAAGAAAATACGAAATTAGGCTATTTAGACTATGTCAGCCAATTAGCTTCACAGCTGCCATCTTTACAGTTTCCCCCGTTCTTTGCTTTTGGCCCATTGGAACTCTGGGAAGTATGCTGATTCAGGATATTTTGCAGGTAAGGTGGACAGAGGCCAATTCTGGGTTTTTCCTCGGCTTCCTCTGCTCTGGGCTACAAACACTGATCCAGCGCAAGAGATAGAAGAGAAAAAAGGAGAGGAATCTTCCACTCCCTCCCCTCCCCTGAGCTTTCATCCCGAGAGAAACTCAACTCACCTGGGTATCTCAGTAGTGGAGAGTAATAAATAAATGTATTGGATTAATTATTAAAGACAGCCTAAACGAAGATAGATACTATCCTCTGAAGGCCTGCTGGTTCCACTAGCCTAATCTTAACTTAGATGTTGTTGTGATTCCTGTTTGTTTGCCTCACTGGTGGTCAGGAGACACGCACTGTACATTTCCATATGTTTATTATATCACTTTAGACAATTCCCCATATTTACCCTATTTTATTTTGCCTGTTCTTCATTTGCCAACAAATGGAATGATACTCACACTGAACCATGCTAAGAAAAAAAAAATGTTATTCCACCTGCATCAATATCTCAAACACGGATTCGAAATTAACCATGAATACATGACAACACTGATAAAATGGATCAAAGGGCACCTTTGAATTGGGTCTTTCTCAGTTCAGACTTGAGGCCTTTGAACAGCTTTCGGTGGGTGCACTGTCTTACTCAGCACAACACAAGCCACCCACAACAAAAACCACAGAGCCTCTCTGCAACAATCACCACGAATCCAAACTTTTGTCCATGGGTTTCTAAAGCAAACACATCTTACAACCAAATCTTTAAGCATTCAGGAAGGATTATTTGTCCTGTTTGTGATCATCAAGCAAAATGTGTAGAAACACAACCAAACTAAACTCTTAACTCTCCTCTGGCTATTCAGGTTTACCTCCCACAGCAGAGTGCAGAGCAGAGTCCCTGGACAAAGCCAAATTAATATTTAAAGATCATTACTAATGCCCCGAAGTAAAACACAGAGACTAGGTAATTAATTGATTGAGCTGGGTGGTCCGCAGAGAGATTAGACCGGATGAGTGTTGTTTATCTCTGTTGTTATTGAAGTATATTTGATCGCTTTGAGCAAATGATTTCCTATTGAATGTAAAGAAGGGGGACACGCTACTGTATGTTTGACCTGTAAGGCATATGCAGCGAGTTCATATTCTTGGAGTGATATAATCAGTTGGGGATTAATCGTCCCTCGTGCTTTCCCACAGCGTGCACGTCGTGTGAATTTGCATTGCCAGTAATCTATTGTATAACACAGTTTACATTGGCGCTAAGTGGAATCTGTAGACCTGTTTTCACAAGCTCATATAACAAGTGGATGGATTTTCACTGCTGATGATAGCAGATGCACTTGGCAAGACAATAAGATGTGTTCTACATCATTTGGCTCACTTCCTGTATCAACTGTTGGATGTGAATAGAGTGTCAACAGAGTGCTAATTGTTGTTCGGCATTTTGATTTATCACAGGCGCAAGCCAAGGGAGAGCAGAGGATGATTTTGCATTTGGCAGGCTGTCCCCATTCCCCAGCAGCATGCCAATGGTTCAATTTCTTGGTGAAACGCCTAAATTCAGCGATTCAGTACCTTGGATAGAGCTTCCTCCTCTGTCCACATGCTGCACCACTCTGCCTCCAAACTGTATACAAACAATCTAAAGGGTACACTGTGTACTGTTTTGATCTGTAACTAACTATGTTTATTCAAGTACTTTGAATATTTATTTTTTTTGTGAGTTCTGTATGGCTCTGCTACATTTCAGAGGAAGATACACTACATTTATCTGATGGCTTTAGTTACGTTCCATTTTAAACATATGCTGCTGAAGTAGGATGTGTCACCAGGCTTCAAAGAAGTTAATGCATAAGGAGCCTTTGGATGTCGATGCTTGTACCAATGTGACTAGGTTCAACATTAAAAAGCTGCTCATGTATGAACAAATCAACAGTTTAACACTCTTAAAGATTCTTAAAGGGGCCATTCTTTGTAATGAGAAGTTAAACATTTGATGCTTTTGAAGCACATTTTGCTGCTAAATCTTTGGAGTTTTTAGTTGACCTGTTTTGATTTTTTTTCTCTTTTTACCACCACGAGCAAGAAAATCATTGAGCGAACAACTACTGACAGAAACTCCTGGCGTGCATTGATATGTGCCATTTAAAGTCCAACTTTGACAATCGATCAATTTCAGACTTAATAATATCACAATATTGTATTGCTTTATTTCTTTATTTAATTTCCCTTCCTTCCTTCCAGTCTTACTGTGCGTTGCATTGTGCAATGTGAGCATCGATCAGCATCAAACTGAAAAACTGAGCTATTTTGGTATGAATGCTGGCATTTTAGAATATGCTTAATTTAGGCATTTTTCATTTTTAAACATAAAACATACTCTAAACACAGACGTAATTAGCATATACACTACCACATGACAGGGACTCTGGGTAGGTGTCAAAGCTTTTTTTTGACTGCCTTTTTGTTTCAATGTAAATGTGAGAGGCATCATACACAACACACGTAAATAATGTTTTGGGCAGCATATTGAATAAACTTTTCTGAGTTGCCCCAAATGTCCTTGGCTCAGAACACATGAAAAGGTGTTCTTTCTGTCTTTCTTTTTTCTGTTTTCCCCTTTTGAAAGCATCTTGTGAAGGGAGCATTCAAGAATCACGAGGTTTTCCACAAGTTTTTGGAGATGCCTGTCATGAATGAACATGACGGTGTGTTCCAGTGCCAGCTGGCAGCGGAAGCCTAGCACGTCCCAGAGATGAGCGAAGGGCCAGCTGGATGCCCGCCGAGAGCTTTAACACACTCCTCACCATTGCTGCAAACTCCATCAGCCCATCCTGTTAACTGACACAACACAACACTAATTGTGCATTAATCAGTGGGTTTAGTTACCTGATCCCATGAGCCTGTGGTGCATTTCGGTGGTTGTGAAACAGAAGTCTGATATTTGTGTTTCGGTGCTCCATGGCTCCCTGGAGTCCTGATTTTGGCTTGCTGTGTGGCATGTGGTTTGGCAACATGTTAAACTTGTAGTCGAGATTTTCAGATTAGATTTAAAGTGAAGATTAGAGATTAGACAAACACTGGCTAGAATAAAAACCAGTTCTTATATTTGTGATTATCAGCATGACAGATGAATGCTGGATTCACTCGAATATTATCGCTTTTGCTAAGATGATTTATTTTCGGCTTCAGGTTTTCACGGAGGAACTATGTTACTTTGCATTTTGCTGTAGAAGTATTATTTCCTCGCACAAGTTTTACAGTTGTTTTACAGATATATTCACAACTTCCCAACCACACGAATTGCAAGGGTCAGACTTTATTCCTGTGACTGCTGGGAGTGTATAGAAGTTCAAATAAGAGGTAGATGGGATTTAAGATAAGAATTTATTGAAGTATAGAGAGAAGACATACAGCAGAAGATTTGAGGCCATTTGAGAAATTTAGCCCTTTTTTTTCTTTCTTTTTTTTACGACTTCTCATAAGATAAACCTGAAATACAGTAGCATCCCAAAACACCCCGTCACCGCTGTCTTATATAGAGAGGCACTGTGAGAAAATGTTCATTACACAAACGTCACTGACCGGTTTTGTGTTTTGCTCATTTTTCTGCTTTAGGCGGTTATCAATCATCAAGTCATTTATCTCACACTGGTGCCGAGTTCCTTTTATCAACTGCCAGACTCCCTCAGCTGCACAGTGTTACTGACTACAGGTTTGTTGGCTCACTTTGTAGAAAACACCACTAGATAAAAAGTCAAGTTCCCATGTCTGTCTGCTGTATGTTGCTCATTATGAAAAATGTAATCCTACTGAAAGGGACACATGATATGTTGTGGTTATTTCTAAATGTAATCAGAACCACTTACTCGGTTTTAAGATATTGGTTTATTGCAGCTGTGTTTTCAAGCTAGTAAATGTCATTTGTGGCCCAATGGCTCAGGGCAATGACCAGTTTCTTGTATCAGCATCTTCTCACATTATTCTCAGAAGGAGGAGTAAATATCAAGAATCAGAAAGAAATTCTGAATTTAACCTTTGGCAGAAACGCTTTTGCCATAAGTCACCCTTTGCATTTCTGGCCTCTTGGGATGTTAGCCGTCACAGATGCAGCATGTCTGGCCTCCCTCTTCTGTGGGTCAAAGCCGGCTGTGTCTGTGGTGGTAAAGCACTAAGGAGAGTGTCTGTGTGTGTGTGTGTGTGTGTGTGTGCGCGTGTGTGTGTGTGTGTTGAAGGGGGAGTTGGAGTGTGGGTGCATGCAGATGGTTCACAAGCCAACCTTTCAATTAGGCCCGGAGTATAAATATCCGTGGCTGATTGGAATGTGGCGGCTGCTGGCACAAAAGGCTCCGCTTGGCCCGTCTCCAAGACCCCGTCGCTCACTCACTCTCTCAGTCATGCTGGAAGCCGCCCAAGGTTACTTCGTCAATGGACGCAATGATTTCTAACTCCCTATGTCCGCTGCGACCACCCTCCCTTCTCCATCCCTGTTTCCATCCTTCCTGCTCCGCTTCCCGCCAGCTCCATAGCTAACTTAACATTTGAAAGAGGCCTTCGGTTGAACCCGGCTGGAGGTTTGATGTCCCTTCTTTCCCCTCATACGTTTTTGTGCATCAACTGGATTTTGAAATTCCCATTGCAAAAGGTGTTAACTGTGTTTCCAGCTTAGAAATTTCAAACAAATTTCCCCTATGAGATTTTGTATATACTCATATATATATTTCCGCCCACAGCGAGTGTTTGGGTTCCAGTCCAGCTCCTAATCTTATTTAGCTAATGCTGCAGGTGAACAGTCCCTGTATCCTGCCTGGGGAGACCCTGTATATCCTTCACAGATTATAGGGATGAGCTCCCAGACAACTTATCCCTTCCGTCCCAAAAGCCTGTCACTGTAAGCTGTCTGAGAAATTATCCACACACCCAGACACATGGTGGTGAGGGTATGAAATGACAAAGCAGAAATGTTTTGGGAGAAGGATATGTTATCACTGTCACAGGACGATTTTCAATGTTGTGTAGTGCACAGCCTACAAATAGGATTGATTTATTTCTGTTACAGGGCACTCATAAGCAGCTATCTTTTACTCTTGATTTTACTTTTGATATTTTCATTTTTGGAACTTTTTCCAGTACTTTTTAGGATCCTGAGATTTCAAACCTAACTGACTAAAAATGGCCCAAGTTAGCTGTATTTTAAGACTTTTCAAGTTGTCCTCACAGTTTCTTAAAGCAATAGAGTCATGCCCCACCAATAATATCATCTGCCCCTTTGTTAAAAAAACCTCCTCTTTTATCCCTTCACCCCTCCCCTGGCCCCCTTTTTCTGCAACCCATCTACTCAAGCTGTGTCAGGGAAGCCTCCCAGTCTCATATGCATCCCTCTGGAATCAGGAGAGATTAAAAATTAAGGGATTAGGTTCCCCTCCTAACCCTGTAATCCAACAAAACAATGCTTTCTAACGTCGAGCGAGAGCTCCCGAGGCGTGGGTAAGTCCTCCATGTCAGTTATTCCTTATGGAAGGGTTCCCTCGGAAAAGACGCGCCCTCGCTTTCTGTCTACGACCACCTCCTCCTTCCCAACCCCCTTTTTTTTTATGATCCTGGGACGTAATGAGGCAACATGGGAGATGGGCCTAATATCTGCTAATAGGGTCAATGGAATAAACTGTTTTATAGGGGTCACTGTTGGCACAAGGACGAAGGGGCTGCTTAACGCTTGTCTCCTGTAGTGCCAGTTACAGCTATGATTTTTTTTTTTTTACAACAACAATACAGTGTCAGGCAGTAATAATGACTCGGATAAGACTGAGGAGCCGCGGTGATGTAAGACACGGGCGGGCTGCTGAATTAAGGCCCTGTTTTAAATATGTCAGTGCCACGCTCAGGCTGGAGCTATAGCTGGCCATGGGATGCACTCCTTTAATTTCATCGCTCTGTCAGCTTTTATTAAAACCCATTTGTCACAAAGAGAGAGGGAGAAAACCTAAAGGAGAGAGAAAAAAGTAGTGAGGGGGAGAGGAAGACATAGATGTAGAGTGAGGGGCGTAAGGAAGAAGTGTGTGTGTGTGTGTGTGTGTGTGTGTGTGTGTGTGTGTGTGTGTGTGTGTGTGTGTGGGTGGTGGTGGGGGGGGGGGTATAAACAGAGAGAAAGAGACAAAGAAGGGTGACTTTCCTGAGATGCTACATAATAGAAATTGTTGTTTTGAGGAGGGGCAAGTGTTGCGGGTGGTGTTGTGGGAGGAGGGATGGGTTGCCACCACCTTTGGGAGTGGGTCTTATAGGTAGAAGACAGGGGTGGTAAGGAGCAGTGGGAGGGTCTGAGGGGCTCAGCAGGAGTGATTAATGATGAATCTGGGGTATAGTGGACCGGTGGGACTCCCCATCCCCGTCTCCTGCTCATCCACCTTCCCCCCCACCCCTTACCAAATCCCCAGCCCTCGCCACCCCACCTTCATGCCCATTTGTAACTGTCTTGGGAGGGCCCCCCCTCCCAGTTTTCTTGAAGACACGAGTGAGAGGTGTGTCCAGAAATGTGTCATTTCCAAATCCAGCTCTTGAGGTTTCTTTTGGAAGGCTACTGTTTATTAATGTCATTGACTCAAGACTAATTATTCTTCGACACTTCTTACAAGAGGAATTCCTTCAGATCTCAACAATGTGTTCACACACACTCACACAGTGACTCACATGCTGTTCAGTAAAATTAACATGTTTTGATGTTTCCCTTATTGAAATCCTAACAGGATTACGTCCGGACTCCTGTCTTTCATTTTGAAGGTTTAAGGAAATCACGGGCGGAGAGAAACTGCGCGGCATGTGCATTTATTTGTTTTCACAGGGGACCGGGCTAGGGTTTCTGCCAGGGAGTTTATCTGCCTGTCTGAATGTGTGTGTGCGCTGCAGAGTGTGGCAGCCACACTTTCCTCACTCTGTCAAACAGCTTTGACTTGGCGGCGGGTTCTGAAATGGCATCAAAGTGGCCCACCGCCACATTTCCACCCCGTCCTGTGGTCCCTTACTCCCTGTCATCTACCACTAAGCCCACGCACCCCAGTACCTACAATCAAAAGAAAATTAAATGATTCATTATATCTTCCCGCCTTCCTCACAAAGTAAAAACATGAAAAATAAAAGACAAGAAAGGGCTTTCAGAAACACTTGTTCAGTGCATTTTACGTTCTTCTCCTCGTTTCTCTCTTTCTAACTGAATAGTACATGATGGCACATGACGGAGAAGAGGAGGAGGAAGATGAAGAAAAGGAGAAAGCAGAAGGAGAAAGAGTGAGAGAGAGATAGAGAGAGAGAAAGAGAGAGAGGGAATAAAATGAAGTGTGACAACATATGAATTTCAAATTTCCGAGGAGACATCAAAGTGCGCCATCCGGGGTGTCTCTTCGACAAGGACACTTTCTGATTTTTAATTCCGTCCCCTGATTGTATCGCCGAGGCCCTAACGAAGAACGGAGGAGCAACGCCAGTGAGTGGCATCAGGCAGCAAGAGATAGGGCAGGAAGGGAGGGAGAGGGTGAGGGGAAAAGAGGGGTGGGGTGGCAGCATAGAGGAAAGAGAGAGTAAGTGAGATCAGAGGGGGTTAGAAGAGATAGATAGAGGAGGAGGAGGAAGGAGAGAAGAAAGGAGAGCCTCATCCAAACACAGGCGGCTGGGCCCTTTGTTGTCGAAGCGATCATAGCTCCTCTTTCATCAGACAGAAATAGAGAGGAGAGAAAGGAAGAGAGACAGAGAGTGAGAGCGATCCACTCCTTTTTCCGCTGGGGTGACAGGGACATGGATAGAAGGAGGGCAACTTTTTTTCACCCTTTGCACATATCAAATCAAGGCTCTTCTTCCAAGGACTTATCATGTTGCGCACACTTTGAGAGCAAAATGCTTACAAGTATAGCTGGGGGTGCATGTGAACAATATGCTCCCTTTAACCTGAAACAATATGTCCATTTACACTCTGTTGATTAGTTTATATCCACACCGTGTCAACACAAACTGTTCTTTACTGCTAATCACTGGTCCTGTTCTCTCTTCTTCTGCCTTACAGTTCAGACGGCAGCTCACTAGCGCAGCAGTCTAATTGCCTGGGAGGTACTCAGCAGAAGGGTGGCATGCCTCTGGCATTCCCATTCCTGGCAAAGCTCCTTGCCAGTGCTGCCGCAGTGCCAGGCCGCTCTGCCCTGCATCCACGCCAGGGGTCTCGTAACCCAGAAGGATCCCCCATGATGGGCACTCCCCACAAGGCCTCTTTGGAAACGGATGGGAAACCCCAGGGAAGAAGCAGAAAGGTAGGAAAGGTCATATTACTGGCATGTATTCGCATGTAGTGCACTCTCTCCTCTCTGTCTCTCTCACACACACCATAACATAGCAATCTTAATTTTCAGGACTTTATTATATTTTCAGTAACTACTCTTCAGTACTGTGTATTCATCTCTGATAATACCTCAAATGTGGTAGAATAAAATATGGTGCCAATATAAAAAATCAAGTCATGTACTTGAGTTAAAGACATGAACACAATCACAGTGATGATGAGGTTAAAGGCTTACAAGCCCGGATGTGACGGCCCTCCGATCCACACCAGAGTGGGAGCAGTAGCTGCAGGCGACTATAGCAACACGCCTGGGATTTATAGCATACGTTAACCTCAGTGACTTTCCAACCCAGAGATGTGTCTCGAATCTGTGCAAGTGGGTTAAAAATTCTGTCAATTGAGTGGAACCGTCCATTTATTTGATTCAAGAGTGACAGCGTGACAGCATGTAGTGATGATAATATTTAGAATAATTATATCCAGTTCTCAAAACTATTAAAACAAGTAACTAAACAAAGTCTTACTTGTTTTAGCAGAAGTCAGAAATCTTGAGTACCGTGTTTTTCTTCCTCTCAAATTTGTCTGACATCTTGAAACTCTTGTGTGTTTTTCTTTTCAGCACGTTAGATGTGAGTTTTCATTGTTTGAGGGTGAAAATTATTTTGGATAAGATTCCCTCTGTGAAGTTAAACTTAAGTTATTTGGTCTGTTGGGATTTTCTTGAAAAGTCCTCCAGTTAAAAAAAATGTAGACATATTCAGCAATAAAACAAAACATTTGACTAAACGGTAACATCCTGCTGTTTTAACAGATCGGAGAATTAAGACAGAAGGTCAAGCGCACCCATGCCATGCACACCACATCACCCTAATACACAAAATCAGACACACTCACAAGGGCCCCTCCTTGGTTGTGGAGAGGGGTGCATGGTGAAGCAGCTGGGAGACGTGGAGCCACAATGGCCCTTTAGGGCGAGACGGCCCTAATCCGTTCCCCGTCCGACAGCGCCAGTGAAAGGAGGCCTGTCAATCATAGCATGGCACCCTCGGGTCTCTGAGATGGGCGTGCTCAGATCTAGGATTTACTGTACCCCCTCTTTTCTGTCTTATTAAAACCTCTTTGCAGACAGACAGAGATACATGTATGCACATGTGTGCACGTAGACACACACACGCATGTACAGTTTGCTGCTTCTTGTGTGTCACAGCGTTATAGGACCTTGTCTGAGCTTATGTGTGTGTGGACCAACAGACAGAAAAATATGCGGAAGAATGATAAATTGATGTGTTTACATTCACACCACCAGTGTGTTTAAAGAAACGTGACAACCCAGACCTCTAAAAACAAAAAACTCCACATCAGAGAGAAATTCATTCACATTTTTTATTTAGATTATTTTACTTAATCATTACACAGTAAAATTATACTTCACTTTCTTATATAAACGATGAGGACATTGTCAATTCAAATGAGCAGTTGTACTTCTAGCAATTACATGCTGCCTATGTTAATGATGGAGACAGCCATGTAGAAGCAGGGAATGGGTGATGTTCCTTTTGGATACATTTCATAGGCCTGTTGTTGCCTGACACACACACGCACAAGCACACACACACACACACACACACACGCACAAGCACACGCACGCACACACGGTTATGGATGGAGGGCCAACCACACAGACAAATAAGATGCAAAGGCAAATACACATGCACGGACACACACTCTAAAACACACACACTAAGAGTAAACAGTTATTTAGAGGTGTCAGACACTGCATGTAATATCCTCTGGCACAGTGTGTGTGTGCGTGTGTGTGTGCCAATGAGCCGTCAGCTGAGCTGTGCTGTGCACTGTCCGTTGCAGCTGGGTGATGGTGATCAAATCTAACAGACAGTGAGGACCGGAGCACGCTTTCTGCCTCAGAGACACTGAGGGGGAACGAGACAGAGAGAGAGGGAGCACTAAGACCGCCTCTGGCCACCATTATCTCTTCAGCGCGTGACTGTGTCCATGTGAGTGTGACAGTGTGAAAAATACACTGTTTGTTTGTTTACTTACTGTGTGTACATGTGTGTGCGCGTGTTTGCTTGCTCATGTGTGTGCCTGTCAGTGGATCCAAGTGAGCGTGTGTTCATGTTTGCTGTTCAATATGCTGAAGCCCATATAACTGACTGGGAGATAACTACTGAGCCAGATGACATGACGGGAAGGCCCTAATTCAACCCCTCCAGCCAGGGTTAAAGCTCCTTAAACTTCTCCCTGTTTCTCTCCTGGACGACTGCTTCATTCATTATAATTATTAAAGGGGACAGACTTCTCTCCAGCTACATTCATCTCTTGTAAAATGGATTGCCTGCTAAATCAGCGTGCTGCAGTTTGCAGATAGTTGCTATTGATACCTGAAATGTAACGATATCGGTACCAAGAAAAAGTTGATTCGTCCAACATTAGATCATGTTTTGGCCGCATGAACAGTTAGCGCAACAGTCTACGCTTAAACACCACTGTTTTGTAAATGTGAAATGTGAAAAAATTTAGAAGTAACCCATTAATGATGGGCTGCTTTGTTGGTGTCAACATTGGTGAATCTGGGCTTGGTTTTACATAGTATTAGATCACAATCAAATTAAGTGATGTGAGCATTTTCCTGATCTGGCGCCCCCAGTGGTAGGACATAGATATTGCAGCACCACTTTTTTTCTTTAAGTACAGATTTGAAATCAGTGGTTACGGTTTGTAACAGATGATGCTAATACTATTCAAAAAGAAGTGCTGACTGTCGCTAAAGGATGCGACACAAACCCTGGTGTGAAACCATGACTTCCTCTCTCAGGCTTTCCACAGCTAATTAAGACCTCGCCACAACAAATACAGCTTGTTTTTAGCTGTTGGGGAAAAAAAATCTTATGATGCAATTTTGAGAGGGTGCTTGATATTTGCAAAATTGTACATGGTTGTTTAAGTAGCTATTAAACTGCAAATATGACCAATTTCTCAGTCAGTTTACAGCAGGGTCTATGAAGGCCAGGATATGGCTCACAGAGCTCAAAAATGTATGATGATTGATCACTGTCTGCCTTATCTTGTATGTTTTATTTCCTTGTGTCGAGTCTATTTATTTTATTGTCTTTTTATTTATTATTGTGACACTTAATATGGCAAATCTAAGCTTTTATTTTCCCCCGCTGGCACAATAAACTAAACCAATATACTTAAAGCAGGAAATAGTCTGCTCCAGGATGGTTTACTCACAGAAAACAGTGCGGAGCTGGCCTGGCCTGGAGACCCACATCATTTAAAATAGTGCCAACACCACCCCACCTCTGCCGCCTGAGCAGCCCACACACTCCATCCACACATCAGTCACCAGTCGCTCTGTGTGTGTGCGTGTGTGTTCAAGAACGAGACTCAGACATGAATGACCGTCTAATCACTCACACAATACAGCTAAGCCCCCATAATGAAAACAGTTGATAAGAAAAATTAACATAAAACCTAAGTGGTACAGAGCGAGACAGTGGACATAAATGAAAAGGCTCCTGCACCATAAATCTAAACCATAAACACAAATATATATGACTCGCGTACGTAACTCAGACACTTCCTCATCCTAGGCTAAAAAAAAAAAGAAAAAATGACCCCAAAGCATATGTACATATCTGCTTCATCCTCATTTTTGCTTTTTGTTAGTTCCCGCAGAGCCGGGCCCTCCGCTCATAGCACGGTGCAGTAAGTTTTAATGGTAAATCAACAAAGGGCCGACATGAAAGAAAGGCTAGCTTTCCAGTTTGCAGGGTGAAGAATTATTCATCAGCACTGTAGTGTTGCACTGCAGGCGAAAATCCTGCAGCAGCGCTCCATTTTAATTGCCAGAAAATGACTGTAAATGATACAGAGAGAGAGGGAGAAGGGGGCAAAAAAGGAGACAGAGGGAGAGAGAAAAGAAAAAGAGAGTTGGAATTGAAGGTATAAAGAACGTGGGTGTGGGGGGGGAGGCCACCCCCACCACCAACAGCTGCCCCACAAATTGAAGGCCATGGTGATAAAAAGCTATGTGGCAATCAGAGAAGTGGAGTGTCCCCCCAGCAGCCTAAAAGAGAGATAGTGAAGGGAGAAAAGAGGAGAGGAGGGCGAGGGGAGCGCCATCAAAAAAGGAGTGGCGGGATTAGGTCTGAGAGAGAGTTTACTACGCTCTTTTTGTGCGCCGAACCTGCAGGATTAGAGATAACAAATGTTAGCCGAGGACGGGCACCTGCTGTGAGCCGAGAGGGGGAGGAGGAGGAGGAGGAGGAGAGGGGAGGAGAGGAGAGAAGAGCTAACCCGCTAAAACAGCAGAATGGGCTTTTGTGGCCCCGTGCAGAATTAGAGGAAAGAGGGTTGAGAGGGGGAGAGAGAAGAGAGGATAAAGAGGGAGGGAGTGCAGGGGCAAAGAAGTGAATGGAACGGGTACAAAGTAAATTTGTAATTGTCAAACAGATGAAGGAGCTGAGATTTTGTGGAGGAGTAAACATTGAACTTGCTAATCTGTAGACCTTAAAGCCCGCTCTGCTCACAGCGACTGGAACGCTGTCGCCAATACGCGTTTGTGTTTGCTCGAATCATGCGGCCCCTGTAAGACTGGAGATCAAACTTCATGTAAAAAATAAAGAAGAAGAATAAAGCACAACACATTTTCTAACTTTCTGAAGTCTCTCCACTCTTCTCCATCCCCCTCGCCGTGTCCTAACCACCTTTGCACCATCCTACTCTCCATCTCTTTCCGGCCCTCCGCAGCACTCGGTTGTATGTGTGTGGCTGAAATTGCCGCTGGGGCCTGGGGACCTCCCCGCCTGCTCTCTGCAATGACCCCAGCCCAGGAAGCACTCAGACTGGTCAATCAACAATTAAAAGCCTGTCTGTAGCCACTAACTCAATTCAGCCACTCAGCTTAGTGCTCCGCTAGAGCCGAGGCACCCAGACAGAACCGAGACAGACTCAACAACACTGACCCCTCCGCTCCACCTCACACACACACACACACACACGGTGGTCGGGGCTGGTGTGGTCACTCGGACACAGCCTTACCGATGTTTGAACCTCAAGGGTTGGTGTCTCGAACAAATGCTTCCCCTAGGTACGCGGCGGGGCAGTGGATGCACGTGTGACAAGAGGCAGCAGCAATTTACCCAGAGGCCTGGCCTGGACAGAAAGGTCACAACCTCTCCCTTGCAAATGTCTTGGCACCTGCACTTCAACCTGAGGGTTTAACCCTGCTTAGCGTTCAATACTGAGTTTGACCTTTTCTTTGGTCTGACTTAAGGCATTTACTGTAGTGGCCTGTGCATTAGGAGAGTCTGTGTGTGGGTGTTTGTGCATGTGCGTGTGTGTGAGGCATAGTAGTAACTTTTCACACACACGGACATACATTCATGGACAGAAACACAGTTAATTAAACAAGCACTTAAAATGAAAATGAAATACGAATAAAAAGAACACAGACACAAACATGAGCACTCATTCTCACTGACACACACACACTGTTTAACACACACACTCACACGCTTCACTCACTCCATATGTTTCTTGCTTTTACTGTTTCATCATTCACTCATTGCTTGAAAAAAAAAGACTTGGAAATGTAATATAAAAACAAAAGCCAGAGAATAACTGCAGGGGCTGGTAAACGAAGCATAAAGACCCCGAGTGACCGAGGGGAATTATTTGGCTCCATTAAGCAGGCATTAACATGAATTACTATCTAATTAAAATTAAACAGCTCATTAATAACTTTGCGGTGGGGCCTTCGTGTGGAAGTTCTCTGGAGTGTGTGTCTGAATTGTGTGTGTGTGGGTGTGTGAGAGAGAGTAGCTGTGTTGTGTCGTGGCCAAGAGAGCAATCAAGTGGGATAAAACTAAGCAGTTGCCCCAAAGAAGAGTCAGGGCCTGAGAGGGCTTACCTGTGGAACAAAACAACTCCCCTGCATTAGCTAAATGCAAAGAAGATGTTCTTCACCAAATAAAGTTAACTTTATTTTCGTTCTTCTTTCTTCTCTGTTAAATTCTGCAGCAGCAAAAACTGTTAAACTGTAAAACAAAACAAAAACCGGCGCCCCTGTAGCTTTGAGGTTAAACTTTCTGGTTTCAAATCAGACTAGGGCCATTTGTTGCATGTCATTTGCCATGTGTTCCCCCTTGTTTCCTGCCATCTCTCTACTGTCAATCCTTTAATAAAGGCATGAAAATCCCAGTAATAATACTTTAAAAAGTAAAACAGAAATCCATTTAGACTAATGAAAATGGGCTCAAGTCTTAAAAACCGTGCAGCGCAGAGTGGTGAAAACTCCAGATTGTCAATTAATCAGGAATTAAGAGACTTTTTCCTAAATTAACATTTATTTTTGGGTTTAGAAAATGTTGTTTTTTAAATCCTTGTAAACAGTTTTTTTAAATCCTTCATCAACCCAATACTGAAGGGTGTTTAAAAAAGAGCAGTAAGGGGCCATATAATCCTAACAACCACCAAAGTGGAGATTCACCAAAAATGGACTTCAGTCACGCTTGTTCATACTCTAAAATAAAAGATGCTGGAATGGAGGCAAGCAGAGTCACAAACAACTGACCGTCCATACCAGGCAACGTGTTTGCACACTTGCACACACACGAACACACACACTCACACTGTGACAATACGTGCGAGACACGTCGACTCACTCCTGCTGTGCCCTGTTTGGGTCGTGGCCTTCGTGTTGGCGAGCCGATCAGCATCGCAGGATCTGTCAGGAGGAGAGAAGGCAGGAACAGAGAGAAAGAAAATGAGAGAGGGTCAGAAGTCTAAGATCATCATGTTACTGGTCATCATCTTAACAAGAGGACATTGGAGAAGAGAGGAGTGTGGAGTTGTAGCTGACGGTACAGTTGAAGCTGAATGGCGATGGTGACAATCAGTAATGGCAGTAAAAACCTGACAGGCCATATGCACAAAAACAATGCCACCTGCAACCTACAACCTGCACTGATTTTACCATTCTTGAAAATGCAGCATCAGCGCTGAGAAACTGAAAACTTCCGAGTCTGAAATCAGGTTTGCAAACACCCCCGCTCTCTGTTTTGATAATGGAACCTCATTGTCGAAATCCACAAGATTGTCCAAAAGCAAAAGCTCGACAATATAGCAACAGAATAAGGTGAAGGAATAACGATAGATTGTCCTCAGAGATGGTGAGTGAATAACAGAGGGAGAGGGATATGGAGTTAGGCCCCAAATGTATGCCAGTGCATGCATCAACCAGCCCCCTCCACCTCTCCCCCTTCTTCCTTCTCCTGGCCAGGAGCTGTTTACCTCTCTATCAGCGGTGCTCTCTAAAAGGAGGGACCCCATCCATATTCACCGGCCTCAAATTCCTCTGCTTATCTCCCCCCAACCCTTGAAAAACCTCCCCATGTTCCCCTCCTCACATACATACATACATAAACACGTCTTTATGGAGGCAAGAGGCAAACGCGCTGGGGCAGGAGGGGGTCGGGGATAAGAATCACCTTGAATTCAAAGCAGAGGATTGTGGGTCCTCTGCGGGCGGACGGACAGGCAGCCAGCCACACAGGCTAAGGCTCACGAAGGCGTGACACACAAACCGTGAGACAGGTAGAGGGAGGCTTTAGGGGATGGGAGCAGATGTGTGCACCAGAGGCCATTGGCAATTCAGCGGATTTAGAATAGCGAGGTGTGATGCTTGTGAAATTGTGTGTTGTTAGATGATATGCATCATTAGGTGGTAGATGCACGGGCAGGTTGTGTTTCTGCACGTGCATGCGTGCGTTTGTGTGTTGGCTTCTGCTGCAAATGTCGTTCTTCAACCTCGTGGAGCGAGCGTGAGGCATGCAGTCATATCAGTAAAGTCTTTTATAATTCAGGCTTATAGATATTGAAATTTTGAATGAGATTTTGTTCATTTGTCATAAAGTCCAAAGATCTCCAAAACCCCAACTGACGCAAGAAATATCTCTTTTGGCCACTTCAGAAGTTATTGAGAAATCTAATTGGATTAACTGTTATTCCCAACATGGAGATTTACATGAAGTGGACAAATCACTTATGGTGGTGGCCGCTTTGAAAATGGGAGCAGGAGACTGGCTGATAAGAATTGAGAGTATAAGTGAGGGCTCAAAGAGTGCTTGAGCAGAAGCAGAGACACATGGAGTAGGGGGGACCGGTACCCCGTTCCTCTGCAAGCTGCGTTGTTTGGGGATTGAAGTTGGGAACTCTCTCCACTACTAATTGCGCGCTGGTGCCTTTCATGAATATTCATTCTGGCGTGTTCAGACCCCGCCTAATTAGCCGAGAGATAGAGGAAGAAACTCGCACCTTTTACCACAAGAGAAGCGTTTCCCCCCGTCGCATTCTCAGGGGGATGCTGGCAGAATAGCCCAAGTTCATTAGCCAAAAAAGAAAGGGAAAAAAAGTTACCTGAAAAGCACGGGACGATTTGGTCTTCAAAATGGATGGGAAGGCTTTTTTCCTATTGCATATTTAGTACCTATTACGCAAACCAAACACAAAAAAAAAAAAAAAAAAAAAAAAAAAAAAACTGGAAACGAAATACAATTATCTGATTGAGTGAGTTGGTGGATATTATTCTACTCGCTGTAGTTGGGAGGTACATCACATGAATTTTAAAATCCAAACATAGCTTGTGGCAGGTCGACACGCTCCCTGTGGAATTGAGGAAGACTTGTATTTAACATCTAATGTGAGGCCGGGGCCGTTTTAAGAGAGTGAGTGTGTTATTTCGGGCATACCTGTGGAAATAAAACCCGATGACCCGAAACTTTATTTCGAAATTAAATGTTTGAATATAGAATGAGGACTAAAATAGCTTGCTCTGAAATCCTCCTTTTGGCTTACACACACTATAATTCGTGTTTTAAAATAAAGATTGTATTGTTTTCAATAGTTTTCTGTCTAATAACGCAATTTATCTTTTTCTCCTTTGCCTTATTTTTATCATCTCATTGAAAAGAAAACGCTGTGATGTAATTCAACAATTCTCCTCTAAACTATTTGGATCATTATTTATTCTTTTCACTGCGTCCTCACTGTACCGACACCCAGGCAGAGAGAAAGAGGCAAACTTGGTTAATTGAAGGGTCGACGGGGTCCTATTGGTTGAGGTGCGTCCTGACAGTAACTGCTGCATATTAAATCGGCTGGGGGAAAGATTAACACGTGACTGACTGGGAAAAGAAAGGGCCCTTCCTTCTAATAAATAAACCCCTAAATTCCAGTGGCACGGAAATGCGTTTGAGCTGCATTTAGTTCAACATCGTGTCCAACAAAAAGAAAAAAAAGAAAGAAAGGAAATTATCTTCGGTCAGCAAAAGCACACTGTTTAATGTTCTTTCCACTTTAAAGTGTGTTTTAGAGTGTAAGTTTTAATGTCTGTCCAGTTGCTTCATGTTCACTTTATGCCAAGACGTGACAGGAGAGAGGCTTGCGAGAAAGTGAGGAGTAAATCAGAGAATTGCGTCTTCAGGATGATACAAAGAAGAGACTTGTGCACGCACTTACAGGGTCACCCTACTTCCTCCACACTCATCTTTGCGGTTCATGCTCAGTGCGCCTCGCAATCTCTCTCTCTCCCCTTTTTTTTCCTTTCTATTTTTTACATCCATCATATCGTGCTCATTTCCAGCCGCTTTTCCTGTGCGGCCTGTCATTCACCGCCAAGTTCTGTGTGATCCCTTTCATCGAGCGCACCATGGAAACCTCGTGCGTCCTGGCAAAAATGCACCTCAGCGCACACAAGGCCATACTCTGTACAAAAGGGCCAAAGCATCTGGATCTTTCTTTTCCAGAAGCTCCTCGCTGGCATGGCAAAGCACAAGACTGGGTCTGTGTGGCAGAGACCACTGCTTTTTATAGACTGGGAGACAAGAATGAGTGAATGGCTAACGCATCTTCATTAACTTCGAGCTGCATGGAGCTCCGGTCCCTTACAGCAGTGACACGCAGCCGCTGAGGTCTCTCAGGAGTTTAAGACACTGACAATAAGAAATGTCCTGGCTGGGATTTGCCATTAACGAGCCGCGTTACAGAAGCATTGTCCATCATTGTCTTGCGTGTTATTTTTGCATTTTATAGGATTTCCCCGCGGGTATATTCTATCATCCATTTATTACACAAAATAATGTTTAACATAATAAATGTGTGTTGGTAGGTAGTGTTATTATCGTTCATTATATTCTGTGTTAGAATTAGGCAATTTAATCATGCAAATGATTGTTTCTCTAGAATTTAAGAAATACTACGTTTACAAAATGCAACCTATTAACCGTCACAAGTCTCTTAAAATGACGCATATTGCCAATAGCGCCAATAAAAGCTGCGCTACGCTGAAAGTGTCACCTTAAAATCGGACTTTGTTACTAATGAATTGTCCCAAAAGGACGCGCAGATAACTCGCGCCGATCGTCTCGCGCTCATCCCAAATAAATATATAACGGATGGGTGGACAAAAACCACGCCTTTCAAGAGATGATGACGAGCACCTGTGACCCCGACAACATTTTCCACACACACGCACGCACGCACACACACACACACACACACAATCGCGCGCGCGCGCACATTCGCTACATTGTCAGCGCTGGAGACAAGAGTACAGCAAGGACGCGGTCACAGCAGAGAGGAGACAACTTACCTTTTAGTCATGTAGTCCCGGATTAAAATGAACGCTGGAGTTGAGTCGTCCTGTAAATAGAAAGAAAATAGTCGCATGGGGAAGATGACAACAAGCGCGCGGCAGAGATAAAAAGGCAAAACATTGCTTTCAGGTAAATGATTAAAATGGGACTGTTGCGCCTGAAAAACCTTCCAAAAAGCTCCTGTTTTAGAAGGAGTGGAACATGTGCCTGATTGCAGAGTTTTAGGCGAATGGAACGGGAGAGATGTAAGATTTGTTTAAAGCCCCGCATTTCCATTTAAGAACGTGATTGTGTTTGCAAAGATCCCTTTCAATCTTCGCATCCCCCCCACCCCCCACCCCCCTTCTCTCTCTACCCCTCAGCGTCTCTGAGGCTGCTTTGCAATTCATAGAATTGGTAATTTGCTATTGGGACAAAACGTGAAGGGAAAAATAATCAGATCAACTGGGAGAGGTAGTGAGGAAGGAGCCAGGAGGAAGAAACACAAGGTTTCTCTCTCCAAGTTGCTGCTTAGTAAAATGCTTCGAGAGGTAAATGATATAAGAATATAGCCAATTTTATTTTCTGGAATCGGTTAAATCTAAATTTCCAGGACTGGGAAAATCCGGAACAACTGCCGCAGCTCGGCAGCTCGGATGCAACGTCATATCAAAATTCAATTTGATTATTATTATAAATGATTATGATCGGATATGGCACTAAACCTTGATAACGGCTGTATGATTGCGTTCAGGATTTGAATGATGTGAATAAATTGTGTGTAATATGTGTCACCTGCACTGAGCGCGCGCGCGCGTGTGTGTGTGTGGAGGGGGGGGGGGGGGGGGGGGGGGGGGGGTTGTAGAGAGAGTGAGAGAGAGCGTATCTTGGCCTATCATAACTAAGTGGGTGGTGATGATGAGATCACACAACATTGAAAATTACCGAGACAATACCAATAAATGACATACGCGGAGGCTTTGAAATAGAGCAAATGCTTTCAGATTTGTCACACATTTACAGCAGCATTCACAGACACATCTCACAGCGCTTACTTACACGCCTCTCGTTGTGTGGGTGGCTGCAGAGCTGAAGCATCGCGCCTTATAATCTGTTTAAAATGAGGAGCGCTATAATCATCAGTGACCTATTATAAAAGGTGCAAGGGTGTGTGTTTGGAAGTGCGTGTGTGTCTGTTGCAGGGGTGTGTGCGTGTGTGTGTTGGGGGGGACCCTTCAAAAAGATCTCCGTACTCCCCCACGTGGTTATTTGCAAAACAACCGATCTAAACTGAGGGAAACCTAATCAAACCCCGCTGCTGCAGCCCCGCTCACCTTCCTTGGAGAGAATTGGAGAAAAGAAATCTGACAGCAGACTGGAGCTTATCTGTGCGCAGGTACACGAAATGAGAGGAGCTCTGTTAAAAACTCAAAGAGACATTTAATAAATAGAACATATGTTTTTTCTATAACATATGTAAGATCGGAGCTCCATCCGTCCGGTGCGAAAAATGCGCTGTACCACGCTCTGAAACCCTGCGCCTATTGAATATGTCCCTAGTGGGCTTGAATCGGAGAGGAGCCAATACAAGCGGAAGGGAGGCGTGTCTTCGCTCTTCCCCAAGACCTCCCAGAGCAGGTTGTTGCGTTTTGGCTCTAAAGCCTGGAGACCTCCGAAGTGCTCGTCAGTTTTCGAAGTAGGAGCCATGGCGACAACAGCTCAGTATATTCCGAGGAATAACTCCTTACCGTCTAACCCGCTCATGCATCCGGATTCGGATAGGATGCACCAGGGGACGACCTACAGAGAGGTGCAGAAAATGATGCACCACGAGTACTTGCAAGGGCTCGCGGCAACCAACACGGGACACCCGATGAGCCTGACGCACCACCAGTGGCTGCCCACCTCCAACACCGACTGGTCCAGCGGCACCCACATCGGACAGCAGGAGCACAAAGCCAGCGTGCAGGCGACCCGGGAGGACCTGAGCAGCGGCTTCCACCACAGATCTCACCTGGTGCACCAGCAGACGCAGAGCGGCCACCATGGCTCGTGGGCGCCGACCACGACCCACCACTTATCCCCGCTGTCCCCATCCAACGGCCACCAGTCACTGGTCTACTCCCAGCCTGGATACACAAATCTCAACGCAATGCTGAGTCCCCAGCCCGGCTCCCTGCACCATGGCATGCGGGACCCGCTCCACGACGATTCGGGCAGCCACGACAACCAGATGGAATCGCCCCAGCAGGCGTTCAGCCACCACCAGGACCACTCGGACGAGGACGCGCCCAGCTCTGACGACCTGGAGCAGTTCGCCAAGCAGTTCAAGCAGCGGCGGATCAAACTGGGCTTTACGCAGGCGGACGTGGGCTTGGCCTTGGGCACCCTGTATGGAAACGTCTTTTCTCAGACCACAATCTGCAGGTTTGAGGCGCTGCAGCTCAGCTTCAAGAACATGTGCAAACTTAAGCCGCTCCTAAACAAGTGGCTGGAGGAGACAGACTCAAACACGGGCAGTCCCACCAATTTGGACAAGATTGCTGCGCAGGGCAGGAAACGAAAGAAGAGGACCTCCATTGAAGTTGGGGTGAAAGGGGCGCTGGAAAATCATTTCTTAAAATGCCCAAAGCCGTCTGCTCATGAAATCAGCACTTTAGCCGGCACTCTGCAGTTGGAAAAAGAGGTTGTCCGTGTTTGGTTTTGCAACAGAAGACAAAAAGAGAAAAGAATGACACCAGTGGGGATCCCTCACCCGAATATGGAGGACGTATATTCCCAAGCAGAGACCCCTCCTCTACACCGCACACTACAGAGTCCTGTGCAGTGACTGTTTTCATGAACAATCCCAGCATTTCCGCGGGGGGAGAGAAAAGGGAAAGGGACTGTGGAGTTTACAGTATTTAAGTTTGGCTTTTGTGTTTCCTGAGAGAAAAAGAGACATGGAAAAGTTGAACAGATGAGTTTTGCCCTTAGTATTCGGAGTTCGTCATGTCCAACAAATAGATGACAGGAGGGAAAATGTTAAGAAAAAAACAAGAAAAAAAAGAAAAAAAAATTCGCTATTACTGATTCCGTGCGCATTTAAAGTGAAACAAAGATCTTTATTTACCAAAATTATATGGAGGAGACATGCATATAAAGTAAATTTGAAATCCCATGGCTGTTTCAAATGGGGAGTAATTAAATGTGGCAACTGAGGCCATCTCCTCCTGGTGTACCATGAACTGCTGGCGCGCACCAGAACGAGGTGGCTGCCTGAAAATGATCGACACTGGAGACGAATCGCCTACACTGAATGAACATTTTGCTTTTTCAGGCTTAAACTGATTAACCAGATTTCTGAATATTAGTGTGTACTTTATTTGTTATATTAAGTGTGATGTTTTGGTTTGGAAATCCTTTAACTTCAGTGTGTCTCTCTCTGCAGACTGTCTATGATTTCTGTCATTATTTGCTATAGGTACTGTAACCCATCAGAGCAGCCTCTTAATTTTTCTGTTTACTCAGTGGGAGTTGATGGTGGAGAAGTGATGGAAATTATGGCACCCGAAAACACTCATAATTAAGGTCAGACACATTTCAGAAAATGTCCAGTGCAACAGGGCGCACAAGTCCTGCGTGCATGCCTTAAAATGATATTTAAAGCTTTGCAGCTGACCACGTCGAAATTTGCAAACAGCACTAGACGCTAAAAGGGCAATTCTAAAAACGCATCTTCTTTTCTTTTGGGGGGTTGGTTGTTTTCAAATTATTGTTTTCTTTTGCATGTAGCACTTATTCTTTCGTTGATATTGTTGCAATTTTCTATTCGTTAGTAACATTGTGAGTGGAGCTAATCTCCATTGGCTTAAACACAATAAATCCCATGTTTACAGGTTCCTGGTTATCACCACAGAGCGCTGTCAGCTCACACTGCTTACTGCCTGTTATCCTGTTGTATTCCAAACATTTCAAGAGAGATTGGTCAAACACGAAATGAAAAGTAATAATAACTCAGGTAACTTCAGTGCCCCATGTCGGAATATCACGCCTGTACATGATTTTTGTTCCTCTGTGTTTTTAGATGTTTTAATCTGGTTGCAGCCACACCGTTTTTCCTTTGTCCCATAAATCCATTGTATTATATTAAAACGCTGGATTCGGAGAAAAGAAAATAATAATTCCTTTAGGGTAAGCGATGAAGGGACTTCACTTTAGATATATTTATTTTTTTCTGACCTGAAAGGAAATCTGAAAATCTCATGCGTTGTGTGTCATTTCTCAATGCTGGACCAGTCCAAAAGCCTACAGCAGTGCTATTCATTACAGATGAGGGAAACATTTTTTATTTCAAGAAAGAAAAAAAAAGAATAATAATTAAAAAAAAAAGATTTTAGAGAAAATGTTGCCAGGATTATTTCCGATATGTAAATATGTCCAATATGTAAACTTGTATTTGTTCTGAGATATTGTTTTGTTTTTGTTTCTTTCCGGGCAGTTTTGTACACTTACTAATTCCAAGAAGATATTTTAATATGATTTCATTTATGAATCTGACCATTTATATATATATATTTATTTCTTAAACGTGTTTGGAGCTTTTTGTTTAGCTCTGTTAATGGTTATGTTGCAGTGGATTTCAGTATGTTTTTCTTTTTGTTTACTACATTGGTTGTATGTTGATTGCTAAATGTAGACTGCAAAGTCACATTTATATTTATGTTATAGTAATATTTTATTACTTACATAAAACATATATACAAGAAATGGTCTTTTGTCTTCATTAAGATCCAAACCACTCGTCCTTTGTTGCTGTCTATTGTGGCACCACCAGGCAAACGAGATAAACACGATCATAAAGTTTAATGCTGTTCAGTGTGCGGAGCATCGGTCAGCACACCATGTGTTCACTTTAAATAGCAGTGATTCGTTATGTAACAGGGGGTCGTTTAAATCAGAAGCTGTGTACATGTGCTGTTAAAGGGAATAGACAACAGTATTTTACCTCAGGCATTCCCTGCTAAGTTCACACAGTCTCTGACGTTGTTCACATCTTTGTGTAATAATCGCAGTATTAAATTGTGCAATATTAATACGGAATTATTGTCTTTTCATTGAGTGGTTTTTATTATTACCATCATTATTAGCAGGAGTCTTCTTATCCAGGTGACTTATTTATTCAGAGCCTAAACAGGCCTTCTTCTATCAAGCCGAAATTCGAGCTGTTTTCCTCACATAAACCATCGACCATCACTTGTCATGTTTTCAGCATTTAAAAGGCGAATTGTGACGAATCTTTGATCTGAGAAAGAGGCGCCTGCAGGCAAAAATCAGCCTCTTTTCCAAAGATAGAGAGAGAGGAAAAACACATAAACGAAAACGGCAGGCCCTAAAGTTCAGTAAGAGGAGAGACAGGCCTATATTCACAGGCAACATATTTTCATGTTATGTAGCGCCTGAATCAATATTCAGCTTCTCTGAATCATATATTAAATGTTGTCTTAAAGTTATAGGCCCCTCTGCTTTCCGTTCATCACGGGCCACAGCGGCGGTGCGCACCGTTTCTGCGTTCACATCAGGATACAGTTGGGCTCCATACAGAGATTCATTGCAGGCGCTGATACATTTTCAATCCTTTCCACCACATTCACCATCTTATTTGGAACATTTCAAACCCGCCGTGAAAAGTTTAAGGTGGAAAGATGCGCAGCAGCAGTAAAAATCCACACAGCTGTCAAGCCAAGCTTTGTCAAAGATGCGCAAACTTGCCTACATTTAGGCCATTATTGTAATCATCACGCGAGTTATTTCAGATCGTTACGAGCTGCGCATTTGTATTTTATCAGGCTCATTTCTCTCTGAGTGTGCGCTTGGCAAACACGATGCGCAATACAAAGTTTGAAGGAGCGTTCAGTTTCTCCAGAAAACTCAGTTCAGGTTTTGGAGACAGACATCTCGACTGTTATTCATTTCTGCTCCATTTACACATCCCCGACAGCCTCTGTCCACCAGTATTTTCCATAATTTTTTCAAATTCTATTTTTCTTTTTCTTTTTTAAGTGTGTGTGCGTTATGCTTCCAGATGTATCACGCCTCGAAAAATCTAATAAGCCTGACTATACGTAAGACGCCAAGTTAGCCTGCCGTAGTCGGCCTTTTGTACGGCTGTGGTGCAAGTGGAAAAAAGTGTCCTTCCGTGGCTGAGGTGGTCAAGCTGAGGGAGAAGAGGCTAGCATGAAGGAGCAACCCCGTTGCCAGAGAACAGCGGGTCACAGGCGCCCCCTGCTGGCAGATTATGGGTACAGCAACATCAAACTTCACCTCTAAGTTTGAAAAAAAAAAGTCAACGATGAAACAAAAACAACAATATTATGTCAAACATGTCATGATAATCATTTTCAACACTATTTTACCTATTTGTGTAAAGCACACAACTCAAACATGCATGACTAGTAACTCTCCCTGCCCCATCACTGTATTCTGTAGAAGTATATAATACAGACTAAGTTGTGTCCCCCCTCCCTCAAATCTCAAGCCAATAAAGAAATCTCATTTGGATTCAGGTGTATGAAACTGATGGAGGTAAAATGTTGTTTCTGTGAACTTATCAGTGCACAAGGCTCGCCCCTGTCCACAATCTGTCACTTCTTCACAGTGGTGAGCCAGGCAGAGAGACATCAGGTCCCATTTTGAAAAGTTTTAAATGTGACTCAGTCAGGGATGAACCATCAAACCCCCTAGTATCTGGACAGCCACTCAATCCTCAGAGGGCCCCTAAGTAACCGTTAGAAATGGATTGAAATGCAATGCAAAACACAGAGGCCTGCAGAGCGAACATAGATGGGGAAACAGAAGGAGTCCACAGTTGACTGGTACCAACTGTTATTTTTTGATGATATGCAATTTTTATTCTGTACCGTATGGAGGGACACAACCTCCATTATGCCGATAAATCAATAATACATGAGCGGTACTCATCACAAAACAGCAAAACCCAGCTATTTGACCTACGTATCACCACAGTTCACTCCGTCCTCCTCTCCCCCGCTTCCCCTCTCAGCGGTCTGCTCTCCTACACTGAGTGGGCCCTCGGTAGCACCAGCAGAGGAGCTCCAGCCTCGGCAGTGCCCGGGCGCTCGTGAACACTGATGCCTCCTTCATCAGGGAAGTATCGTCACACACAGGAGATGTGGATTAGTGATGATTAGCAGGGATTATGGCTGGTTAATGGTGGGAAAATACATTAGGAACCATCGGCTCCGGGAGGGGGAGGGGATTTCACTCACGCTAGCGGATTTGCATTGATCCACAGCAAATGAATGAGGATTAGCAGCATCAAGCTATCTGCCAACAGATAAATAACATTAAGCGTATTATACGCCAACGCCTGTTATTAATGACATTACAAACACCACTACAATGCTGGCAATTATGGAAATAATAGGAGCGGCTGAATAATTCACTTGGTTGGGATTCTTGGGATTCCAGATCATCCTCATGTACAGAGATGCGGGGTGATGCTGGAGAGCCAGCTACTGGTAGGAAGACAAGCATTGAAGTTTTGGGTACCGCTTTCTAGGAAGGGATGCTTTAAGGGGTTTATACATCGTTAATGGCTTCATTAATGTTTAATAATAACAGTTACATTCATAACTGCTTTATAGATTAGTAATAAGACATTTGTAAGGACAAGTTTTGGGTTGCCAGGCTGTGAGATGATCATTTGTTTGATGTATGTTCTCCTCCATCCCCCAATTGAAAATGTGACTACTTACACTACAAAGAAGAAAAAACCCAGAAGAGCACCGTGGGCCAAAAGCCACCCATTAACAACTCCAGTCTTATTAGAATGAAAGAAGTCTCTATGAGTGTTTCACTCACGACGTACTAACTCAACACATGTCCAAACCCATAACCTGGCAACCCAATAATTGTCCTTATTAATTGGGTAATGCTGATCTATAAAGTATTCAACTAAAGGTTTATTACACACCAATAAAGACAAAACAACATACCTTATTATCAGTGCTTATTAGCTGGATGTGACAGATGGAAAACTCAAGAAAAAACTTTCTCCTTTAATTTATGCATCATTTTGATGCAGGTAAAGGCAGGTAATGTTAAAGTTCTACTGGATCAATACTGAGACATGGTTGACATGGATTAAATTGTTTAGAGAAGGCGATTACAATATACGTCCGCTGCATAGCCACATATTTTTCTGTAGGTAGAGCGTGGAGGAGGAAAAGAAGTGCTCATTCCTCCATCTAACCCACATTTTTAACCTGACAGGTGAAAGAGCCTGTAGCTTTCTTACTCTCTATTACTACCTCTTCCTCCAGCCGAGTTCTCCTCTCCTCTTCTTGCCGTTTATGTAATAAATACTCCACTCCCACAGTGAGTGGCAGAGAAAGGGGGGATGGAGATTGGAAAAAGAACAGAATAATGCATTTTTTCATCAAAAATTCCTTCTCTTCCCCTACCTCAAGGTTTCCTCCTCTGAGCCACTTGAAAGATGGGCAACAATGCGGCCACACAGTGAACACCTAGTTACCATATGAAACACTCCAGCAGTGAACTGGAGGAGACGGAGACGGGAGAGGAGAAGTCTTGTGTTATTTATGATACTGGGCCTTGTAGCTATATGGGTTCCCCCTTCATGTCTACTCCAAGGTATGGCCCCCATATGCGAAGGGGTTTAAGTGCAGCTTTAGAAAGGTACTCTCCCCTCCCCTCTGCATCCCTTTGCTCCTCACTTGGAGGTTTTGAAGAAGAGAAGTAGCCCGTCTCCCTCTTTCATGGCTTTGAGGGACATTTTATATCGCCTCAGGTGTCTGTCAGTGTGACTAACAGTTCTGAGAGTGGAGAACTAATATCTCAGGAACTTGCCTCCAGGCAGCAGCGCATAGATGTTACTGTTGGTGGCATACAATGAGAAGAAAGTCGTACTTTAGAGGCATTCAGCAGCAGCAATTACTAGTGATTCAGTGAGCTGGCTGGTATTAAACAATGGCTGTGACAGGTGATAAGAACACAGTGGAGAAGGCAAGATAAATGCAATCATCTGTACTGCACAAGCTGCCTTCAGTTTGTAGGATGTCTGACAAAAGGTTGCAAATAGCCCAAGGAAACGTATTAGGGATAATACACTAACCAAACAAAGCAGTAATAATCATGATTTTATTTATTTATTTATTTTTGGTCTTTTCAGGATGACATCTAAAATCACATGGCACAGCTGCTGGGGAGGTCTTTTAAACTACTGCGCAAGGTTGCAAAGTTAATTGTCACCTCTAAAAGGATATGGCATTCCCATGTTAAAGGTTGTCCCCTCTCTTCACCTTCGAGCCTGGCTTTTGTCAACTGTATGGCGTTGCGATGCCTCCTGTTCAATAACAAGGTTCACTGCCGAGATGAGGGGAGGAAAAGAAAAGACAAGGCCTTGCAGTAGAGAGACACACACCAATGAACAATAGGAAGGCCATCTAATTCTAGGGCATACCAAGATGTTCAGGGCCCTCCTTCATCAAGGATATTCAAAAAAGAAAGAAAAAACATGGCTATTCAGAGTTCACAAATGTATAGGAACAGCAGCAGACAGATCATCTTTTTGCATGCACTTAGAGGCTCTATGGCTTCTAAGGCTGTGACAATCTAGGAAAGGATAGCATAGAATTCTCACACAGAGATCTTGGCAGCACAAAAGTCAGTGAAGAAGTTCCAGCTCTGCTCTACACTGTGTGTGCGCCGTCCCTGTGATCCAAACCCAAACAAAATTCTTTGCTGCTGTCCTTTACCCATGACTGATCCTTCGTGTTATGCATGCTGGAATGGATATTATACTGTGAACCCCTGTAAATTGGAGCCGGACAATAAACAGATCATCAAAGATGATCCCGCTGCCCCCGACAGTCGGCTTTGCCCTGCGATGCTGAGTTCAAAGGATGGAGATCGGTGGGCAAATGAGTGCTGTTGCTCAGCGCACAGTCAACTGAAACAACAACAAAGATAAGGCTGATGGAAATAAATAAATAAGGATGGAGGAGAAAGGAGAGGGGGGAAAAAATAAGGCAAGCGATGGAGGGAGGGGGTGTTAGACACAGTACAGAGATGAAATGGAGACCTGCCACTGTGCTCAAGGACACCGCGTGCCACTATGTAATTAGAAATGTACACAGATGATTTGGATGCAGCGATATGATTAGGCAAAGCAGTCCCCAGTCTTAGGCCTAATCAGCTCACTTCTGAGAGATACTCCAAGACTGCTGGTGTGTATGTGTGTGTGTGTGTGTGTGTGTGTGTGTGTGTGTGAGAGAGAGAGAGAGAGAGAGTGAAAGTGTGTCTGGTAGAAGTAGAGGGGGTGTGAAACACTACTAGGCGTCTCTCCACTCACTACAAGCTCTGGGAGGGCATGTTAGAGAAACTGGCATACGGACCCCCATGCACATAAAGTTAGACATCCAGAGATGGGGAAATATAGGGACGGGTATGAGCAGACATTTAATTTGAATATCCAAACACATGTGCAAGATCTGTTTACGATGAGAATTAGGGCCACTATTGATAGAGCAGGGAGTCATAACTGCCTGTACTGCATGCATTATGAACCCTTGCTCCTGAGCCAGTGTCAAAGACTTGCAATGATGAAAACATGTGGCGAGTGAGAAGAGCAGAGGGTACAGCATACATAGTATAGCAAACATACTGGCATGTTGAAGGGAAACGAATGTAATGAGAGATAGAGGAAGAGACGTTGGCGGGAGCACTCATCATACAGTTTTTCTGAGACGAGCATAGTTAGTGAGTAATAATGTCTTTGACTGGAAGTAGGATTCAAGAATTCCATGAAAGAAAACGTCACTTTCAGGTCAAACTTCAAACCTTTGACGGCACCACATTTTGAGGTCAGCTCAAGAAGAATTGAACAAAAACACCTAAAACCCCCAGCACATATGTGCCCTGGAGCCAGAGGCCGGGACATGCACAAAAGAGGCGATGGTCTACAAAGACCCAAGTAATGAGCAGAGGCCAATTAAAAAGAGCTGCTCCCTCCTCCTCATCATCCACCACCTCCCTTTCTCCTCCCCGCTCTATCTGTCCTTCTGTCTCTCCTCCTCCAGTGGCTTGTTATTGATCACCTTTAACCCCGTCTCTCAGTGGTGTCAAAACTACCATTTAGGATCATCCCCTGGGCTGAGCGTGTGTCGATCGCACCCTGCCCCATAAATCATTACTGGGAGGAGGGCTCGCTTGCCCGAAGCGCAGAGGGAAGGCCTGACTTTCACAGACACATTTTGGCAGAGCCCAACCCCATGCCCCCAGGGGTCAAGGGTCATCGATAGTCCCATGGATTAGCACCCAGACACCCCTGCTAACTCCTGTTTCTCCAGCCAGCCCACCACTATTCCCCCACGGGCCAGCGGTGGCACCCCTTTGATTTTTAAATAAGACAAAAGGTCAGTTGGCGTCCTGACCTGTCTTCGCAGTGATCTCCCTGCCTGTACGTGGCGGTTCTTCTTTATTCATGATGGAGCCTAATTTCTGTCTTGTTCCTGCAAACTGAATGAGGATGAGCAAAGTTTTAGGTAAGATGTAAAGGGAAGTTCACAGAATGATATGGTCGAGAGAGTTTGTCAGTGGCACAAATGGCTACAGGAGGCTATTGTTGTCACTGTCTATCTATTCGGCTATCTGCGTTGGCCTCATACAAACTCCCCTACCTCCTCCTGGGCTGGAGGCGCCTCATCGCCTCAGTACACGGCTGCATATCAGCCAGATGCTGCATCCACCCACAGCCCTCCTCCTCTTCTGTTCACCCCTCTCTTCTCCTCTCCATCCCCCCCTGCTTTCCTCTTTAGGCTAATACTCCCTTATAATTATTTCCAATCCACTCGCTCTGTCTTTTTTCTTCAAATCAGGCCCTGCATGTCCACCTGCTGCTCTACCTGCAGTGGTCAGACATGGTTAGGTTACCCTCCTCACAGTCTAGGGGCCTGGGAATGAGGGGATGATGGGTCGGGGTGACAGGTCCTTTGTTGGGGTAAAGACTCATGACCCATGGGTAGACAAGAAGGAAGGGGTAGAGCAATCACTGTCCTTAAATCTAGACCTGTCACATCCCACAGAATAATGTGCTGTTGTTGGTCATTTTCTCACTTTTTTGTATTTGTAGCAATCAGTGATGGATCATAAGCATATCCCATAATCAAATACTGCTTACATACAACTTTAACATATTTGCAATCAAGTGGGGTTTTTTTTGTTGTTGTTGTTTTTTTTGCTAGCATATAACATTTATTGTGATTGTTTCCACCATGGCCAGTTAAGACTGCTGCTTGCACATTCATGGACCAGGGATAATAATCTTATATCATAATAGGCAATAATGTTACAATGACAGGGACCATTCTGCATAATAAATTCTTCTAATTTGATTTAATTTTTAAACACAAGTTAAATTCGGTTTGCAGTATTGGAGTAATTTTTTTTACCTGGTGGTATTGCTACTTTTACTTTAATAAAGAATCTAGATATTTCTTCCACATTGTTTGCAGCATATACAACAAGTCAGATCTTTGTTGTAAAGCTTCCACACTCGTCTCAGCTAAAACGTGATTGATGAAGCCACTTAATGTGTGAACTCTCACACCAACGAGCTTTCGTTACTTGCATATACAGATGAAAGGTGATGCAGGGGGTGGATGGTGGTGAAGCAGGGGGTGGATGGTGGTGAAGTGGAGCAGAGGGTATGGATTTGGTACCCATTGTTGGTAGGGCTTCCCGTGTGCCTCTCCACCCATTCCACCCACCCACATCTCCCCTGCGGGACAGCTCTACCAGGGGGTGCAGGACAGGACACTGCGTCATCGAGGGGATTAATTGGTGTGGCACCTCTTTCGTGCACATGGCCAAAGCAATTAAATGGTGGCCCCAGGCCTTCAGTTTGCCATTACTAAACCAGTGACAAAGCATGTGAGTGCTTATGCTGGAGAGATGAAACAAGAAGTTGTTTTGTGAGGTGTGAATACTGCGGAAAAGTACAGATGTGGCCACATCAAAGACATAAGGACGATGAATGAAGGGGATTGAAGGTTTTAACCTTAAATTCTCTAGCATTTGTGCTATGTGCCCATGTTCGCACATGTCTATATGTGTCCATTTCTTTCTGCATGGACATATGAATGTACTATGTGCAGAGTGTAAGCAGGTTCTGGTGGCTTTCTTATCTCTCCCACAGTCTCTCCCACTCCCTGCAGCCGTCAATTAGTGAGCCTGGGTGTGCGAAGGCCTTGTGCTCTTTCACACGAGCCTTTGTTGCCTCTCTCTCTCTCTCTCCCACTCTCTCTCTCTCTCTCTTTCTTTCTCCCCCGTGTTTGAAGATTGAGAAAAGACACAAGGCAGGTTACTGTAGCGTCTCTGGGGTGTTGGTTGCTGTCTGCCCCTCTCTGTAAGCCTGCCAGGGCCTGGAGCAGCAGACCACAGTGTCCACAGAGCCTTCAAACACAAGCCTGGCCATCCTCCGTCAGAAAAGGATGGCTGTGTCAGATACACCGTCACCTCTACCGGTGCAAAAAAACGAATAACCCCTGAAATGTGTACGTAATTACGTAAGGGAAAGAGGAGGAGACGCGATGACAAAGAAAGGGAGAAAAAGTGTAAGGAAAGAAGAAGGTAGGGAAGGAGGAGAAGAAAATGAAGCAGAGTACAGAAGAGGGAACAGGAAAGGAGAGAAAGGGAGGATGAGTAGCAGTAGGAGAAAGAATAGATACAGACTAAAGCAAAGGATTAAAGGAAGACAATGAATGAGAGGAGTAAAAAGGAAAGTAGAGAGGGCAAAGAAAAAGTAGATTTGGAGAATTCGGATTAAAAGCTGCCTGATAATTTTTTACATTCCTACTTTTATCTGTTTTATTCTAACTTGACTCAATTTCCTTCATGCTGATCAGGCGAAAAAGCTATTTTTTCCAACATTAAGCTTATATCAGACAGTTGGTGTTGAAAGCAACACTGTAAACAACGGGCCCCTTGTGGGTTAGGGTCCTGCAGTTGTTCCTAAAGCGCAGTCTGCAAACGCATCTATTGAGATTAATGATGAAATATATAAAAGCCATATTCCATATTAGCCGTGACAAAATCACCCCCTTTACTCTCAATTAGCAGGTTTTTCTTTTCATTTGAACACATGGTGAAAATGTAGCTGTTCACAGGTTCTAAGCAAAGGCAGAAAAACACCTCTCCATGCAAAGCTGTTTTTGTATCTGTTAGCTGTCTGTGTCAAAACTGAGAGCAATCCCAGGTGCTATATTGAATAACTGACAGTCAAAATAGCTAATATCAACTCTTCTATTAAATACATTTTAGCCTAAAGAGAACCACTGAATATGCTTTCTCTTTTAGAGTGCAGACAACCTTTATTTAATGAGGGCCAGACATGTTCACCCCCAACCTCCCAGCAGTCCATACCCTACAGCCCTCCACCCCAGCCCAGATCTCCAGACACTGGGCCGGAGAGAGGCGTGAAGAAGGGGGCCAGACTGCTAACCATCCATCACATCCGCCTGACCCGCCCCGCAGTGCTGAAAAGACCACGGTTATCACTCACCCCTGACACAGTCATCGACGTTTACCCTTAGATGCACACACACACACACGCAGAAACTCACACTCACAAAGATACGGAGGCACACATAAAGACAACCCACAACATCTTTGCAGTCGCTCCAAAATGTCCCGTCACCTCTTGTCCTTCCCTCCATTGAACCCTCATCACCATCCATCAACCCTCATCATTCACAAAAATGCCAACACGCTCAACAGATGGCTCAAAACCAACATAATGACAAATGCCAGGTAACTCCCAACAGGGACCAATCACGTTAGTCTGCACAACTAGAAAACAGTTGTTTCCAGGCCTGGAAAACAGTTATGCAAAGCTAGTGTCAGCTTCGACCTAGACTGGTGGGGGCCTTTGTGCTGATCTGAGTTTGGCGTTACAATAGCTTGTATTGTCCCGCTGCCTCTCAGCTTTATTACATATGTATGTGTTGATTGCTGCAAAACAACAATGCTGGTGCATGACATTAAGCAGTAACAATAACAGTGATGCTTGGCGCTCCTACTCAGCGTTGGATGTTTATCCAACAAACCCCTGTGTCGACGCCCAGTGCCCAATGGTGTGAAATACCAGCAGAGGAGCCAGCTTGGGAATATCATGAATGAGGACTTAGTCAGGATTTAGGAATAATTTCCTTTATTGGGCATATTTCTGTGAAACAATCACAGATCAGGGATGATTGACTGCATTTATGGTTGTACATGTCGTGAAATGACACAGAACTCACAAGTCATCTGAATAACTTTTAGTTTTGGCTGTATCCAGTGTGCTTTGTATGGAGTTTGAACACTAAGCTTTGTATAGGAAACCAGAAAGATCCATACTGCGTAGATGTGTGAAACTGATACAGAATCCATGGCACAATGGACACATATTAGAGAGCTCCATAGGCTCAAAGGTCACCTGGCCCACCCACGTCACTGTGGTGTAACAAGGTTGTGTGGAATGCCAGGGGGTCGTTCTGGTTGAAAACCTTGGGTTTGTCACCCGCTCAACCCCTCCAACCATCGTGACACACCCGAGCGGGCCAAGCAATGTGCACCCTGTGGTATCAGAGACCTCCCCACCCTTGGGTCCCATTCACGCAAACCCACACATGGGCGTATGCAGACAACAGCCATCTCTGATGCCCTTCTGATTCTCTCCGCTGGCATTTAGCTGGAGAAGTTTAGTGTGTGCGCGCATACGTGTGTCAGTGTATGCGTGCGCCTGTTTGTGTGTGTGTGTGTGTTTGTTTCAGCGGGGCTGTGTGCAGCAGGGATGAGGGGTGGGGGCTGAGGTGACAAGAGTTGTGGTGCAGATGTCCCCACAGCCAGCGGAGCCTCATGAATGGCGACTGTTGTGATGGTGACGGGGAAACGCGTTGGAGGCCTGGCCTACGCACTCCAGTCATCTGAATGGCTGGAATTCAACATGGTCGAAAAGACAAGCTCATGCGTGCAGACTGGACACAATGTGCCCCTTTTATTGCTTTTTCTCTATCTTCTCTGTCACTCTCACTCTTTCTGCTTTGGCTTTGAATCATTCCCCCTCTGTAAACGTAGCTGCAATTTTCATTGTGTTGATGGTTTCATTGTGAGGTACCTTTAAAATCGTTGTTGAGCATTAAAAGCTACTGTATGTGACAAAAACAAATTGATTAATTTTTGATAATACTTTATATGAGGCACATCATTCTTGGAGGATGAAGCACAATCTATTGAAACAAAGGAACAAAGATGGATAGGAAGCCGCGGGATAATTGATTTGAAGTGGAAATGTTATGATTGATCTATTGATTTGCTATCTGGTGCTCGTGCCCTTTTTAACAGCAGACATACAGCTTCACTCAGGGGACCATGAAGCCGGAGAGACACAGGTCCATCTATTTAGCATGCCACTATCAGGACTAAGAGACAAAGGGGAGACAAGAAGAGGCTGCCTCCTCAAGCTCTGTCCTATTAAACATCTGCTGAGCCAATCTAAGCAGTCGATGCTTGGTCAAACACATTTTGTGACTGTTTACATCGTCGTCACATATCAGCATTTCAGATGAAATAATGTGACTGATATTCAGTTGACAAAAGATGGAAGTGGAATTGATTGTATGTCTGCTGAAAACACATTTGCAGAAGAAAGAGTGAAATCTCTGCTGCTCTCCATTTGCCCTAGATTTACGTCACAGTACACTGTCAACATTATATGTAAATGAGAGCGCACACGCTTGCACAGATGCTCATAAGACATCTACCACCAGTCTTTCTCAGAGCTACAGTCCTGAACATGAATTACAGCAGCTATACCAAAATTTGTGGGATGACACTGACACACAGGACATGATCAAACACATTCAAGATCCAAAAAAAGTCTTTGTGCATTAATGCAGGCAATAATGGAAATGTGTCTTTTGCTGGTGCATGGCTCACCCAGAGATAAAGTGCAGTAAATACAAGAATGTCAAATGCAACACATCACATGCAGTAAAATGCTGCGTGCACAGGAGTAAGAGGTAAAAGTTGTACACATAGACCCTACTGAAACCAGTCACATGATCTTTGTTAGTATTTACATGAGAGTAGATCTTGTCTTATTTTCTGAGACAAATGAAAAATTCTGCTTGATGTCGTTATCTGTCTAAACCCTTAGTTCCACTCGAGCTACACGCAGCTCCTTCCTCCATCTTTTATTAGTGACAGTCAAGTGGACAGCCAGACTACAGTGAGGTCCTTTATCCGGAGTAGCAAACAGATAAATCACTCAGCTCTTACCCACACACTCACACACACAGGGGAGCGACAGACAGTAAATGTCCAATATGTCCCAAGAGAGACCAAGAAAAGGATTCTTGTTTGAAGCAGGAAGGGGTTATTGTTCGCTAGATGCCAGGGCGTGGGCATCCAGGCACAGATTAGCTACAGGGAAACATTATCTCTCTGGCCCAGTTTACAAGACCCGGTCTGGCCTGGCCAGGCACAGTTTGGCCATCTAGGTATTTTGTGTTCTGAGTGGCTCTTGTCTCTCATAAGAACAAAGTGCAGGCTTGTTGGAGGGACCCAGAGGGGTGAGTCCCTGCTCTCCTCCCACCTCCTCTCCTCCCCTCTGGCCCCCGGACCAACTGCGAGACTGCTGGAGTTCAAGCCTGGCCACGTGTTGGGCCATTACACTCCCACAATGACCTTGTTGAGCTCAACATTTAGAGTTCCATAAAAACATTATTGTCCGACTCCTGGGATCATTTGTCCACTACCACAAAGGCTCAGAGAAAACCAAAATGGTAACCCCCCCACCCCCCCGGGGTTTTTGCGGAGGCACATTTTTCAGATTCTGCCCCTTCTCCTCCTCTCTACCAATCCGCCCTCCTGGTACCACATTGGGCCCACACTGACGTACTTCCCAGCAGTGCCCACAGGGCACTTCTGCACCAGCACATTCAGAGATAAAGAAGGCTGCTTGGTCAAAATGCTGCTCCATAAAACACTCATTTTGTGTTTTGTACTCCCAAAGAGCAAAACCAACAATAATATCCATTCTCTTCTGCATACATCACCATTTCAGCTTTTTTCCTCTCATTTTATTGTCTTTTGCCCACAAATGTTCCTGTTTGTCATCCATCCATCTATCCATCCATCCATCCATCCATCTATCCTTTCCTTTTCAGATGCATAACTATGGACCCATAACAGCTAAAAGTCTCTAATGGTCATTTACTCTCTAAATATGTCCATTTCAGTTCGGCTGGGGGCATGTACCTGCTGAGTGAATGGGCAAGGTCGTGCCAGCCTATTAGCCATATTAAAAACCAACCCATTATGGTAATTGGAGAGGTCTAATGCATGTACAGGTTGCTTAGCGCCCATGTATTAGCTCTGATAGATGACTCAGTGATTAGCATTGAAAGGTACATTGTAGTACACCGTGGCTGCTTGCCCTGTGCTTGCCGTCCTCTGATCCTGTCTCTCAATGTGGTGACCTCTACTGTGGACACTTAGGTCAGTTATGCATGTCCCTGACCAAATGTTTGCTGCTGGGAATCAGAGTGACCGCTATGGACAAGGACATTCGTTAGTCACTGTGACAATGACAAAGAAATTTTACTTCTTTTTTTTTTTTTTTGGGAGGACTGAAGAATAGACTTAATTTCCATTTAGGCGGAAGGACATGATTATGGTTAGAAACTGGGGAAGGCACGTTTCACCCTCATCACCTAACCTTACATAAATGGACTTTAGATGCACATTTAATTGTAGAAACTGTACATCCACTCAATAGAACAGTACATGCCAAACTTGAATTACCAACTTGTGTTTGTATGCCTCCGCCAACCAGTCAAGTTGCATTTTGCATCTGTGTCTGTCCAGACACAGAAGGAATTTAATAAAAGGTACTAACACCCTGTCACCCGCAGCTTTCTGGAGAGCCATTGTGAAGCTCAGTGACACCTGGCTGCTAGCTGTCACTCAAAGCAGCCGTGCCTATACTTATGGATAACTTTAAGCCTTTATATAGTTTAAACATACGCGTTATATAAAAATGAACCCCACATGCAGTTGTCATGAACAGGGAAATTAGCTACAGCTACTTGTTTCTACTGTAAAGTTGGCCATTTTTAATATGGGAGTCTGTGGGGATTGACTTGCTTTTGGAGCCAGCCCCAAGTGGCCATTGAAGGAACAGCAGCTTTTGGCACTTGCGTGTTGGCTTCATTTTTCAGCCCTGGAGGTTGCTGTTTGGTTCTTCATCCTTGAGTCAAAGTGAATGTCTGTGCCAAATTTGAAGAAATACGCTCAAGACATTACTGAGATCTCGTGTTCATTAGACTGGGATGGAGGCCATTGTGACCTTGACCTTTGACCACCAAAATCTGATCAGTTCATCCTTGAGTCTACGTGAACATTTGTGCCAAATTTGGAGAAATTCCGTCAAGGCGTTGGTGAGATGTCGCGTTCATGAGAATGTGACGGACATACATACAGTACGTATGTCTGCCCACTCTGTTGTTCTGTTGTCTTGCTGTCTGGCAGGACGGACAACCCAAGAAACATAACGCCTCCGGCTGTGGCTGTCGCCAGCGTGGAGGCTTAAAAAGGATTTTAAAAAGCCAACCATCTCAGATGTGTAATTATTAAGTAATTAGTACTAATTATCAACACTGTCACATTTCTGGGACAATCTTATTTCATTATTAAAAATGCAAATATCTATCATATAGAATTCAAAAAGCAGTGAAAATCTTGAATGGAGGATGTGGAAAGGAGGTAGCAAGAAGCCACAGTCATACTGATGAGAAGTGTTAATACTTCACTACAAGGTTTTAATTTAGAAATCCTTAAGGGAAATGCTTTGCCTTGAGTATCCAGATCACATTTCATTAAATTTTACCATCTGTCCTGAACCACCGGCACCCACCCCAATCCCCGTCTTACTCCCCATCCAGAGCTCCCATTCCCTGCTCTATGAGCGGCCCTGACTGGGTCTCTCAGGGAAGGGAGCACATTCTCCTTTCATCCCCTCTTAGAGGACAAACATCAGTCCCATCTTGCCGCCCATCCATATTCATGAGCCGCTTATAAATATCTGATAGCAGCCCCGCTACAGCTGTTTAGCTGGGAGAGCAACGTAAAGTACCTCGCACACACACACACACACACACACAAGCACACAAACACACAAACAAACATTTTGCATGCATGTGCACATACATACACGCTTAAACATGCACCGTATTGGTCTCTCTTTCACGCACATAAACACATACACTGGTCAGAGGCCAGATATCGGCCCCACATCTCCCAGTGGTTCCACCTGCCTGGCCCCCTGATAGCATCAGCTCATAGCATCGGCTATCGCGCTCTCTCGTTCTCTCTCTCCGGCTTTAATTAAAATGTAAGTGTGACTACAAAATGAGAGAGGAATCCTTAAGTGCTGTATTTACCTTCCCTCTGACAGGGCTCATGCTTATCAGTGAGGCGAGAGTACTGGAGCCAAGAGACATGGACTTCTCAAAGGGCTGAGTAATCGCCCAGGCTCCTCTACCTTGACACACATAAACACACACACACACACACACACACACACACACACACACACTCTTCCTCAGCTTGAGCATCACCCATCTTGTGACGTCTCTCTCCCTGCTTGCATGCATTTGGAATACTAATGTTTAGTTTTCATCAGTTTCAGGAATTTAAATGATCTAATGAAACATACAGTAAGTACAAAGAGTTTAACTAAATCAACAGCCGCAACACCTCATTAAGACAAAACAAAACAAAACAACATAAGAGTGTATGAAAGGGGAGTTTCTTATGTTCAGTCATGTGGCTGCAGCGATTCATGCTAATTATTCTTCGAATAATTCCAAACAAACAAAGTCTTTTTACTGCTGCTGGAATGTTTCACTTCCTGTGTGCCAAAGGAGTTTTCCCTGGGAAGATGTAATGTACACCCAGGTGTAAAAGCTCATAAAACTTGTATCAGTTGTATCATGTTGTTCTACATGGAATAGCCAAAGAAGAAGCAATGCAGAAAAGATTAATAGTGCAGAATATGAAATGGAAAATTTGCCAGAGATTGGCAAGACTGACTGTGGTGCAGTAGATGGAGCAGCGGCCAGTCCCTCGTGACGAACACGAAGGGATCACAGGCTGAGCAGAGGGCACAGTTGAGATAAATTAACTGTTGGAAAATTAACCAACCATACCTGATATCCATCATATTTATTGCTGTGGAAACTTTACACTGTAGAACCAAACCTTCGTTCAGATGCAGTTTAGCTGTCTAGTTTTTGTTTTACATCACCTGGAATATTGTTAATGGTTGACAATGTAAGTCTCATTTTGCTTTACCGGTTGCAGAGGGAAACGTGGCTCTTTAGCAGCTAAATCTTCATGTACTTGTTCCGCGGTTTGGTGCTGGGCAGGTACCGTACAGTGGAAGACCAAAACAAAGAGCTGAATGATGCTAAAACGCTTTGTAGAACTGAGGGGAACTTCAGAGTCGGATGATAATTCGCTGTGAACTTCCTCCACATTCATTTCAACCATTGCTAATCTAAAAATATTGATTAGAGCAGCTTTTAAGTTCACATGTTCTACTTTCCCCTTTTCTTTGCTTTTAGGCTTTATGCCTGATAAAAATCCGTCTTGCATTTTTCCATATATGAAGAGGAGCCTTGCAGCCATTTACAATGCAGAATCCTTGGGAGAGAAAAAACAGAAGGGGCCTCTTTGTCCTGGGGCTCCAGATTAGAACGGCGATATGAACACCTCCCTATCACTGTCTGGTAGTGGCTTCCTAATCACACCGCTGCAACTGATACTGAGGCAGAAACAGAACGCGAGAGGGAGGGCGAGCGAGAAGACGAGAAAGGAGGGATGGGGAGAGGGGGGGGGCGGCTAAAGGCACAATCTTGGAAATCAAATGCCACATTCCACGCGTGCTTAGTATGGCACAGATAGAGCGACAACATTCAAAGGTGACATTGCAATCAGTGGACAATACTGGCACGGGCTCCTGCACTTTCAGGAAGTAGAAGACCCAAAACTGCACTTCTGAGGAACTTTTTCTGGTGGTTCTTTTCTTTTCTTTTGATTCCTTTTTTTTTTATTTACTGATACCTAACCGCTTCCAGTCGCTCGCCGTCTCCTCCAACTCATTAGAAACATTAGAATTGCTGATGCCGGCAAGAAAACACATTTTGCTTCGGTCTGAAGAATATCTTTGTTCTGTTTCCAATACAAATAGAAGGAGATTTAAATATTGCTCCTCTGGAGTGTGCCTGTGTGGCTGTGTAAGAGAGGGAGGCAGAGAGAGCCTTTTCAGTGTACAGTGAGCATCTGTGTGTTGAGCCACGACTGGTTGTGCATACGAAAGGATGAGAAATTGTGCGAGCTTGTATATATGTGTGTGTGTGTGTCTGTGTGTGTGTGTGTGTGTGTGTGACACTATGTGTGTTCCCAGAGGGTATTTCTGTTCCTTGTGTGGAGTACAGTTAAAGTGAACAATAGGCAGTGCTGCACTGCACCCTATGCAGTGTGATACTACAGAACACCAACAAAAGGCAGACTACAGCTTTGTGCAGGAATCTGGATCTGGATCCAACTTCGCTTTTGGAAATGGCCCAAAATCTTGTGAGCTTTTAGCCACGAAGGTCTTGAATATCAATGGAAAACCCAGATGAAGGTCCAGTAGTTGGATCAGATTGGCCAATGGCTTTGATCCTCCACTTTGAAAAGACAAAATAATACAGAGCAACTGTGCACTGCAACAGGTGCATTAGGTAGTTCTTGTAGCCTATGTCAGTCATCAAAACAAAAGCAAAGCAGGGGCAAAATAATGCTTAAAATATACCTAATTCAGAGGAATCATACGTTTAGAACGACTAAAGAATACAGTAATAAAAAATTACACTTAAGCAAAGGAGGAGGAGGAAAATGAAGCATAACAGAAGGAAAACAAGAAAAGGACAAAACACAAGTAAATAGAAGATGGGGAATTGAAAGGAGACAGAGGAGGGAAGGCTGAAGCTAGCGAGCTTTCCTCATTAGCCATGCAGAGCATCTTGGCTCCTCTCCCACACCTCCCGGCTCATCATCGCCTGGGCCCTGGCTGCCAGCACACCCCCATCTCCGTGAGCCATCCCTCTCTGCCTCATCCCTCCATCCCTCCCCTTCCAGCCCCTATAATCACACCCGCAATCGCAGCCCCTAATTAGGTTAATTAATTTGTATCAGCCCTTGTAGGGACTTGGCTGATGAGGCAGCCATAATAGCATCAGCGATTGCTGCCCCCCCCCCCCCCCCCCCCCCCCCCGCAAAAAAAAAAAAAAAAAAAAGATCTGATGCAAGCCTGTCTGTGACAAGACAGGACTATAAACCACGGGGTCACATTTACCTCCCCACCCCCAACCTTTCTCTCAACTACATCTTTTCTCCCCTCTAACCCCAACACATCCCTTCCCCCTGCTCTTGTTATTCAATAGGGGTGACACTGACACCTAAATAGTGATATATAACCCATCGTGTCACAGTGCTTCATTGTGTCCGCTGGAATGAAAACATCCTGTATAATAATAATTGAGTCCGCATCTTCCCAGTGACGTACGTGCTTATAGAAGTGTGGTGTTTTGCTTGTTTGTTTACACTGTCGTGGTGCTCCAAAAGCGGGGGGAAAAAAGTGCGCGGCATGATAATGATTCTCTTGGCGGTTTGTCTCTGTAGTCGTCAGAGAGACCGACTGAAGCATCGCATTACAATCAGCGGCCCTCATCGCCCCTCATCAGGCCACTGACGAACAAACTCTGATTAACACCCCCATCTGATTACTGCAATCACCCAGGCTAACCACGCACAAGCACTGTCCCCCACAAGCGTGCGCACACACACACACACACACACAAACACACGCACACACACACACATGCACACTCACTCTATCATTGTTGAGCAGATCTGAGGTGCACACAGAAAGTAGCTCTCATCATGCGTCGTCACATTGTTGCCATTAGAGAGGTAGGGAAGCAACACGCTGACACTTTGGAGTGACAAAAACGTGCATGACAGGCGCAGAGCGCGTCTGTGTGACAGATAGAAGTAACTTAAAAGAAGAGGAAGCTACCATAATGTGCGTACAGTGTCCAGTGTGTGTATTGCTCAAATTCAAGCCTCCCCTTCCCCATACACAAGAGCGGGGTGCGTTCAATCGTGATGCAAGCAGACACATGCATAAATATACACACACACGCAATCTCAGGCAGACAATGACACGAGGAGGCTGCGAGACAAGGACAGATCCGGTAGTTAAAGCGTAATGAACACGTCCCCGAGGCGCGCGCCTGGCATTCCCCTGAATGATGGACTGACAGTAATACCGGGGCAGATGGGTGCCCTCCACGCCCCGTTCAACACCACACACACGTACACACCCTCCCCTTGTTCTATCCTGTCCCTCTCTCCTGCAGAGAGATACCCCCTGTAGGTCTGATGTGGTGGTGGTGGGTTGGGGGGGGGGGATCAGAGGTGCTGTGTATGTGTGTGTGTGTGTGTGTGTGCACCTAGAGGTGGGGGGCACAAGTATGAGGCCCCCGTCATGATTTAGGCTCCCATGCAAATTTAATCAATTCGAGTACCTCTCGCCAGCCAGGGCTCATTAGCGGCAATTTAAAAAGGGGGCTCTGTGATCCCCACCTCATTGCATGAGCCAGACATTCAACTCAGGCACACACACACACACACACACATACACACACACACACACACACACACACAGGCAAACATGCTAAGATACACACATATATCCAAATAGTCACGCACAAACACACAAAAACCGCACACACGTCAGGGGCACTGTCAAGGCTGTAAAGATTTTCCTTCAGACGTCTTCCCCCTGGCATGGAGAGAGAGACCCTGCCTGCACGCCAGCCGAACCCCCCCCTCCTCCCCTCTTCTGTCCCTCCTCTCTATCCACTACTTCAAAAGCCCCATGACACCCAGCTTCAAGTTAAAGGAGAGAGGGATCCGAAGATAAAGACTACCTCTCATCCCCCACCCCTCGCATTCTGAGACACCCTCCCAGCACTCAATCCCCAGGCTACCTCTCTCTTCTCCCCACCTCCCGCTCTCCAGCTCTCCGTAATTGGGGGATCGATTAGTATTGTCCTTAACCATCCTTACCCTCGGCTCTGTGCGCTGGCTTTGGAGCAGGGCAGAGCTGTGTTGGTGAACAAGGTGGGTGGAGGTGCAGCACTTGTGGTTTGCAAGGATCAAGTGCCGGGTTAAACCCACGTGGGGAGGTGTTAGCAGCGTGGGACTCATTCGTATTCTGCATCACCTGATAATAAAGAAAATGTGACCACAAAATCACCTGCTACGGTTTCAAAAAAATGCCCAGATTTTATTTGTCTCTGATATATTTTTTTTTGCCACCACCACAATATAACTGAGGTAAGCGCTGAAATATTACATTTTAAAAATTTAACAGCGACATTTCTTTCCAGAAACAGTGACGGAGCACACCGTCAACAGTTTTCATGGGGATATTTCTTCAGTAGAAAGGAGTTCCAATGACAACTGTTCACAGTGAGGTTTGTGCATTATCCAGAGAAAGCAGGACAGCAGAAATGTTGTTCTGCTGTATTTAGACGGTGGCTCAAGTCTCAAAACCTGGGAAAAACAGACCAAATCTATGTGCAGCTCAATAACACGTGTGGTAAGTGAGAAAAACATATGTTTCTTTTTTTTTTTAAATTTGGGTCACCTGATCTTTTAAAAGAAATTGATAAATCCCCCCATAATTGAAACAATTTATCAGTTTATTTACAATGCACAGTATTAAAGAGACGCTGGGATTAAAAAGAAATGAATCACAACTTATTTAAAAGAGTAGGTTTTGTTCCACAGTATGTTTTATAACTAAACTTGTAGAACAAAGATCCACTGTACTGGACCCCTTCTTAACCAGGCTACACTTTTACTCTCAAACAGTTGCTATATATTGGGGTCAATGTCATACCCTGCAGCTGCGTGACTACCATATAGCACTCTAACTCCCCCCATTCCAAAAATGACTATTCGTAAGCAAAGCTCCAGGGTCATTAACTTTAGAGGTGGTGCTGGGGGGTAGAGGTTGGGGGGGCCACAGGATGGCCTGTGCGAGTCGTCAAATGAATTACGAGGCTTTTGACAATAGAGAAATGCCTGTCTATATCTTTAAAATCAGAAGGTCGCCCACTGCCCACCCTTGAGCCCCGCTGCTGCACCCCGGCGTAAGAGTCCCGTTGCTGGGGGGAATGAAAGGAGAGCTTGAGCGGGAACAGTGGCTCGTCTGTGCTCGGGTCGCACAGTCAGATAGGGGTCCCGGAACTGCGCACATAGTGTTTTGACCCCTGGGCTCTCCTCAATGACCTCCACCCCCTTCGCTTATGGACGCCGGGCCCGAGGGTCCCGATACACGCACGCTCTCCCAGCAGCGTGACGCATTAGCGGAGGGCAGGGAGGGTGGGAGGAAGGCGTGAGGAAGGAAGGAAGGAGAGTTGGCCGAGGACTTCAATTACAGCAACACAGTTCTGACATGAATGGTCAACACTGAAATGCCACTGAAGGACCTTGCAGGGGCTTGTGCGTGCTTGTGTGGTGCACATGCATGCATGAACTGTGTTAGTCTTAAACATATTCGTAGATTTAAAAACACCTGCATTGACATTTCTGCAATTAGGAAACTGCTGTTAGCGCTGTCCTGTGTTTTAAACGAGAGCAACCAGTCCAAGTGGACACCCACCATCACTCTTTCCCTGTTTTGGCCCATCCTGAGGTGTTGGCTCACCTTTGCTCTGGTCAGCAGTGTTTGGGCCAAGGCCTCCGGTCTCTCTCCTCCAGCCCCTCCACCTTTCACTGCATCTGGTGACATTTCTGCCTGGCTCCCTCTCTCCCCTCTTCCCCTCCAGTGGCTCCCAGGAGAGGCTGATGGATGGGCCCTGTTTATGAAGCTGCTGCCACCACAGTGATCAATCAAACCTGGGTCACTGTGATCTGCTGCTGGGCGCCAGGTCTTCAGTCTATTTCACTATTGGCTGGAGGACCCACACATACAGTTAGTTCGTACTCACTATGTGCACATACGAGCACATAAATGGAGAAAGACAGCGCTAGAAGAAAATTTGAGTGTGCTTGCCTCACCTGTGCTTCATTACATTTCAGAGAGCCCAGAAGTCTTGACTTCAGTTGTCAGGACAGGGACTTGGCGAGGACTAATGGCAGGAGGATCAACAGAAGAGCTGGCCTTCGTGGCAGTCAAACCAGGGATCTTACAGTGAGGAATCTGAGCTAATCCCTGCGCCACCATGGCACCCAGGCAAACTGATCAGCACGCACACACACTTTCCTGGGAAGTCTAATTAGCCAAAGACCCTAACCCTGTGTGAGCTGGAGGGTCTTGCGAAAGCAGAAAGATCGAGGAAGAGACGGGGAGCGACAGCCTTCTCATGGGAGACATTTTGACGCGTCGCAGCAGGAACAGCGCAGGTTTTAATCAAATGAATGATGGCTGAATTCCATTTAGCGGCTTCAGTTTCTGGGCCCTGGTATTGTACACCTGGCACAGAACAGAGCCATCGTTAGCATTATTAGTAACACCTTCACTATGACAAGTCAAGATGTTTGCTGTAAGAACGGCCGATCTCTATATTGTGAACACTACACGGGGCACTGATTTGGTTCATTAAAATCGGGATATCTGGCAGCATCACATCAACACCTCAATGAATGAGAATAAACTGTAGAAATGGATGTAGCTATAACAATAGTTACATTTGCCTCTCAGGGGAGCCTTTTAACACAGATATTTTTGCATAAGCACAGCTGCAGCTAATAAAATTAATAATGGGTAATTTTGATTAAAGTGAGCTAATGAGCAAGCATTGAAAATACTATTATTATCAATGCTGGCTAACTGACACCTAAATCATGCTTAATTTTATGGGCTGCAGCTGTGTCTACCCTGCTGGGATGTGTGAAAAGGGTCTGTCGGAGGTGTGTGCCACAGCCTAAGTCAAAGCCTGCAACAAAGGTGTGTCCTCCACGGTCCAGCCTCACAGACACCTGAACTATTTATGGGCTACTCATGAAACGTAAAGTCTATCAGCAGGAAGTTACCTTCAAATGACCAACAAACTGGAAACCTGTGTTGTGTCCAGTTTACTGGTATGTATATCTGTGTAAGTTGAAGTTGCTTTTTTGGGGTCACATCATATCTTGTACTGGTGGCTGATGACCACACAAATGCAAATACCTGATAAATATGCCGTGGACGTCCAATATTTCCAGACTTCATGAGTTGACGAGGACAACCTGAATGCAACTGACTCGCTCGCGATGAGCTGTGGGATAATGAGGGATGCCAAAGTTTTGTCCTTCAAATTCTGGCAGAAGAAGAACACATTTCTGAGTCGCTTTCTCGAGGAGCCTTTGAAATGGATCATGGCAGTCTCTTCCGACAGGCAGTGGTGGAATGTATATAAGTACATTTACTCAAGTACTGTGCTGTAGTTGGCAACTACTTTGTTAATCGTTGAAGTCATTTTTCACGTACAAACATTTCATGGATCTAGCTTCTCAAATGTGAGGATTTGCTGCTTTTCCTATGAATTATTTAGATTGTAATTTATTTATGATAGATGTGGATTATTGGTTGGACAAAACGAGTATTATGAAGGTGTCACTTTGCGCTCTGGGGAACTGCGATGGCATTTCTCCATATTTTCAGCAGATTAATCCATAATGACCGTAATCATTTGCAGGTAGTTCAAAATTAGCTCCACCTCAACCAGCTACAACTGTGAAATCCTGCTTTTACATTAATGCATGAGCAATATAACAGTGGCAGGGGGGGGGGGGGGGTTATTTTTAATACCAGTAGTACATTTTCCTGATTATACAGCACTTACTTTTACTTAAGTAACTTTTCAATGCAGGATTTTACTTGATACTGTATTTTTGCAGCATTGGATTTATACTTTTACTCAAGGATCTGAACTTTCCTCCTCCACTGATGACAGGTGTGACACATACAAAGACAGAACATAACATAACCACAATTTACCTCTTGAGACTAAATGTTGGCTTATACTAAGCCAACATTTAGTGTCTTCAGCCACCAACAGATTTTTCCCAAGTACTGTGATAAAGAACACTAATGCCACCTACTGGAGGAAGACCAAAATACAATCTGCTGCCACAATTCTGTTGGCTGAGCACATCCAACCTCCCTAAATTCAGCCTGAGGCCTCTCTCATGGTCTGCTGTCCCTTATTGCTATTTTTAAAGTCCCTCCATTGACATTAAGTCCATAAAAAACTTGAATTAAATCTGTAACAAAAAGGTTACTCACAAGCTGGATGCAAATCAAGAAACCACACAAATTTGTATATTCTTCTGATATTTATTAGAAAGAAACTAAAAGTGTTCGATAAATATGTACAAAACTGTCTATGTTGTGATCTAGAGGTTCATTGTTTCACCAGGATCTCATTAGCGAGTTGGTGACTGCTTCTCAGTATGATTTCTCTCCCTCTCAGCGCTTTCTCTTGGCCTCAAACTTGTAGACAGCAGCAGCATTGGGCGTCTCCTTTTTTACCTTCACCTTCTTGTTCTTATCCTGGCGCACACAGTGAAAAAAAAGAGCTTAACGTTGATTTGACAGTTCACACGGAAATAAAAATGACCAGCGATGAAGATAGTTGTTTGAAACTGAAACCAAAATGCTTATTGTCGTTTCTCCTTCTCCTCACCTGTAGGTCCATGCGGGTCTGAATCTTCTGGGAGATTACAAACATTTTCTTTTCTCTGTCAATCCTCTGGGAAAGGATCTTATACTGGTGCTTCCTCTGCCTGGCCAACTTCTACAAAGAGAGTGAGTAGAAAACATGAATCTTCAGTGCAGCCTAAACTGAACCTTTATGTCACCACAATATGAATGCTGCACTTTTTTCAGTTCAGATAAATGCTAGTACGGATTACAGAGGCTCTGGGTGGTTTTGCAACAAATGAGGCTGATTTTCCTGCAACACAAACACAGACCTTCATACTGTGAGGCTCTACAGCTCCCTGGATGGTCTTAGTCTCCAGAGTTTCCAGAGTCGGTCTGTTGTACACTCGGTCCACCAGCTCAGGAGCTGTGTTGAGCTGTTTTGCCAGGTCAAATGACTGCACTGAGGAGACACAGTAAACTGTTCAGCTTCTCCAGTAACCTTAGAACTATTCAAGGCCACAAAGACGAGGATGCTCACATCAAACATAATCATCTATAGTACATCTATATTTACCTTCTTTCTTGGAATCTACAAAAAATGTATGCTTGTTTTTTTGTTTGCTGTCTGCATCCAGAAGATGGAGCTCCCCTTTCAGCCTCTCAATTTTCTGAAAGCAAATGATAAACACACGAAGATTACAGGGGGACAACTACAAAGGCCTTACTTAGAAAGGATTCATTTTACAGTGGGAGGTTAGGTAGTCATTACATCTGTAATTTAAGTTTCCTCCAGCACATACCGTGCTTTCCTCTGGAGGAATGGCTTTTACTATCTGATTGTGGATAATCTGCACACCGGCACATGTGAAGGTGATATCAGCAAACTGAGGTTCAGAATCAAAGTCTAAATTTATTTCTTTTAACCATGTTATATTAATCATGTTTGGATTTGGATGGTTTTAGATGTTATGAGAAGTGTATTTTCAGTGTGATGACAATGTGTAAATTGTGGTTGTCCTGCAACCACATTCAAAAAGACCACGTGGCAATTTGGTATTCCATTTCAGGAGAGGGAACATTATTTAACCAATCTTATTTAAGGTTATTAAATAAAATTACAGTAGCTTATTTTGTGATCTTGCAAACTCAATTACATTTGAATAAGCACGAGTTCTGACCCGAGCTGAAAATTGAACTGAATTTTGCACCAACAATCTTTTAACACCAAAAATGTTTTGCAGCTAATAATCCAGCTGTCAGAGTGCGAAGTCATGCCCAGTATTGTTGTGGTCTTTAGAAGGTGACTTAAATCAAGTCAGTCAGGCACAAGAAGTTCCCAGTGCACAACAGCGTTACAGGAAAAATAAATGTACCTTAGCCTCTGCAACTCTTTTCATCTCCACATATTTGATATCCTGCGTCCTCATCATTTTCTTCTGCTCCTCTGTCACCTCCACCTCCTCATTGGCCTTTTTCGCTACGTGAACTCCATCCTGCCAGCAAAATAAGCCAACATATTAAATGCTATGGCCACAAAGATGAGGCAGCATTTTGTCTGTTTGGAAGTTTAGGGTTTAGTTCTTGTTGCTCTGAAGATGAAGCTAATCTCACCTGCAGCTGAGAGTTGATCATTTTATAGTAAAACTCATCTGGGTTCTTGTCCAGAGCTTTCTTTCGCAGAGCTGCAAGAGTGTTTTGTTTCTTGTGGTAGTCACTGTACAAAAAAGGGGCAATGTCAGCTCAATACAAGACTTATTCCTCAACCATATTTGACAGAAAAAAGTGTTATGATTTTGAAACAAAGCCTGGAAACACAAAACATGTCTTCAACTCACTCTGCACGAAGTTTGTAGTCTTTCTTCTTCTCCAACAATCCCAAATTTTTCCTAAAACCAGGCTGGTCGAACAAAATGATACAGGTAAGATTTACACACTCAATATTTATCTATTATAACTGCGTCTGCCACAGCAACATAACATGCCATTTATTAGCTTGGTGACAACATGTAGTCATCTCAAAACAACTCATAACAGGACAGCAGGCTAGCAAGCTAGCAAGCTAACTAGCAAAACACTGAAATGCTCACCTGAGATCTTTCATGGTGGTTTCTCTGTCGGGATTTCAACGCTTTCCTGAACGAAGACATTCTGAAAAATGTCCTCAGGCGTAATAAAGCCAAATAGTTTCGTCAAAGCAGGTGTATATGGAGCTTTTCTGAACTGTTCAGACACTAAATCCTCCCTGCTGTTTCTGCTCTAGCTGAACATGTGGGTTTCCTGCTTCGTTCAGAGCCTATTTTCATTTCCGGTCCGCAGATTCGAAACTGACGCTGAAAACACCGCATGGACTTATAAAATAATTAGCGTTGTGGACAATTTACCGACATTAAAAACTCCTTTAAGTACAGTTTGTTATTACACAAGAAACATTATGACAAATTTCCTTGATAATATAAAGTGCAATTGATTTGCATATTACAAGTTGTAGAAACGCGTGACGTACAGCAGGTGGTGCTGTTTCACACATTTAAAAATATGTTGTGCACCCTGTTGCACATTTTCTGCTGTGTGAGCCTTTGATGGTGAAATCATAGAAGTAGAATCAGTTGTGGAAAGTAACTAAGTACAGCTACTCGTACTTTACTTGACTGTTTCCATTTCATTCTTCTTTATTATCACACTACACTATTTACAGTGAAAAAACTGCTTTTTCCACTCCACTATATGCTGTCAGCATGACTAGTTAATGTGCAGATCAAGATTTGGCAAGCAAAACATATGGTCAGTTTATAAAGTAGGATCATGAAGTAGTTCAATTTTCTTCCATCTTCACCAGCTACATCATTTAAATGTATGGCACTTCGGCACTTCGCATCAATCATAGTTATCCATTACTGTCATACATATGGTATTACATTCACAGTGGCTGTTCTGATGCAAAATTACACTTAAAGTACATTTTTGCTTATAATGCATCCATGCTTCTACTCAAGAAAGGGTTTCAATGCAAAACCATCTGCTGTACCCTTACTTGGAGTATTTTTAAGCCAGTTTTGCGCTACTTTTACCCAAGTGAAGGATTTAAAAATGCCTTCCACCACTGTTATTATATGAATAAATCATTTCAAAGTGAATAAATGGATGGAAATACAATAACATTTGAATGACTAATTACCCAACTTCCTTAATAATGCTTCTTATGATTCTAATGTCATTTAAGTTCAAAGCCCTGTAATATTTTATTTGGTTTTAAATAATGAAGACCACAGAAGTTGTGTTATATGGCTAACTGGCGAGTGGAAATTATTTTAATTATATTTATCCAAGTGGAAGACCAATACAATTACCAATACAATTGGTATCTGCTATTTCCAAGTTGTATACACGCCTGGCTTGGCACAGTGACCACTTAAAACAAGTGAGGGTTATCACAGTGCTGCTGACTTAATACATTTTGGCTTCGCTGTTCATACACCAAATTATTTTGGTCATTATAATGAGGGCTTGCATTTGCCAGAGCGCACAGTTAACACTAATTGGTAACAAGTTTATGTTTTTCCAACATGGACATTTATTGCATGTTTCCGTTGGGGTTCCAGACCCTGTTTTGATTTATGTCCAGACCAATAGAGCTAAAAGAGATTACATAGAAACTCTGTAATATTTCTTAAAGCATTCACACACACTCAAACAGGAAATAAACCAATCATCTCATTTAAACTCAAACTTTTTGTTGTTTGGATCCTACAGGGAGAACTAAAGGAAGCAGTAGAGATATGCATGTGAATGCGCACTTTTTCTCTCCATTTTGAGAGGAAAACAGTGCTGCAGGAACTTGGAAGATGAGGGGGTCTTCACTCTACTCTGGGGGGAAACTATCCACTTCCTGACATGATATTTTTGGGTAGAGGGTAGACAAAGACAAAGCTGCAAAGGCACCAGTCCCCTAATCTCACCCAGACTCCCAACTCGTTGTGGATGTGAAACGGGCCTGTAGGACAGAGAGTGATATTTCACTAAACAGCCATTTTCCCCCCCATGGCAGCTCACTATCCCCCCACCGACCACAAGGAATTTGTTTTATATGTGTGAGATTTGCACGGCATGCAGAATGTTTTGCGGGTGATTAGACCTATGAATGGGATCAGTGTTTCCACATTATGTCACAGGCTTGTTTATCAGTCTGATGGCTAATGACCTCGATTCCTGTGAAGGTTTCAGCCCAAGGCCCGACTGATCCACTCACCCGCTAACGTGTTTAACTAGGCAGACACAGAAGGCAACCAGGATTTACGGGTTAAATGTCTGCGTTCTGACTTAGTTGGCTCCTTGCTGTTTAATTCATGGCAGTATTTATCATTACAAGTGAAATGCCTGGTGAGCCACGGCAGGGGTAAATACTACTTTGGAAATCGGGGGCTTGTAACAAGCTGATGCAAGAGCAGGAGGACAAGAGGCTGTGGGTTTGCTCAGGGTCAGCAATGGAGGAATGCCCTTGTGTGGCAGATGCAGATCCATTTGGTTTTCTAATATGACCCTGTAAAAATAACACTGCTGACATATTGTAAGACTGCTGCAGTTGGGCTGAGCTCAGGGCTTTGGTATGTCTCCCCTGACCATGGTTGGTCCTCATCTGCAGCGAGCCGCCAGGCCAGCCCAGTTGAAAAATGCATGAGCCAGAAGTTCCTCCTGTGTGATTATTTAGTTGCATCTCCTAAAATACAGGCAGAAAAACAACATTGGATAGAATCAGAGGTCAGCCTGTTCAATAACATTATTGGCTGTGGTGGCACTTAACTAAGTGCAGTTATTGCTTGTTAAACTTTTTAGGTGCGAATACTTTACTCACGTCCATTTTTGCTACTTTATATTTGTACTCTGCTACAGTTCAGAGGGGAATATTGTACTTTTTATTCTATTATGTTTATTCTACAGGTATCATTACTTTTCAGATTAAGTGTTTACACAAAAAAACATGTGATGATCTTCTAAAAACAATGCACTTTCAAAGATTACACCAGAGATTCCCAGTCTTAACCCCCAAGCAGTGACTCCTTGTCACATTCCAGATGTGTGTGCATGTTGTTCATAGATCCACCAAAGAGTGCTTTCCACTCTACGCTTGACGGTTGAATTTGAACACCCGTTTTTCTGCAGGACGAGTACGTTACTGTTGATCCTTGCTTTGTACTTTTACTGAAGTAAAATATTGAATGCAGAACGTTTCCTTGTAATAGAGTATTTTCACATTGTGGTTGTGCTACTTTTACTTAAGTAAAGGATCTGAATACTTCTTCCATTCCCCGCCACTACCTCCAAATATTCCCATCCACCTCTCCATGCCCCAGCCATACAGTAGGTGCACTCCTGGGTGGGATTCTCACCATAGTCCCTTAACCACAAACTCTTGTAAAACAAAAATTGTCCTCAATTAAGTTCCAATACGGTGCTTATTTTCCCTGCTTGAGTTTTGAAGTGCGTATTGTAGCATGACCTGTTTTATACTCTAGACAATCAGAGCGGTCGAGAAGTGTCGAGAAGTGGATGAGTTTCAGATGAGGCAAAGTATACTTCAAGTGCTCTGTAAAAAAAAAAAAAAACTGTTCATGCCAGTATCATCAGAATCATCACCAGGATCATCAGAAGGACCTCTCAGCTGATGGTCTTTTGGTGCTTTTTTTCAAGCTTATCTTTAAAAGCCAGCACATGATTCCTTCCGTGTGTCTGTGCATCACACCACTTAAAATAATTTTTTTGTGACGTCCGCTCACAAATGTGGTGAGAACAGGCACATTGTTACAAGCCATTACCTATTAGCTAAGTGGGACTTTTAACAGGTTAATTGCTGCATTGGTCTGCTGCTCAGGGCCATGATGCTCATTAGAGTTAACTTCACTCAGGTGTTCCACCGCCACACATCCAAGAAAAAAAAATTTAAGGTTTGCACAAATCTTAATTTCATTTGTCAGTTTCCATCTTGATACTTTTATCTTCTCCTCAATGTACAGTGAACTTCAGTTGTATGAGCTGATTACACACTTACCTCCTATTAACCTTTTAACTTTGTTTCTTCCAAAGTGAAACAGATGTTTTATGTAGTAGATAAAAAGAGCTTCCCATTTTTTCATTTTTTTAATGACGAAAGCAGCAGTGAGGGAGTCATCAGGATGAATTGACAGACGTCTATCCTCTAATTTGTTGCACGCAGTCCGACGGGACCACGCCCCAGAGTGCAATTTTAGAATTTATAATTAGGGGGTTGTGGGGAGCACACGGGTCGGTCCCTCAGTTGTCACAAGACCATGAAAGATAAGAGCCGCATATTCATGCAGTAAAAGTTCAACGTGTAATGAGACATTTCATGTGTCGCATTTTGCAGCTGCTTTTGCATCTCCGAAAACATGATAACTAAACTAACTAAATTATATACATTTGAGTATATTGGCACATTTCATTGGTATATTTTATTATTTACTGTTTATATACATTTTAGTATATTTCAGCTGCTGTCGGTTCATTTCACTGGTATATTTTATTGTTTAGTATATTTTATTGTCTTGGTATATTTTCATTTCTGGCATATTTTTAATTGCATTTACGAATATTTTTATTGCATGTTGGTTTATTTTATTCTAGTATCTTAATTCTATTTTAGAATCTTTCTTATCTTTCTTATTATCTTGTTTCTAACATGGGGGTTGCAATGCAAATTTCATTGACATGTCATGCTCAATGACAATAAAGAAATCTTGAATCTTGAATGATAGAAACACTCAGACAGAGAGAAAACAACACTGATGCCAGATCAGTCTTGCAGCAGTGTGCATTATAGTGTTTTAATCCCTTTAATGTGAGTTGTGTAAGAATCCAGCAATGTGTAGAACGTAATACAATGTAGTGTTTTTAGTGAGATGGTAGGTGATATTTAATCACGTCTGTTTGAATTTCTCTTACTCTCCATATCATTATTTAATGTCATCCACACGAGGCCTGGCCTTCATTTATGGCCTTCTGAATACCTGTAATCACTTTTGCCTGCATGGACGACAAGTTGTAGGAGTGAAGCTGTTTTGTGCATAAACCCACCTTAAGTGTATGTAGGACGATAGTCAAACTGGGTGTTTTGGATGTTTTTTTAACACAGTTATTTGTGAGACAGTGAACACAACAACACAAAATATTTCCCCTGGGTGACTCCAACTCTTGGTATCAGCCTCTTAAATCTCACATCAGTCAAACTCTTGTGTCATGCCGCCTGAGTTACAGCGGTTAAGGCTGAAAAGACCGACCACAGAGAGCGCATGGTGACTGGCAGGCTGGATACTGGCAGCCTCTCTGAATCCTTCAGGTCAGGAGAAGCGGTTGAACAATGCTATCTGTCACACAGGGTGGTGCCTCTGCCAACAGCACTGTGTTTTAACAGGGTGGGCGCAGACTGATTAACAGTAATGACTCAAATGATCAGATGTAAGAATCATTCCATGTATGACAAAGCGGCAGCCAGCTGCGTTCAGGGTAACCGTCACTCCCACTTGAGTTGAGTCAGAACAAAAACACGAAACATCAGGACTGGAGAAAGGAGCCACACTGTAAAATATAGGGAAGTGAAATTTGAACAGCTGGGTTGGGTCTATCCGGTTTGGTAATGTCAGACCGTACAAAGGGTTGTCAACAAAGGTCACTGAAGGAGGCGCAGAATACAGAGAGTTATGAGTGATATGGAAGTTTGAATGCTGATGTGCCTTAATTTATGCTGTTGTTCAGTGTCACGAATTTAGATTTATTTAAAGTTTGCCTTTATATCTTGTCTGAGACAGAATTTAGACTCAAGGACATTAAAACTCGAAAATATGGAGTGGCAATAAGGAAAAATAGAAAGCAGACCTATTCTCTATTATGTAGCTCTGAGTCTGATCTTAACTTTTGCTGATCCATCAATACCACACTTACAGAACTATTTCTGAAGGGAATCACTGAAGTTTCGACGTTTGATTGACATTCAGCTGTCAATTTAGAGTGAAAAATTCAGACTTTCCAAGCAAAATGTGACCAAAACTCACTCGCTCACACTATTAAAGACCCTCATCAGAGCAGTATCAGACTGAGCAGCGACTCTATGGGAATTACATGACAAAGAATGCATTTTATTTTGAAATCTAGTTCGCGTGCAGGTACAAACTCATGTGTTTATAGCGCTAAAAATGTCAAACTTGTTCAAAAGTACCTCGTGATCAACAATTCCTAATTCGTCGTGAAAAGCAGGCCTGTCCTGTTTTCACCAATAAACCCTATTTTTCTATTAGGACCGGCTGGAAGAAGCGGCACCAGGGCGCAGACAGAGGTCCCTGCTGGGAGCCGCTTCCATCAGACCCTCCACCGCCTGCACTCTTCTCCGGGCTCGTTTGAAGTCTCTGGAAAGAGGGAGGGAGGACTTAGGGTTTTTTTGGGGGGGGGCGGGATCTTGTGACTCACAGGCAACTTCCTCAGTTGTAGGACAAATGTAGCCGGGAAGCTGCACCAGTCTCCGCCGCAGAGATTTGACTGCTGTCACAAAGGAACAGAAAAAAGTTTTCGTGCTGGAGGGCGACGCTCCTGAGCCGCCGGAGCCGCGACCTGCAGACTGATCCCAGTCCTGATCCCAGTCCCGATCCGAGCGAGCGTCTCCTGGCAGAGAGAGGGAGGCGGGTTGCCACTGGTTGCAGAAGGTGACTCCACACTTCAGACATTACTCCTGGTAGGACTTTAAAAATTTTTTTTTTTTTTTTTTTTTTTTTCACCGTTCAACTCTTCGACCTCAGGTGTTTTATTTGATGGGTATGTAAACGAGTGTGTCCCAAGTGTCATTTAAAGCACTGGAGTGGCTGTGGCTGAGGGTTTCAGATGGAAATGAATGACTTTAAGAGAATCAGCTTCAGTCGTTGTGATTGCCAGCAGAAACATTAACGATTTGAATCTGTTAATAATGGAAATAAAAGTCTTTTGAGGAAAAAAGTTGCTTCCTTTAGCCAAAGTTTGCCAAAACGTTCAAAAACAATAAAATAACAATGACTATTATTATTATTATTTCAACTAGTATCAGTAACTGTGTTTAATACATGAGTAATTTAACACTTTGAGATCATATTTACTCCACACTGTTCTTTTTAAGAGTTTTGGCTGTTTAGTGAGAATCAGTGAGTGTCAGGATTAAAGCAGGCGTGGGCTCCACATCGTGACAAACCTTAATGCTTCACACCTTAGTCAAACACGCCGCCTGGGGAGAAGCCTGCGAAGCAAAACCCTGACGTAAGAGGAACCACTTCCTGTGACAAGTGAGGGGGTCTGGACATTTTCCGTGTGCCTGTGTGTGTGTGTGTGTGTGTGTGTGTGTGTGTGTGTTCACGCTCTCACACCTGCACTCACTCTCTCTCACACACACACACAAATAAGGCAAAACCCCCCAAGATAAATAACAACATCTCGTCAGTGGAGGGACAGACCGTGTTGGACTGTGCCCCGCTGAACTGTGTGGAGGACGGATTGAGGAACAACTGTTGTGTCACAGAAGCTCCCAGCTGAGCGGTGTGTGAAGGCCTCAGAGAGCAAAGTCCCTCAGGCTAAAATTGTCTCTTCTCCAGCAGCAGGAAGTGGGATAAGGCAGCGTGCGTCTGGTGAAGGGTGTGTCGCTGCAGCTCCTGGTTTGTTTTGGGTGTACATCATCGCATCACAGCACATAGTAGCGGTGTCATCCACATGACGACGGTTTCTTGCTTCACCTGTTGCGTCATGTGGGAGCAGTGGTGGGCGCTGTGGGAAAGCGAAGTGTGCTTGCCAAAAGGTTTTTTTTTTTTTATCAGGATCTCACATGTTTCTAATACTTTTGTGGAGGATGAAAGAAGAGTGATGAAGATGTCACTCTTTAGCCTCCACACTTCATGTTTTCTCTCAGCTCCAGTTTCAGCATTTATTCTATTCTTTTTTAAGTGTCACAGTTCATTTTTAAGCATTATGATACCTGATACCATAACTCTAAATCCAATAGGTTGAGCTGCTAATTGTAATAATGACATAATTAAAGCTAAGTTTAGTCAGGCAGGAGTGGCTTTTAGTAATTTTCAGTCGACTTGATCGAAGTGTAGCATACAGGTACGAGGTATGAAATGAAAACTTGTACTGCAACTGTTCTTTTGGCCACTTGGGGAAAGTAGCTGTCTACATAATGCTGGCACATCAGAAGCTTTTAAGTTGATATGGCATTTGTTGATTTACACATCCATTAATTATCATTAATTTGGATGTTTCTGGCCAGCAGCCACTCCTTGTAACTCTGCTTTTGGTCTCTGCCGCCTCCTGAGGGAAATATCTGGCTCTTTAGCTGCTAGATGCTCCACTATGCTCACCAGCTAGTCGTTAACTTTGTCTGTCTGGTGTTCGGTTCCCAGCAGGTAGTGTGCAGTGGAGCTTTTTTTTTTTTTTTTGTAAACAGCTGCGTGCTGCTGCTGGGAAGGAGGTTGACGAGAACGCTGGACAGAAAAAGTAAAGATGCAGGCCGGAAAAACTAAAACAATGAGTTGAAGGATGCTAAAAGAGCAACTGGTTTAACATCACACATACACACTTGATCCATTCTTAACAAACTCAATAGAACATTTCTTCTGTATGTCACAGCCTTTGGTTACATTCTGCCTCGAATTATGCACATTTGAAGCTGAAGGCTAGAAGTCCTCAAATCTCATCAGCCGAATTTGCTCCCACACTTTTCTGTCTCTCGCTGCAGACATGACACCTTGGAGGAATTTGCTCTCGAAGGCATCACGCTGTGCTCTCACCGCTGACAGGTTGTTTTTACACAAGCTGTTTGTCATATTAACAAGCAGAAATAGTCCCCTAGCAGCCAGAAGCCACTCATTCTGTCCCATTTACCATCTGGGAAGTTTGCCTCGACAGAGCCCACGGGCTGTATAATGTATTTGTTTGCTCTCTTCCTCTTCCTCCCTCTCGCTCTGTTTCATTGACCATGGTCACATTCTTCAGAGGTCTCAGTGTTTTCCAAAGGTTAGCTCCGCGTGGTGGTTGGACCCTGGCCAGCTCTAAACTGCAGCGGGACTGCAAGTAAATGACTCGGACTGGTTGTGGCTGGTTTTACGGGTTGGCATCGTTTGAAACCGGGCCAACGATAATGATGGAGAATCGGCGGTCAAGCGGTTGCAGGTGGTTACAGAGCAGAATTTAGATTTGTGTTGAAGCGGTGCCCTTTTGACGTTCCGCAGCTGTCTGTCCCTCTGCGGTGTTTCAGAGGACACTGGCCAGAGTTTGCTTTCATTACTTCGTCACATTCTGTGTCGGGGTGCGTCCGTCAGGAGGTTTTCACGCTGAGCTCCAAACTTTTGGTCATATCTGGTTCTATTCTTACTTCAGACTACAATGCTTCTTGTGCGTGTTTCACACACATTTGGTCTGATCATCACCCTCTTGTTCAGTTACTCTGTTTCTTTGTTGTGTCTTGGTGTCCTCATTTTTGCTTGAATTTTGACAATCTGGACATTCCAGCGCAGCTATTAGGGTGCATACCTTTTTTTTTTTTTTTCAGCCTCTTTTTCATGTGGTTCCAACCAGAATTAAACAATGCAACCCAATCCAGCATTTAGCTGTTCGGACTGATTAAAAAAACATCACATCTGTGTTGCATGTGAGACCAAAAAAGGGAAATTGGAACTCTTTCTGCTTTGGCGTTAACAGAACCTGTCTGGCGCACAGCTCTCACTTCTGTGAGAGCTGAAAACTTGGGAAATCATATGGCTTTGGTGTATATTTGTCATAAATCAAATGTTCTTTTATAGTTTGTTATATGAGTGTCTCCATGTCTTTCCCATGGTAGTCAGGACGCCCCCACAGCCTCGTCAATGGCTGTGGGGGCGCGTGGCTGGCAGAAGGAGTGTGTCTGAATTCCCTGAACGGGGGGAAGTGACCTCAGGTTTCCTGTGCAGGGATGGCCAGGTGTTATTGTGAGGGGAGCAAGACTTCCTCCGTGGATGCTTTGTTGGTAAACGTCTGAAACTTGATCCCTTGAGCCAGGGCCCCTGTGGGAGGTCATATGCCCCCCTCACAACCCAGCCGTCCTGCCTCACTGTCTCTCTCTCCGTCTCTTCTTTCTCACTCTCTGTACACTCTGTGCCTCAGCGATCACTCCATGTGAGATTTTATGTAAAGATAAGCATAAACCCTATATAGGCAGCTAAAGAGTGTAAAAGGTAACTGAGTGTGTGCTAATGGGGTAATTATATTCTTCTAGGCATACAATTACAGGTCTATACCTAGCACTTACCTGCAACTCTCAAAGGAAGTGCTGTTTTCAAAGGAAATACCAAATTGTAAGCACAGAACTGCAGATGCCTCATAACTACACACTTACGAGTTTAATACAAGCTAATTATGTGTTATGGGCGACTGAGCTTTGCCTCACTACACCTTTCACTTGATCTACTCTATTTAGCCTCTTCTGTCTGTTGTATTTGTTACACATTGAATTAACGCTACCCCCCCCTAACTTATCACTGTTTCCTTTGCACGTATTGCATGAAACAGATGGTGTTTGGGTGCAGGAAACCTGTCGACTCACTGCTGCATCATCACATTCTGTCATGTTATGAATGTGTGCTGGGCAAACGCGTGAGTCAGCCGTGACTGTTTCCCTGCGCCCTCGCCTGAAGGTAGCAGGGTAGGGTCGCACGCCAACAGAAGTGCATGCCATGTACGAATTCTCAGGGTTTGATAAAGGGAATGCCATGATGCAAACGTGCAACGGTTACCAACCCCTCCACCGTGTGCCTAACCTGCCTCGGCTTACTCTTGGGAACGTGATCCCACATAAACCTGTCTGTATTTCCTCGGAAACTCTCTCACCTCTGCTGTGTGTTGAAAGACTCTGTGCCAAAAGGCGCGCAGTTTGAGAGAGAGTTGCTTAATGATACTGTTTGCCCAATACATTGGCTCCCATTAAAAGATGCTATCCTGTGCAAACGGTACATTTCTACCCAGGAAATAAATGTCGCAAAAGCCCATAAATAAGCATGACAGCTGGATATATTTTGTCAGAAAACTGGCCTCCAAAACCGAAAAAGCAAGTCACGTCAGGCAGCAGGACGAAGGGAGGATTGAGAGGGAAGCGCAAATCTAACGTCTGCGGACAAATTGCAGTGGTTTTTCTACAACTGGTAATGCGATATGTATTATGAATTCCTATAACTAATGGTTATGTTGGGCCGTGGCTAATGGCTAAATCATAGGATAACCTATGGTTAATGGAGACATTTGAGGAGAAGAATGTTGGGTGAGGAGAACTTGATGTTATTTCACCTTGATGGATCGCTGCTCAGAGAGATGACAAAGTACAGTAAAGAGCCGAGGCTCACACTCCATACTGTAACACCACATCTTCATGAGAGAGCCATCTTCTTCTGCATAATGTTGTTATTGAGGGAATCACTGACCTACAATTATCATGGCTTCTGTCTGATGTGAATCACTTTTAAATTGCTGTGTGCATTACTTATTGTAGTCTCAGTGAAGAATTACCAAATCCATGACGCTGACTGACAAGCCTACCAGCCATGGCATCTCTGAATTGGGGTTGTAGTAAAAAATATATGAGCCTATGAGTCTAGGATAATCTAACAGAAGCCATCCAGCGACATATGACTGACAGGGTGGTTTTATTCCTATGGGAGCAGCAATGTCGTCATCCTTCCCGTTGGATGTTCTTCCACGCTGGCTTAATTGGGCAATAACTTGAGCCCAAGCTGTGGCAAGCAGTCCTTAACCAAGCAGTGATACACAGCAGGCCTCAAACAAGGCAACAATAACCGAGGCTCAAAATGTCGCCTTTCAAAACACTGAACCCAGAGAGAGGGGGCCGTTAACGAAGTATTTCTCCACAACAGCATGCTAGCAGGACTCTGTTCTCATAACAGATGTCGTGGAGAGGTAATTTAGCCTTGGCAGTGTGTGCGTTGTTTGTTCCACCATGCCACTACTGTATCCCCGCGTTCACCCCCTGCCGCTGTGGTAGTTGTGTCTTTATATGGCTAGTAACTTCAGTTTGCCACAATGCCAACTGCATTAGCGTTGATTGCTTCCCAAACACTGAACAGGTTTGGCTCCCACATCTGCAAGGCATGAACCCAGACTCTGACATCATGGCAGGGGAAGTGCAGTCATGAGAGTGTGGGTGTACGGCGAGGTGTCTGCGCTCAGCGTGCGAACATTTTCATGCAGATGTTCGCCGCGTTGCACAACCGTCTTCCAGGGACGAACCAGAAGGACCTGGCTTGAAGCTGTTACTTGTTCAGATTAGATGTGTATTGTCTCGCCACTGATAAATACAAGAGTGTTTATTTGGAGTGCAGCTGTGAGCGAGAGCGTTCCCCTCGCTGAAAGTAAACACTGTTAAAATGCCTGCTCCGCATGATGAAACGAGCGAGCGAGCGATCAAGAATGTGACTCCGTACCCAGAATGTCTTACACCATCTCTCTCTCATCATTGTTTTTTTCTCTTTTGCTCACTAGTATTTACGCAAGCACACACACACACACACACACACACACACACACACACTTTGTCTCACCCGCTCACTTTCGTTTCTATGGCTCTGTTGGAGAGACAATAGTATCTACAGAGAAGACAGGCTGAGACAAGCCAGACTTGCTACATACACTGAGGCGTGGATTTATGTCAGTCACAGAGAAGAGTGCACTTGGCACTGCTCGGGCACACTTTGGCACAAGCGTGTAAAGCTGTCAAAGTCGTGCTGAATGGGAGTAGGAAGCGGGAAAGGATGTTTCTTGGCCTCCTTTGCTTCCCTGCGTTCTCTCACCTTCGTGGGACCGGCCCTCTTACGGTGCCTTAGAGGAGCCATAAATGGCAGAAAGTGTCCTTGGCGTGGCTATAAAAGGACGGCAGCGCCACGATGAGAAGATGATGGTGATTTACGGCAGCGACGAGTAACAGAGCGCTAAGGAGGGATTTCTTGGCTTCTTCAGCAGAAGTCAGGAGAGAGAACGAAAGGATGGGATGGAGAGAGGAGTGGCCTGAGCACACTATTATTGCCTGTGGGCACATCTGTCAACAGGCTGTCACAGAAAAGTGTAATCAGAGACAAATGAAATCCCTACTGTGTATAGTTTACTCTGTGCGTACCACCTCTCCATCTTGGTAAAGTTTCTGTTAGCGCACAGAAAGTATTTACCCTTATTACAACAAATGTACCCAAGAGAAGGAACATGTTGTGACTCCCCAGAAGCATCCGGCGTCAGCTCTTATTCACCTTCTGCAGTTGGAGTTCTCGAAAGTGGTGCAGTGAGATCATTACAGTGAAATACCGCTTTGTTTGACAGCATAGTGAGCTCAGGATGTTTGTAGTAATCGGACATAACTCAGTCCAGAGGGAGATCAGAGCTTTTACATTCAACACAATTACCAAATGGTTCACAGACCTCCAGCACCAGAGAATACGCTTGTTGATGCTTTGCTTTGACTGTTATTTAGCGTAATCATGCAGTGTTGGTAGATCCTCGAAGATGCAACAGTCGTTGGGAATGTAGCTGGACCAGTTCCAGTTTTTACCAAGCTGCAAAGAGTGGAGGAGGTCGTCCTGCCGAAAATTCATTTCTTGCATCTTTGCATCTGAGAAACATGAAGCAGATGGCAGAAACCTTTATTCTATGGAATTTACTAAGGCTCTAAGGTAGCACAAATTCACAAACAAATAAAGAATATTAACATTTTTATTTTTGAAATGTATTGAATGTGCTTAGCTACATAGTATTCAAGAAATTACTGATGCTGTCAGTCTGTCATTCAGCTGTCACCACAGTTCACAGAGATTACAGACACACATGTGCATTATTATAAATATACTTTATTACATACCATCAGTTCCTGTCTCTCCTCCGCAGCTGGAAAAGCCAAGATGGGTACAAAAATGAGCATGTGGTACAGCAATACATATTCAGATGGTTCAGTGACGGAGAAGAACAGCAACTCGCTGTGCTTTTGCAGCAATTTCATCTCATTTGATGGGGAAAAATTACAGATGTCTGGGCCTCGTTGTCGTCAATGCTAGCTTGAGCCTTAAAAGGCATATATTTTTGTGTCCATGGAAAAGTCTTTCATCCTGCCATTCAAAACCTTTTATCATCTGGAACATCACTAAAGAAACAGCAGACACTCTGCTCAGACACTCTGCTTTTAATAAAGCCGTCAGTCAGGTGTGGATTTCACTCCTTCAAGTTAACGACAGTCTGGTGTATTTTGTCTTATCTGAGCATTAGGAGTTCCTGCGTCGTTCTTTGCAGTTATGCGTAGAAGTGAAGCCTTCGCTGCGATGTTGGAGGAGTTATGTGACAGATAAAGACCCCCATTACAACTGGCAGCTTGATGTAGTGTATATGTCTCGGGCATTCAGCCAAACCACCTACAGAGACGGCGCTTGACCGCATTATAGCAGCAGCAAAGTGTGAATGTAGCACTTCTCTGCCACCAATCGACATACAGGTGATATATAAAACTGTTTAATGCTGACCCAACAAGAAGTGCAAACAAAGATTTTCAGATAGAGCAGATGAACTCTGGTGATATTTGCCACCTTATGAGGGAGAGTTCAGTTTTTGTGACATTTTCGTGCCAAACAAGAGCTAAGTTGCAAGAAGCTTGTTAACACCAGGTGCAAATACGGTCGTGGATTTTCCCATCTCAGCGAAAAGCTGCTCCAAGCTGTACATTCTGTTTACTGAGAAGTCTGGCAAACATCACTCAGTTGTTTTCTTCTTTACTTTCCCTAAAGTCCACCATACGTTTGCAATTCTGTCAGTGCTTTAATGGGCCTAAACATTCAGCTTCAAACAGAACCACATCCAATGTTGGCAATGGAAATTAGATCAATGGGTAAAATGGGGGCCAGACGGTGAGCAAAGCACAGCAGAGGGCCAGTGACACAAGCACCATGACTTCACTGTGGAAGTATTCAACCCCCCTTAAAAACCCCAATCCCTCATCCCATCGCACGCTTTCTCTACAGTGGTGAGTGGAAACTGTTTAAGGTTTAATGATTGCTGAAGAGAAAATGGAAGAAAAAGCGTCCTATAGTATGAGAAGTCATGCAGGATGATAGCCATCGGTCACACCATGTCATGCCTGTGGTGATCTGTCAGGGGAGTATTACAGTGCCTCTGCACAGAGCTGTGTGTAAGTTAGTGCCATGTAGCTTCAAACATTCATATATCCCGCTAATTTACGTGACGCGAGACGCACATTTGCACATCGCTTGATGGATGAAGAGGCCGCGGAGCCGTGAGGAGAACCTTGTGCCTTCAACTAGCCACTTTATTTGTGTCTGTTTTGTGTTCAGCACATCCCACGAATACTCCTATATAAGAAAGAGAAGCAGGATAAAAGCAGAACGAGGTCGGGCGAGAGTTGTGGTTAATAGATTGAAAGAGATAGACAGGTCTGCTTGGGAAGCAACATAATTCAACCACGCTATCAGTGTTTACCAAAGCACCTGTTTTCACGTCGCCTCTCCATTTAACAACCGCAGCTGCGACTTTGCATTTTATCACTGATAATGAATTAGGTAGGGAAGATGAATGGTGTTTTGCATGGCTGCATGATAAAGAGATCCCAGCCTGTGACACCGGGAGATAAGGGCCTGACGGATTGCAGCTCAGTTCTGGCAAAGTCGAGAAACTAGCTGTAGGATTTCTGAACTTGCAGCTTGCAGTCTCTGATAAATCCATTGTCTACCAAAGGGAGTATTGCTTTTTGATACCAGAGCTAATCAGTTTTAAGTGAGCACATGTTTACACCCACCACTACCGCTCCACCGCTCCACTCCTCCTTCTGATATGATTGATTTCTGCATGAGCTGCACACCTCCAGGTTACCACACAATCAAATTCAGCTCTCCTGGCAGTGCGGGTGGATGCAAAAGCTCAAGACGCGACTGACAAATGAGAACTAGTAATGCACAAAGGCACAAGGTCTGCACCTAGACTGGAGGACAGCAGAGAAAAGGGTAGGTGGGTGAGTGACGGGGGGGACGTGGAGGGTGGAGGCGGTCCTGGGAAGCATGGCAGCATGATTTATGGACACCTTTTGAAGTGAGCTCATTCCAGCCACACGGCCTGCCTGCTGCATTTCAGAGCAGGGACGCTCCCCTGGCGGTGCAGCGAGGGGGATAAATGACCCCGAGGTCGCTAACCTCCACTAGTGTACCACTCGCATATGCACTTCCTGATTATGTGGCAGTTCATCAGTGTGTGCCTGGTTCCCAGTGAGCGAAAATGAGCTGCCAGGGCGTCCAATGGACGCGCGATTCACTCCTCGGCAACCTTCTTAGAGGTCAAAGCGAGCAGGGAGAGTGACAAAGAGGAAAAGGAGGTGGTCCCTCTCTGGGATCATAAAAATTGGGTCAAGAGAGATATGTTCCTACAGAGTCCAGAGTTCTCTGCTTTTGCTGAAGTGTGCAGGATTGTAAGGGGAAATTTATAGTATCTCCATAGAATGTGAACGGAAACCGATTTTTAACATCCTTTGCAGTTTAAATCTCTCTCTCTCGTGCTCTCTTTTGCCCTCCTCTCTCTCTCTCTCTCTCTCTCTCTCTCTCTCCAGTAGGCTCACCAATGATGACATCATTGTTTGAATAAGTAAAGCTTCCATCTTCTTTTCTGCTGGTGAGGATTGAGGACTAAGGAGGGCGGCTTGGCTGTAGTCAGTCCCAGTGCGTCAGTCTGGTTTGAATTCATCATCTGTCCGCTGTGTTTGGATTGTTATAACCAATATCTTCCCACTTTGTTTGAAACTCATTTCCTAAATACATCAAGCTGTTTGATCTTATCAGCTTCATTTATGTGAGCAGAAAAGCTGGGGATTGTGAATATGAGCAGTAATTACTCTCACCGGGAAGTCCCAACAAAGAGACTTAAAAAAAACTGCTCACTGCGTCTGCGCTTCCTGCACAAGTCGCCCATTGTCCCCCAGTTTGGCTGCTGTGTTTATTTTTTTGTTTGATCCCTCTATCTACCCTCTACTTTGTGTGTGCACATGTGTGTGTACTACTGTAGGTGTGTGACTGCTCGTGCACACAGCTGCAGGTGTGTCTCCGTCTCTTTGGCTTTGTCCTTCTGCAGGACCGTGTCAGTGTGTTTAGACATAATACGCCTGTTTTTCATTGTGACTGTGTGTTTGCAAATGTGTGCGACCGTCTTGCTGAGAAGTCCCAGAGATGTCTCTGTTTGGGGTAACAGGAAGAAGCACAGTGCGTGTGCATGCTGGCTGGGACTCCTCATTGTTATCAAACCCCGCACTGGTGAAAGGGGTTGTTGCCCAGAAGGAAATGAACCCGCGTTTGGTTCCCACAGCACATACCAAAGCAAAGGAAGAAGACATGTTTTTTTTCATGACAGGAAAATGGTGCACAGGGATGTTTCAAAGGTCAACCCACATTACTACATCTATTTTTAGGTCTTTGGTTTTATGCTGTGTGGTGATTTAAAACACACATATAACAGTATGCATTTAACTGTATGCACTGGTGAATTGTCACATTTATTTTAGGCAAGTTCGACCTGATTTTCCACATCTGCATTGCAGGCTTCACTCAGATGATAATTAGGAAGTCTAAAATCTCCCTGAAGGATCTACATTTGGGATGTATTAATATAGTATCTGAGTTCCCTGATGGCTTCAAAATTTTTAATGGCGCAGCACATCAATTTTCACATTGCCACAGCATCCCAAATAAAACGCTGGGTTGTGCCCTCAGTCGGCGTTGCGCAGGATGAAACGAGTGCTAAACGCCACTGCCAAGAGGTTTATGGTCCTGGGGAATGAGGGCACTGTTTACACGTTGCCAGGGAGATGTGCCTGGGAAGGGAAAAAATGGCTGCATATACTGGAAATGACTTCTTAGATATTCATCCCAGTCGTCTCACATTTGGCAGGCGCCTCTCGGTTTTCTGAGCTAACGTAATGCTTTTTTTCTTCTTCGCATGAACCCATCTTCTCAGGGTTACAGAGTCGGACAGGGAGAGAGGTGAGAGCTTCGGCCTGTTGCGGTAGTGGGAGATAATGCGTGCAGCTGTTGTTGAGAGTGTAGATTGTTCCTACTGCTTACAATGTGTAATACCCGTGAAAGCCCTCTGCAAGCGGAGATTGGAAACATCCACCTGCTCATAACGCCATGCTGAATATTCATGTCTAGGGGATGCATGCTTAAAAAAATACCCTTCTTGTCTGGGCATTAACCTCAGGGTCAGGTGCCATCACTGCAGCCACGAGCCGCAAGTCTGAATGAGTTATAAATAATTGCTAGCAGTTGCGAGCGTGTGCCGCACAGTTGTGTGTGGCATGCTTAGATTGCTGCTGAGTGTGCGGCCTGTGAAACCTTAGCGCAGCTCCTTGATGTCCGGGCTCGTTGGGCTGACTCAGCAACATTAGAAGACCACCTGGGAATGACCAGTCTGCTGGAGCCATTTTGTGTCTTCTGGTTCACGGTTAGCCTTGGTGTTCAGTCCCTGTGGGTTCCTAATAGCCGTGAAGCCGGTGCGTAAACAGCAGTGGTCAGGACATGTTGAAGTCAAAATGATGATGCAGTCATTATCGTTGTGCTTACTGGGCTCAGCTTTTTAGTTATTTTGGTTTAACTAGTGGATTTTAAATTATTCACACACACCATACAACTGCATAATTATTTAATCTTGTAAGCATGGACTTAGACAGTGTTGGATCACACTGTAACATGAATAAAGTGACTTTGCATTCAAAAGGCAATCAGCTGAGCAAAAATTCTGAATAAGAGTTGTTTTCTTTGCCCCCCTCCACTACTGAGTGATATACCTTGCTCACATTAATATATATGATGGCAGAATCTGCTTTAGTCCTGTTCTTTAATTATTTTTTCGTATTTGTCTCACCTTGAAATGATCTTCCACTGATGAAGCACAGGAACAGACAGTATTTGGGCTCACATCAAGGCCACAAAGCTGCACAATTCCACCAAAGTTCAACAATCAAGACGTGTAGCCATAGCAGAAAGACAAGAAAAAGAGAAATGTCATCATATCAAAAGCAGAGACAGCAAAGTCAAAGCATCTCTGTGTCGTCTGTGATCAGGTTTCATGGTCAGCTCCATAGCAACAGCTCAAAGGCACGTGCCTCAAATCCATATTAGGACCTGTGTAAATCAAACGAGGCCAAATTGGCCCCTAAATCTCTTGGCTCCAGCAATTTAAAGAAGTTTTTTGCATTTATAGGCGCAGTCTAGAGGAAATTCTTCCATTGTGATGACATGTGAGACATTTGCTGTGTCTGCCTGGCCAGCAGCGATGGCACAAAGACAGACAAAAATTGGTATTTCTTCTTTTGCTACTGAAGATATTGCATCAGAGGGACTCTCCCCCCTCTGGAGGTTGGTCTTGTGAAAACAACATCCTCTCCAGGGGCTCACAAACCAGTAACTGAATCACCCAGCTTGCAAGTGAAAATACCCTGACCTCACTGTGCATACTTCTCATTCTGCACAGATTTGAATGGAGACTGGGCTGCATTATGCACGTTCAGTACTGTATGTGTAAGGCACGGCGCCTTCAAATCCTGTCCATTTATTTGAACAGCGCGCAGGTCCACAGGCCAAAGCAGGTGTCAAAACTGAGATGGGTCTCCGCTAAACAGCGACAGCTTCAGATTTCAAAGGGATGCTCTATCCCTTGGATCACAGGGCAGAGAATGACAGGGAGGATGTGTGTGAAGATATCAGGACAGTAGCTAAGATAGCCATTTTTGGGCACAAATCTGCCCTGGGAAACTTTGGAGTAAAGGGGTTCCTGGGATTAATGACCATGTTTGTTCAAAGAGAAATAATATACTCTTCCTCTCATACGGCTGCACAGAGGCCTTAGAACAACCCTACTCGACTTATTTACTCTGAAACCAGCAGCCACACCAAAGCACTGAGTGAGACCCCCAGAAAAAAACTGTTACCCTGCGATCTTTCAGCACCTTTCTCAGCTTTCCTTCTACTATATACAGTGTGTTTATCTGTGAGACGGCGCAGTTTTGTTCAGCAGGCGTCAGCTTTCAGTCCTTTTGTCGAATTATTATTTACCGCACGTTCTCTTTAACTCCATTGTTTCTGCATTCCTTACCTTTCCTCTCCTCTCACCACACTGCTTAACACCTCAAAGTGTATCCAAAGATCAGCTAGCAGACTGTCAAGATCTTTTTTTTTTTTTTGCTTGCTTTCAAGATTTGCTTTCTCTTTTCTCACTCTCGCTCCAGTTTTCCCTCTGCCATCTAAACATTTACCGGCAAATACCGGCGCAGAGAGAGGGGGGAAAAAAAGACGACCTTTCTTGCGTTCTCCGCTCTCCTCCTGTCCACTGGCACACACACAGGAGTTGACTGCATACTTTCCTCAATGCAATCCAGATGTGAAGCACTAATGTATGGCAGCATTTTTTTTTTTCTTCAAAGGAAGACAAATGTAGGCCAAAAATGTAGTCTTTTGGCCCTCCGCTCACAGTGATATAAAAATAAATTCAGATTCATTCCTGAGTTCCAAACTTTCCCTCATGGTGGTTGGGACAGTACTGTATGATTTAGAATAATTGCGATGTTATTGTTTGGTGTTGGTGGAGTATTGTGGAACATTGGGATTGAGACCAGCTTGTGGAAGGCGACGGATGAGATGTGACTATTGCATTTTCAGCTGCGCTCTTATTCAGAAAGTTTTGCCATCTGTGTGCACGCGGAGTCCTCGCTTGCACGTCCTCACATCTCGGTGTGCCAAGCGACTGCCGGATTGAGACAAATTTATGTTTTAAGTGTAACTAAACATACGTCAGTGCAGGCTTTTGCTGTGCTTTTGTTTATCTTTTGTACACACTTAAATCACCACATCAAATCCTTTTAATAATTGAGTCCAGAAGGTTAGACGTACTGTTCTTTCGTTCCAGCTGCTCTTCACTCGTAGCGTTCCTCTAATGCTGCAGTCAGTGCGAGCTGCACAACAGAATCAAGGCTAATATTAAAAGACATCAAGTCGTATCCCTACGCTTTGCATGGTCATTAAAAGTTGCCGAGAAGGGACAAATTACAAAGGCTGTGGTGACATTTTCTGCTGCAGGTAGTCATTTTCCTCCTTTATGTTTATGGTGTTGGCTTTCATTTGAGCCCTCTGTCGCCTCCCACTCCACACCAGGCGGTGTTTAAACGCTCAGGGACAATAACAGGTTTGCGTTCCAGTGTCTGGTCCCGCAGCCTGTACTCTATCGTCAAGTCTGACCCAGGCTCCCACTGAGGAGTGCTCTCAGGTGCCCCCGCACCAAAACCCCCACCCCCTTCACCCTGCCGCAGCTCGTTCGTTAATGTTGTTCAAAGAAACTCAGCAAATGAAACTGCTCTGAGTAGCTTCCTGCTTATGGCCTCGTGCGGTGTCCTGAGAATGTGGGTGGCCCAGGGTCTCCCCTACAGCAAGACAGAAAGAATACAAAAATGACAGCATTCATAGTAGAGCCACTGGTTGTTTACCAACAGCATCTTAACAGTGGCTTAGTGCCGACCCCATCCTATAAACTTTGATGACCGCAGATTGCTCAAAGTCTTAAATGTCATGATGATGATTGCAGTTTTGGTTTTCTGGCTTTGCATCAGTGTCACAGCTTCACTCAACAGCATGAGGCTTTACTAAACTGCCATTGTAGGAGATTTTTTTATTACCTTTGAGTAAGCAAAACTCAGTCCTAACATGAGAGTTAAAATGTTTTTTTGTATTTCCACAACCAGATCTTGCAAGCTTGTTTAAATAGGCACATCTGTTTATGAATGGGGCTGCAGCATTATCTCTCCTTCATGAGCAATTTCCTCCTCTTCCTGTGGTGAGATTCATTGCCTCAGTGTGTCCTTTCGATTACTGGACTTCATTTATCTGATGCAGCGAAAGCCAGCAGGAGCAGCGCACCACGCTAATATATAACAAACATATTTCAGTGTCCAACGAGCACAAATGTGTTGTGTTGTTGTGACCTGAATGGTTCTGACCACTCTAAATGATGCTCATGCACACAATTAGTCATGTTGATGTCATTCAGCTTGTGGAGTGACTAGTCTCGCAGAATATGTGGATCTGGAAGCTTCTCCCGAAGGACCTGACCTCGCTTTCCAGCCCCTTGAAGAAACACATGAATGCAATCCCTTTGACATTGTGTCATAAACATAAGTTCTGAGCCATTAAAAAAGTCTTGTGCAATTCATGCCTTCGCCTTTTCGCATTAGTCACCAAATGGAAAGTCTTCCATGGTCATGAGGTGCTGGAATAAATACGATCAGATATCTCCATCAGGGTCCTTTCCAGTGGCCAATGAACTAAGACACAAATGATTTTTTCCCCAAGTGTGCTTTTGACATTGTGCTTTATTTTTGATATGCTCAACAAGGCCCTCAAATGATATACTTAAATGTCCATTGCTGTACTTTTTCCCATCTCAAACCCAGCCAAGCAGCTTTACTGTGTCTGGAAGATGTCCAGGCACCAGACTTAGGGCGAGGTGATGGTAATGTGTTTATCCAAACGCAGCCGTTTCACTTTTCCTCTAATTTAAGTATTGTCATAGGTTTAAGTTCCTGCTCCAGCATTCATTTGCCTCTAAATGCCACCTTTTTCATTTGTTTTCTTTGTCTCTTTTTCTTGTCCCACTGTTTGATGTCTGCTCTGTTCCTTCATCGCTCTCTCTGGGGCCTGTATAAAAGGAAGTCATGTGTACTTTAAGAGGACCTGCTCAACAACACACTCCTTCCTTTGGTTTGTGAGTCTCTTTGCTGCCAAAAGATCAGATAGTTAAAGGTGACTGAGTGGCTTTTGTAGCCGCTACTTTTTTAAGTAAATCAGACCTTACTATGCACAGTAAAGTCCACACTTCTTAAAATATCCACTCGGACATAAAAGCACACAAGTCACAATGGACCTATAAACACAGGCCTAACAAATAGAGCAGTTTCTTCTTAACTGTATTGCTTGCAGACCTCTACAACAGTGTAGCCACAACTTTTGTACAGTTTCCCGCTTGGCAATAAACTAAACCTTTTAAAATGGTCAGCCAAGCCATGTTTGGCATACTGATGCTATTTCCACCAGTGGTCATGTTGTCTTATCAGGGTGGATACAGTTGCACCACTTCTGGTGCTTTTATGATAGAGATATGGCATTCCCTCACTGGCCCTGCAATATCACAACCTCAAAATGTGTTTTGTTGTTGTAAAGAAGAAAAAAAACAGATGTAGCTGTTGTCCCTTATGGACTGCTGGTCCTCTCCAGATAGTGAAGACTTAAATTAAAATAGAGCTTAATTTCAATGTGCGTAACGAAACTGAAAATGAGCCTCAAACATTGGTCACTGTGTCGGTTCGCCCCCTGCATGGTCATGGTTTGTACTTCTGCAACTAGATGTTTCTGTTTACCTTTTGGGAACCTAGTCAGTCACTGTGAATGAAGCTGTTGCTAGATGTAATATTACAATATAACTATAATACTGCAATAGCCTGCTGTGTGTATATATTGCATAACAGATTTAGGAGAATTTAGTAGAGTTCGATCAGATTTGAAGTCTTTAACTTGACTAACAGAAGCAATCCATGACACTTATGCTTTATTTACAGTGTACATAATGCATTGTCTCTCTGCTCTGTGTGTTTATGCTGCACAGCACTGAACACACGTATAATTGGTGTGATGTCACTGAGATGAGCTCCTGTCCCAAGGTCATATTTTTGGGATTAGCGAGCCTTTTCCCCAATGACTCGCGCAAACACTCACAGATGCACAGTGGGTGTCATCAGACCTGAACCAGACATGTAGACATGCCATTTTGATGACATATACAAAGACAATTCATAAATTGCATTTCACTGTATATTTTTTTCTAATTAGCCTACACACAGTAGTGCAATGTCCCCGTCCTGTACTTTAAGACATTAAAGAAGGGAACATTTGTCGTTAAAGTGTGTTGTCATTTTGCTTGTGCAGAAGCCATCTGCGGTCAAGATGATCTCCCTCCTCTGTTGGTGCAACATGATGTCAAGTGCTTTCCCTAGCCTTCGTAAAACAGATATTTTACAAGCAGATTCTTCTAATGCACAGCAGGGAAGGGGGGAAGAACCGGCAGGCTTGTTCCCAGCAGGCTGTGCGGACTGTTCATTTGAAATCAACCAGAGCGTAAGCAAAGTTTGGGCTGGGGATTAGCAGGCCTGCCTGTGGGACTGGACTGGACTGGGTGTCTGCTAGCCCTTCAGTAACCAACCATGACTTTGTTGCCTGGAAACAGCATACAGTCTGCTTGCTTGCATTGGTCTTTGGCTCTGTGGTGTCTCACGACTGGCCCTGAACTTTACCCCTTATGCCAATCAGGGAGTGTTGTGATGACTAATAGAACGTAGCCGTAGAGTTCCTCTGCTATCTTATAGCCGGACGTGTGAAAACAAATAAAGGTACAAAGTTTATCCCACCCCACATTATTAAGTAACGAATAAAACTTGTGGAAGTTGTGTTTCATGATTGTAATGTATGACTCGGAATGGTATTATCCTGGTCATACCAAGACCACTTGCCTACATGTAGTATGTAATCAAATAGCAAATAGTTGTACACATACAGCCAATTTTAATAGCTTTTTGCGTTTAAATCATAAAAGTAGTTCCTGAGAACTTCCTGTTGTTTCTGTCACCCAATCTAACTTCTCCATGTCTATTTACTCTGGTGTGGGTTGTCCTCTCCAGGCTTCCAGCTTCACCATCATTTTAAAATTATTATCTTTCCTTCTCTTGTTGTGAGTTGATTGGAAGTCCAGATTCATGCAAAAATATCAAACACATTTGAGAAGAAGTTCGCTTGGTTCTCACTGAGAAGCCTTTTGTCCCGTTTTTCAGTTGCTCTTGGTGGTTACACAAGGGTTAAGGAAACGAGATAGAGCCTTTTCTGCAGAGTCATTCATACTGACCCATATAGCTGCATTTAATATATATTTTAGTCTGTCTCTCAGATCAGCTCCCTGTGGATCATTATAGAGAATGACATGCACTGTTGCCTCTATTAAACAGAGATCCCTACTTTGTGCTGCACTACTATAATTAAACTCAGTCAAATATTTCTGGACCATTGTCCTGTGTGGAGGCCGTGGTGATTTCCTTGAAGCCCACACTTTTCCCAGGGGGCTGAATTCAGTCACAGCTCTGGTATTTGGGAACTTTATTTAACCCAGAGTGAGGTTCTTAGTCACTGGGTTCTGGACATGAAGGAGATGGACCTCTGCTGGGAAGTTAGCATGCACAGTTGTAGATACGAAGCCCTGTGAGAACTGGCCTCCGGACTGGAGTTCATTGTGACCCAGATCCAGCTCTTCTCTCCCCTTCAGTTTGGGAAAGTGGGTTTTGGGTCAGAAATTTCTGCGTGCAGTCACGTCTTAGTCTGTTGCTCCAGGGGTGAAATGCGCTGACGTCATGCCCCTCTCTGTGAGAGCCTGTGCCATCAGGAGCTCATTTCAGGTTCTGCATTGGCCACTTAAACACCGATACTCGAAGTGGATCGCTCTGAAATGGAAACACTACAAGATCTGGAGGTCAAAACAAGCACTTCTGATTTCTCAAGTAATACATATTTATGTGTCAGGCTTTGGAATCTTTGCAGTTGAGTCTAACGTTCCCATCTGTGCTTTAGTGAGTTCTCCGTTACTTAATCTTAACCTGATTGCTGGCAAACTAGTTATTCTGGCTCAAAAATGCATCTCTCGGAGACCTTAAAAACACTTGCAGAGAGGGAGACTAGCCATGGTTGAATGGGACTAGTGGGGAAACAATGCGACACCCTGAATAATCCATCTCAGGTACAGGGATGTTGTCTCCTTAAACATCTGCGTTTGAAAATGTGTCATTGTTTTTTTCAGAGGACATTTGTATTTCTACCCATCTGAAAAAGTTTCATGACCTACTTTCTGCACCCTTTTTTGTAGTGGATGATAAATATGAATTCAGGGAGGGCAATAGGCAGCTGCCTGATTTGCTTTGGAAATTAAAGCTGACATCAGACGTCATTGCTCTGGCTTCTCGGCTTTGTGAATCATGCCTCGTCTCGTTCTCTTACCTGGCAAGCAAAGGCAGCGCATACCTACCTGGCACTGCAGATAACATTAAAGTCATAGTGCTTCAATTTTTAGCCTAATACTCTGCTGATACAATCTTGACGTTGCAGTAATGTGGGCTGATTGCAAGCTTACTGGAATGTTCTTACGGATGGCGTGTCAGATGAAATGGATGTTAAAAGGCAGACTCACAACTTCAGCGCCTTGCTGTGCATTACATGCACAATTCAACCGCAGCTGCTTATTCTGAGATTTTGCCATGACCTCCAGATGGATGCTATAATATGAGACATGAGATCCTAAAGATGTATCCATTCAGTGATTGGATAGAGCGATACGGCGGTCTAGTGATGTGAGCCGTGTCTGCAGAGCTGTCGAGCAATCACACGGTTATTGAAGGGGGGCTGAGAGTTTGGGGAAGTGGTGTTGTGTTAGAAAAAAGCCTGTCGCTGGCTTAAATATGAGGACTGCGAACAGGTGAGGTCTGTTGGATCTTGACTTTCTCACCCCGACTCATTAAGAGCTTTTGTCTGGCAGCGGGCTGAGACAGATGAAACACGAGAGTCTGGGACTAATGTTTTCTTTGATGACGGATCCTGTGTGATTTGGCTTTTAGTTTTTGTTCCCTTTACTGTGTCGCCCTGTGTTGTGGCATGTGAATGTGTGTGTGTGTGTGTGTGTGTGTGTGTGTGTGTGTGTGTGTGTGTGTGTTTGCACGCCCACTGTATTTTTTGTGCATGTGCTGCATGTGCACACACTTTTGCATGTGTGCATGTGGGTGTAAGACAGGCAGCACAGGGCCAGTTTGAAGTTTGATTGATTATTATATCAGAGGTGATTATTGTAACTGGGTGGTGGGAATGAACAGCCAGCGGTGCGCCCTGCCAGAGGGCAGTATCACTTATCACTGGGCTCTCCTCCAGCCATGCTGTAATGTTTTGGCAACCCGATATTGTTGCCATAATGCTCTCACAATATTATTCTGTCACTTTGTTGTGTGCTCAGTCATGATCAAGGGGCCTGTCGCACAGTGAAAACCATGCACTTAGACAGAATACATCCTGTATCAGTATGTGTGCGTTACTTTACGACGAGTTACGTCTTTATGTGGAAAGGAAGCCGCTTGTTAGGGAGTCGTGTTCAAACAGCCTCAAGTGCCGGCACACACAAACTCTCACAAATCCTTCATGGGGTTTCTGTATCTGCTGGTGGTCCACGCTCCCTGTCTCATAAATACTCTCAGGTGTGTATAATGTGTGAGCTTCACGCGCAGCTTCATCATGAGAGAGGTCGCTCGGCTTGCACCGGCGCTTTAATGAGCGCTCGGCGGCGACAGGAAGCAGTTTGGCAGAGAAAGCACAGTGACAGCTCCCTCTCCTGTCCCCTCCCTCTGCATCCACCACACTTTCATCACACGGCAATAAAAGTTAATAGGCATTTTGTACTGCCTCTCGTGGCGCTCTCTCTCACTCCTTTTCTGTCTTTCTTTTTCCACTTGCTCCCACTTGCACTGTGTGCTTTGTTTGAGCTCAGCTTCATCGCTGGTACAAGTATTTACAGCATAAATATTGGCAGTGAAAGCCTATACTGATGTCCAACTGCTGATGCTGAAAAAGGTGACAAAACCATCCCTCAAGACTCCCCCTCCTTGTCTTCTCCTCCCTCATTGTCTCAACCTGTTGCTCCTGTCCTCATCTCTTGTTGCCATTTTTTTTGTTTTTGTAATTTTGCTGACCTGTGCGTCTCCTCCCTGCGTTCCAGGCTTACAGAATATTACGATGGCTGACCGCTTTGACTGTGACAACTGCAAGGAGTCCTTGTATGGCCGCAAGTACATCCAGTCAGATGACAGTCCCTACTGCATCCCCTGTTACGACAGCCTCTTCTCAAACACATGTGATGAGTGCAAAGAGCTGATCGGCCATGACGCAAGGGTGAGACGTCCGTTTTGACACGATCAGGCATGCAATCAGCATGAAACATCTTCATTTTTAGAGTTGATTGAATTATTTTTTTTTTCTGTAATAAATTCACAAGACTGAGCCCCATGTGTGACCGTAGTCTTTGCCACATATTAACAGTTTAAACAAAGATAAAGCACATTAAACATCTGCCCTAATTAGCTTTAAGCCATTTGTTAGTGTGTTTTGACATGGTCTCGGATAGCTTAACCCGAAGTCATGTCATGCTAATGATCCATAATTCATTCTAAATGAGGCGTGTTCTATATATTTTGTGTGGCAAGACATAGTAAAGGCTAATTTAACATGCAATTATACAGGCAATTTCCACAAAGTCCACATAAGCCAACGGGCTAATTTTTTCTAAGATTGTAAAAATGCTGCATGAGGGAACGTCTCCTTCTTCGCCACAATCAAGTTAGAATTTAATCTTCCCTTAATGGAAAACACTAACATGCAGTGGATCATTTAAGTCTGACATATGCTACTCAGTGGAGTTTACGGAAAGGGGCATGCTAGCAGTTTGCTTAGCTAAGAAGGCCGATGAATTCTCAACACCCTCGTGGGCAGTGGATGATAAGTAAAGCCAACTCTTTCTTGGTTCTGCGCCCTTTAAACACTCAATTCAACATCCTTATGAGACCTTTTTTAACCACAAGTACAGTACTGTGTGTACAGGTACACAGAAACCAAATACTCTTTACAGCCTTGCAGAGATTACATGTGTCAGTTTGACCCAGACCAATCCAACTCTCCCCTCTGCTCCTGATGTTACCAGAAATTTGTGCTTGTGCTTAGTCTTGCAGTCTTTCCCTTATTTGCTTCCTTTGTGTTATTGCAATTCTGAAACTGTGACACTGAAAATAAATTTCAAAGCGACTAATTAAGGCGATTTAATTTCTGTGAAGCATTTACTCATAAGTGACCTCCAATTCCTCGTTGTCTCCTCTTGTTCTGCTGCCAGGAGCTCTTCTACGAGGACCGGCATTATCATGAGCACTGCTTCCGCTGCTTCCGCTGCGATCGCTCGTTGGCGGACGAGCCTTTCACCAGCCAGGATGACGCGTTGCTCTGCAATGACTGCTACTGTAATGAGTTCTCGTCCAAGTGTGTAGCCTGCGACAAGATCGTCATGCCAGGTAAAGGCGTGTTGCATTTGTGCGCAGAGAAATGTGAAGCTCATTCCATTTTCCTCTCTGAATGTCTCTTTTGCCAACCATTTAATGTTTTTATCTGCATATAATGGTCTCACAGTAGAGGTTAATGAAGCAGGATTCACCCTTTTGAGCCATGAACTATCTCAGCTTAAAATCTCGAACGAGAGAGTTGATTAAAATGAAATAAAGCAAAAGAGGAAGTGACTTGTGAAATATCTTGCACTTCATGCATCTGACAGTGCCGTATATTATGGTTCTTCACTCAGCCACTAAGCATTAGTCTCATTGACCCACATTTTATTTTCCATGTAGTATACAAATTCAAATGTCAAGATAGATAGGCAAATGACTTTGGAAAATGATGACATGGCAAAGTCCAAGAGGCAGCGACAAATGAAAAGTAACAGATCAAGCTGATATAGAAAGGAAAGAGGCTTTAGGAGAAAGAGGGAGATGGGAAAGAGACGAAGGAGAGGGTCCACGATTGAGCCGCAGCCAGGACTGAATGTGACACAGTAATTGCCAGTCTGCTTGACTTGTTGCCTGTAAGCCAGATCCCCGGGGCTGGCAGGCTGCCAGCGGACCGATGATATGAAGAGATAAGCAAGTCAGTTATTCCAGCGCCCCTGCAGCAGCTTACACAACCCTCATAAAGCAGCAAATGATCGCAGGAAGAGTACGACATCCCCCTTTATTTCTGCTGCTGGCAAAGCCATGTCTCCTTGTGAAGATCACACATTTTCATTACAGTGTTTAGTGTGAGTCAAGCTCATATGAGTCATTCTAGAAAGGGATCAGAGTAAAGGCGTCTTACATAGAAAAGCTCCCAGGATTTAGTAGTACACAAAAATGCAAACTCTTCAACATGACTAAAAATTCAGGTGCTCTTTGGTTGCTCTCCTCCAACAAAAGAACTAACAGCCTTATCCCTTTGCCATCATACAAAAATATGCACACCCTCAAAAACAAATACACACACACTTATCTGTGTTGCAACACGTCTTCATACCTAAACCATTGAACAAGTTGATTGCCAATGACTCCCAAAATGACACACAAGAGTACAAACATGAGGCGCACTGGACCTTTATTGTACCAGACGTTCTGCATCACGTGGTTGCGAAACAGTCGCAGCCTGATTATGTTTCCACATGAAACTAATTGGTTAGATTTTGTGAAAGGCCATGATTTGAGTTAAAAAAGTACGTTACCGTTTCGTACATTAGTTTATTAACGTTAACTTTCAGCTGTCTCCTGGGTAAAAGTCCTGTCTTTGTTTTCTTGCTCTTTATGTCACTTGATTTTCTTCTTTGCTCCTGTCATAATTAGCACTTCCACTAGAGGTCGCCGCCTCTCGATAAATGTAAATATATGTCGCGATAACCCATTTGCACAGATGACCTACGCGCTGTCTTTCTGGTGAGCACGGGCTGCTTTCTGGATGCTTGGCTGAGATGGTTTACGTTGCGTGACAAAACTAGTGAAGAAACCTAACACCAACGTCGTGTGAATGGATTCCTCATAAGATGAATGGGTTTATAAGATTGCTCTCATAATGCTGCCATTGCCAGGACGTCATTAATTTCTGTTCTTGTCACATCCACCCCAGCTACCTCGCATTTGAGCTTCATATGATGCATAAGACAATTTAGTTGCCAAGAATAAATGTATGTAAAACAAGCATGTGGTGCAAAGGGGGAGGGCGTGTAGGGCAAAGAGACGGCTCAAAGCATCTTTTACAGTAGATCATATGCAGCCGAGTGTAGTCGCTGTGTTTGCAGTGTAAGGATTGAGGCACTTAAATTGAGTTGATTAGTTCGATAAAATCCTTTGCTGCATAGTAAATCTTCTTTTATGTGCAAAGGCTGTTCGTGCAGAGATTTTGTGTTTTGTTGACATCCCATTGTACACTACACCGATTTGATTTCAGATTACTTTCAAAGCTCTTTAAACTTATTGAAATTCTTAAGAAATTGCCCCCAAAGTTTATACGTTTTGCATTTAGCATTTTAGCTTGTTCGCTTTTATTCTAATATGTCAGATGCTCTTACCCAAATGCTACTATTGTCCTCCCTGAGCCACTGTGACTCCTGCAAGCTTGTGACCTGGAATGTTTTTGCAGCGTACTTTTGCAGGTTTTGATTAGAGAACGCCACAGCACGCCGCCCGAAGCAGTGAAACGTAAGCAATCCGCAGACAGCAGTAGTACAAAATGTCGGCCCCACACAAACCGCTGCGTCACCATCGAGCAAACCGAGCAGTATAATAAAAAACTCAACAGCCAGGGGGTAGAAGATGGATTGGTTGGGGACACGGAGGGGAAAACGGCATTATGCCTTTCTGTAAGGCCTGCCGCCAGTTTCCAGCAGTAGGGAAGAAGTGTGGGGCCTGTGGTATTATGATTTAAAATAAAATAAATCTTTGTGAAACAAAATTAGTTTTATATGCCTTCATGCAGTTCAAGTGTATTATTTCATAGTTCAATAAAATTACCACCAAAAAACACCAAAACGGCCTTAACAATCCTTTGAAGGACGGTATAAGACCCACTCTACAAAGAAAGTAAAGTCTCCCTCTGCTCTCTGTCATTCTTTCCACCCATCTTTCTCTTTTTCCCCTCTGTCATCTTTCTTTCTCCTCACTAGGTACGAGGAAGCTGGAGTATGCGGGCTCTACATGGCACGAGGGCTGCTTCATCTGTCACAGCTGCGAGCAGCCGATTGGCTCCAAGTCCTTCATCCCCGACAAGGATGAACACTACTGTGTGTCCTGCTACGAGGACAAGTTTGCGCCACGCTGCACACGCTGTAAAAAGGTCAGTTAAGTCGTCAAACGGCTGCCAGGGTTGTTAGCTGACTTTGACCTTGCATGGTACGTAGTTAAAAGAAATCACGCAAACCTGTGGACGACATGATTAATCCTGGGTCTGCGGGTCAAAGTGAATAATAAAGACCTCCACATGACCTTCGACCTGTCTCATTTTCAGACCCTGGCTAAAGGTGGCGTGACCTATCGGGACGAGCCGTGGCATAAGGAGTGTTTTGTGTGCACCAGCTGTAAGACGCAGCTGGCGGGTCAACACTTCACCTCCCGAGACGACAGCCCTTACTGCCTCAAGTGCTTTGGCAGCCTGTACGCCAAGAAGTGCGAGGCCTGCAGCAAACCAATCACAGGCAAGATTACATCACTCTGTTCCACAGGTTAACACTGATAGGCTACTGCAGGTGCTACTTCTGATGTGGAGTTGGGGTTAAATACTGGAAATATTATTAATGCTGTAAACAAAATTGACTCTTAGATTGGCAGCCAGTTTTAGATTGTGTGCCACCTGGTCTCAAAGTCTGTTAAATTTATGCAAATCACAGCAGCACACAGACAAATAAAGGATGATACACACCTGTTCCATTCAAAGAAGCAAAAAATGTATGAGAAATGTCTTCAAAGGCCCTGAAAACATATATTTTCAATCTATGAGTGATGCTGTCCTGCATGAAAACAGGATTTTCTGCCAGTTTTGCTTATATCACACTTTAGAGATTTATGAGCTGCACTTTCAGTCATGCTGAATTCAGAGCCAACCCTTTAAAGCTCGACATGCAGTTTGATCTCTGTCTCCTCGCTCTTCTTGTCGTAGGTTTTGGAGGAGGAAAGTACATCTCATTTGAGGATCGCCAGTGGCACCAGCCATGCTTCACCTGCTCCCAGTGCTCTGTTTCACTGGTGGGCGCCGGCTTTTTCCCCGACGGCGACAGGATCTTGTGCCGCGACTGCAACAGCAACCTATAGAGCAGTCACGCACCGCGTCCTCGCCCTCCCCTTGACTTACCTTCCACCCTTCGTCACAGCATTTCAAGAACCGAGGAAGGTAACGCAGGCTAACAAATGCTGCCTCTCAGGTTGTTTTTATATTAAGAGATCAGTTCCTCGTGGTGCCTGTCTGGGTCAGATTTTCATCCAGGAGCTAGTGCGCAAAATCCTTCTTTTGATGCTGCATTGGTTGAATGAACGACCACAAACATTTCCTCTTTAACCAAAAAGTTCATGATTTTGTGAAACAAAGTTAACGGAGTGCCTTATGAATAACATTACTTATGTACTTTTGAACTATTGTACTATTGAACCAAAGAAATGCAAAATGCTAGCCACTTTGCAAAAAAAAAAAACAATCCTATTTTACAAAAAAAAGTTGCCACTTCAGGTAGAGGTCAGACTCTGAAGAGAAGACACAGAACACTGATACAGTATAGCATGTAAACCTTACAGTGTGTATTTCAAAGTATGGTGGAGGTACTGTTGTGATGCTCTTATAACTGCAGTTTTAAGCATTTTTGATTACAATATGTCAGAAAGTAAAAGCAAGAAGAAAATTTAGAAAAACTGAGGTAGTTTATGGTAGATATGATCAGTAAAGTCATTTGCACTTTGGATAAGATATTCTCTTGCTACCATGTTATGTGCACATAAAAACACAATTAAAAAAACATGGCACACAGACCACTTTTTTTTTGTCACGTATCTGCTTTTGTTGAACTTTGCAATGACACTTATTTTTACATAAAGTTTCTTCTTATTTCTGTCTGTTTCAGTTGTTGTATTGAACCTTGTTATCACGGTTGCTCAAAGAGCCAGCATTTATAACCTGAAGCTGAAATGAAATGCAGTGCTGTTGTGTATTGCGGGAGTATGCATGTCTACATCTGCCCTGATTCGCCTCAATAATTATTCTGTTGCTGTTAACGCTGTTAGTGTTTTGTTTTGCATTGTTTGTAACGTGTATGTGACAAATTATTAAGAAATTCCTTTATTTCATTATTTCAGCTTTGATGCTGGTGAGTCAGAGTTGGCAAATATACATTTAAATATGGAAAAAACTCCACTGAGGCGATAACAGTATGAACTTACTGTAAAAAAAAAAAAGATGATAATTGATATGGCTGAGTGCTACATGTTTAGTTTTATTTGTGAAGGCTTATTAAATAAATTTACACTGTCTGATCCTTGCTGGGCAGTTTTTATATTCTGTGTGTATTTGTGGTTAGAGTGAACTATCCATTACTTATTTATGAGGTCATAGCTTTCTGTGGACTTGTGTTTACTGTCAAAGCCAGAGAAAAAACCCTTCTGGTGTGTTTAAAAAGTCTTTCTAGGAAAGATCAGTGTGTGTGTGTGAGAGAGAGAGTGAGAGAGTGCACAGGGGGAGGGGCATGGGAGTGTGTGAGTGTGAGAAAGTGTTAAAGAGAGAAGCCATGCATGTGTAATAAACGAGAGCAAAAAGTGTGTGCGTCTGTCGATATTTTGTGTTTGTGTGAGAAGAAAAGATAAACGCGCGCACATCTGTGTGTATGTGTGTGTGCGTGTGCCTGAATGTGTGTATATACACTGTTGTTTATGCTGAGTCGACTGTTTCACCGCCTTGATGAAGCACACATACACAGACGGCCAAATACACTCTCCTGTCGGCACTGGTGAAATGTCCTCCTCCCTGCCTCCGTTTGAGATTTTTTCACCAAAAAAGGAAATGGAAAACTCGTAGCTGCATGGGGGAGGGAGGGGGTGGCTGGTGGTAGAAAGTGGGAGAGATATGAGTGTGGGAGAGGGAGAGAGGAGAAAGAAAGAAAGAGAGGGAGGATGTTCACATCTGGAGTTGCTCCATGGCACTTTCACTGGGGGGTCAGCTCCACACACGGACCCCTTTGGATTTATTGGAAGGAGGAGGCGGGCGGGGAGGTGACGGCTAGCAGGAAGGGTCAGAGGAAGAGCTGTAGAGAACTGTATCATATGGCACATGCACTCGGGGTTCAACAACATGTTCTCTTTCTCCTTGAATTGATCCCACGTCTTTGTTATCGCTGCCACCCACAATCAAGTTTACCCAACAGATGTTCCCGAAAAAACAGGACATGTCTGAGGAAGCATGACCTTTCGCTTGGCTCGAAGTGTGCAAGCAGCTGCAGCTGGCTTCTCGCGCGTCCTTACAAGAGGTTGATCACCTCGAACAAAAGATGTCAGGCTCGCAGTTTCGCTGCTAGGCCTGACATTTCACCAAAACGTCAGCCCTGGATGGAAAAACAAACAGTGGGACTTGTACTCAGGCTCTGAACATGACAAGACTGACACAAGCGGGCCGAGCAGGACTCCATCAGCCGTCTATAGTTGATGTAACGGGCTAGGCTGCCTGCCAGTCACGTCATTTACAATTTCACATAAAAGAGACGCTTTTGGTGCAGTTCACGCACTAAACACAGCTCAGTTTATTTTAATCAAGGCTGCACATGTGAATGTTTATACTGTATGTAGAATTGAGCTTTCCTTATCAGCCTATATCACAAAGTGGAACTTGAGGGACACTTTGCTTCCTAATGGAGACACTACAAGCTTAGTTTTGCTGCTGAACAAAAAGCTAAAATACACGATGAATCATAAACAGTAGCGTTGTTTAGCAAAACATGCTATCCTTTGCAGCACTTGTGTGCTCTTGTATAAAGTGCAGTACAGATTGTCATGGTTGATACCATGGCCTGAAGAAAAAATAAAGAATATAAAGATATGAAGAAAATCTTTACATATGCTCTATGGTTCATGCAGACACCGTGTCGCAGGATTTATGGGTTGAAGGCAAAGTCATGCATTTACTTCTAGTGGTCATTTGCTGCCTAGTATGTAGCTTTGTCTGGTGCAGATATTGATACACGGGATAAACAAAATCTATACTTAATGTATTTTAAGGTTCAGAGAGGATACCCTTCAGAAATACCTTTCAGTTTGATGATCAGACTATAAATACACATTTGTACCACACCGTGCATCACCAGACCTTTAAAAAATGACAGGTTGCAGTCATAAAACATACAGCATAGCATGAAACAGAACTGAATCTCTACTTATAAGGTAGCCCCAACCAAAGTGCATCAGAAGAGGAGTGGGGCTGATTGAATCATGTTAATACAGGCTCAGATCCCAAAGGTTTATAGAAAGTTGGCTCCATAAAAGCAGCAGTGAGGGATGATTAGCACAGACCCCATCCATATCGTTCCCAGATGTCTTCTCTGCCCTGTTTTCACCCAGCTGGATCACTTTTCAGCCGAAAATCAGAATCACTTATCGCAGTTTCAGAGGGAAGGAAATCCTCAGAACACAGAGTAAAAAGTGAGGTAAGATAAAAAAGAAATGAATTTTTTACCTGTGAAGTGCAGAAAATTTAACAAATCTAAGCTCTAAGATTTTTAAAAATCTGGAATATGAAAATACTTTAATTATTGTAAGCATCCATCTATTTGTTGTCCTTCATGGCTCCTTTCTTATACAGCTAATGAGTTTTGTGTTTAATCATGCTTTTATGTTTACGTTTAATTAAATCAAATACAATGTAGAGTATTTGTGGAAGAACTGAGTTAGTGTCTATTTTTACACTTGTGTGTGAAACAAAGCAACAGAGAAAAGTTAGGGAAAACTCTTTCTCTCAGTATGAATGTGATGTAATGTAAGTGCCTCATGTGATGTAAGAAAGTAGTTTGCGTGTCATCAATTTTCTTACATATGATTGAATTAACTTAAACCGAATCCACGTGTATCTGGACAGATTTACCAGCAGTTTGTCACTTTCAGACTGAAGATTTCAAGCAGCAACTTCACAATATGCAATTCTACCTCCCCATGTGGTCAGTCCCACAACATAAACACACCCATCCACACATACCAAGGACACAGCCAGGCAGACAGAAAGATGGAGTAACTGGCTAGCCATAGGTCTGATAGAAAAGGCAGGTCAAAGATATATTTAGGAACTAGACCGTTAAGTGACTCGGAAACATTGAGCAATATTTTGAGATCACTTCTGTATTCTATCAGAAGCCAGTGAAGTGATCTAAGTATAGGAGTACTGTGTTTGTCCCAGTGAAAGGTCTGGCTGCAGCGTTTTGAATGAGCTGGAGCTGTCCCATAGCCTTTCTGGGAAGTGCCGCAAGAATGACAGACAGTAATCTGGACTAGAGAAGATGAATGCATGAACCAGTTTTTCAGCGTTTCACTGAGACAAGATGGAGTCAACCATCTCGTACAGATGCACGAGGTACCCTTCAGTAACTGTATGAGACGCACCGGGTTTTCATCTAACTCCACTGTAAACCCATCTGCAGCTATATTAGACGCCCAGAGCAACCGGTCCCAGCGATGCACAAAGGCTTCCTGCCAGACAGCCTTTCTATCACATGGTTAATGTTGTGAAACGTTCACAGTTAAGTTACGCTTATGTACCAAAACTACTTAGGTTAGGTTGAGGAAATCATTGTTCACTTTTGGTTTGTTCGACCCATCCATCCATCCCACCTTCCTCTATTTGCAGACTTTCTTGCTTACTATACTACGTCATCTTGCTCTGAGCATCTGATATTGTGGATGCAGATATCGGATGGGTTTAGCTGCTCTCGGTTTCTAGCCTGCTCACTGGCTTTCAGAGACAGCGAGATCAGTTCGGAGTGGATCTCCTGCCTCTGACCTCCAGCAGCTACTACAAGGATCTCATCATTGTTTAACCGCAGAAGGTTTTGTGTCATCCAGCATTTGATGTCACTGATGGTTATTGTGTGAAAGTATTGTGCTTCTGTATGATTCAGCCGAGTGGCAACAGATATAGATTAAACAGTAAAGGGCCTAGAACTGACCCTTGTGGGACCCCACAGCGAATGTTAAAATTGTCAGATTTAACAATGACAAGAGACACAGAGAAATTGATGAAATTCATTTTCTCCTCTACTGAGACCACGTTATGGTCAATGGTGTGACAGGCTGCTGGCAGGTCTAGTAATACTAAAATGGAGGGTTTGTTTGAGCCACTGTCAATCTTCACTGATCATCTTTATGAGAGCTGTGCTCTGGTTAGTCCTGAAGCTGGATTGATTCACATCACACTGATTGTTGACAATTGTAGACAACCTTTTTCAAGTATATTACTAAGAAAAGGGATGTAGGTCTATAGTTGCCTTTATAGATCAGTCTAATTTGTTCTATTTTTTAGCATGCTTGAGGGAAGAGGGGAATAGTTGTGATTGTAAAAAACTGCTAACAATACTCAGTACGTCATGTGACAGACAGGGGAATACATGTTTAATGGAGCTGGTTCAAGGGAGCAGGTGGAGGAGCCCGGCTTGACCATTTGAGGTAGCGGGTGAAAAAAACGTGGTATGACTTTTCCACAGAAGAAGGTGTCAAATTCATGACATTTGATGGGTGAGTGAAACTCAGCAGGGACCGATCTTGTTGGGTCCAGCGGTTTGTCTTTTGTATTTTTATTCTTACCCCATTCCTCCAAAGAGGGAAAAATATCTCTCTGGTTTTTGTGTGTTTAGTGTTGTCACTAATTTGACCAAGAACACAGCTGAAGTTATCCACCACGGCATGCTGCGATGCTAGGGTGGGGGGTGCCATGTCAGCATAGTGACTGTTAAGCATGCCTGTTCCACTTTCATGCACAAAATGCTTATTTATGGTTCTGACCACATTTTTAGGAAGCCAGGTCACATGTGCTAGTATACCCGATGCTTGGTCAGGACCCCTTGTTGTCACTTTTTAAAGCACTGGGTCATTTTTTGAACGTGCACAATAGTTCGATAGACCTCTATAGAGTCATCTACACTCCCACTGCATCAAATAACTTAGTATAGAGCGAGGAAAGTCCACATTTGGAGTAAGGTCTGATGGCTGGATGGGTCATGCACAGGATTTTCACCAAGGGGACCAGGTTTGTGTCCTGTGTGAAGCCAAAAGTGAAGGTTGATTTCTTCTGGTAGTAACACACATAACTAAAGTACTTATTATTCTAAGCCACATCATGATCTTGTCCTAAACATAACCAACGTGCGTTTCACAACATTAACAATGTGTTCACGATTGTTCTCAGCAAGCTTTATTTTGAAAGTATAACCAGCTGTTGCTATCCAGACATTGTACATTTATTATTGCTAGGGGTATCCAGTGCCTTAAAAAGTGAGGCCATGGGGTCCTGGTTTAAGCATCCATATGTGACGAATTGGGAGTGTTGCATACGTGTGTGTGTGTGTGTGTGTGTGTGTGTGTGTGTATACGAAGGTATTTTGGCAAGTATAGGGATAAAACAGTGGCTGTACATATTGGCATCGAAGTATGTTCCACTGAAGAATAAAACATTTGAATGTATTTGATCTAGATGTGCTTTTCAATGGCTGTCTCCTCTCATATCTCCTCTTCTACGAGCTCACCTGAAACTCTCAAACCACAAGCACATTAGCACATTAAGTCAGTTTCACCGTGCTTTTCCACCTAGAATCGAATCGGTTAAAGTTCACTTTTAACTGACGTTATGCTGGTCTGGCAGCGGCTTGCTGGAACAAGCGCTGACCTAAAAAAAATGACATGAGATTCTCATTGAAAAACACATCAGGATCAAACATTGTCAAAATAAAATGGTTAATGTTTGTGTTTTATCTTTCAGTGGAACATTTTTCAGTGCCAATACATCTTTTTCCAATATAAGTGTTTCTCTTGTCAGAGCCGGATTTTATTTTCAGTGGCAAAATTCACTGTCACTGTTCGGGCCCCACAGGCAAAAAAACAAACCTGAGAGGTTAACTGAAAATAACAGTCAAAAGTGTAAAAATATCCCGCCCAGTTTTTGTTCATTAGCTCATTATGTTTTGTGACCTTAGGTAATTCCCAGCAGTGCTTCAACCAATTACCTCAGTCCGAACGCATCAACCTGAGTTTTTGTTCCATTGTTCTTGGACAGGATTCATGCATTGGGGTATTTTAATATACACCATACACTAAACTATATTCTGTATTTAGTGTCATACATACAGTTTATGCACTGCACCAGCATTGGCCAGCATTTCTACTCTGCTTGTGAATTTACGCTTAACTTGAGAGACATTGAATGAGTTAATGAATGAATGACCGTCATCTTATTTTTTGTTTGCCAAACATCAAGGCAGACATGCTCGGAGAAACTCGATCAAGCTCGAACCAGCAGCTGTGAGCGTTGCAGCAACTCGAGGTCACGTCCTGCTCGCTGCCTAGACAAGCACGACATGGTATGAGTCAGTTATCCAGTGTTACTGTTCACATCGCAGCCTGCTGTGTCCCATGTATCCCAAGTACCGCAGACAGTACGCCTCATCAGCTTTATTCGTCAGGTCGAGGAGAAGAAGACAAGAATTCTGTATGATCTGACTGTCTGAAGGCTTAATTGGAAGCAACTGACACACCTGGCAGGAGCAATAATTCTGTTGAGAGTGTCTCACCTGTTGATTACTGATTGGGAAACACCTTTGTGTGAATGACATGGTGTGTGTATATATAGCGAGGTGTGTTGTTTGTTCTTCCATGCTGCTCGGAGAAACCGAGTGGAATCAAAGTGTGGCTGTGAATTAATGACTTCCTGAACAAACAGCATTTTAAGCTGCTCCTGTCCTCGATGTGGCTTTGATAGTGGGGTTTGGGGAATTTCCTCTGATGGGAAACACCTCCGACTGTGGTGTGTCATTAGAACTGTTGAAATTTGGATACCTCATGCAAGATTAAAGTCTGGGGCGTGTTGACAAATTGCAGGCAGCTTCAATATTTTAAACCTCACTCATAGTTTGAATGTTAAATCTGTGCTAAAAACACACCAGCGTCCACATCTCTCATCAGTGTGTAATTTCCCTCAAACAATACATACGGGGTTAAGATTTAACAGATTGAGATGACTTTCCAAACTTGGGTGAAGTTAATATTACTTGGCTGCTCTGTTTCTGCAGGTGAGCAAGAGCTCTGAAGAGCTGGCTAAGCATTCCTAAGACTGCGTTTAGTCACTGGAGATGACTCCAAGACAAACTGTACTTGTCATAAAATTCCCATTGGAGGTCCCATCAGCTGGAGTTTCATATAAGCTGTTTTATTAATCCATCTTCAAAGAGTGTAACTGGAAGTGTGTGAGTCTACAGCCCAGTTATCAGCAGTGACGCAACAAAAGCTGAAAAACAGGCACCGAGGGGGGGGGGGGATCTCGCCTTTCACAGCAGACACATCACCAGGTTTCTGTCTTCAGTGTGAGTCACTCTACAAGTGAGTGCATTAAAAAAATCCACACACATTGTAGAGACAAGTGCAATTTCTGTGGGAATCAAAACTGTGGTCGTTTTGTTTTGTTCGCTGGATTACCTTGAATTCTGCAATCAAATACCGGGATTTTCTGGGATTTTCACTCCTTAAAAAACTCAGGAATCGGATAAAGGAGGTCACCTTTTGGCCACACAGTGTTTGATTACAGGTAGACACAGAGACATTATGTGACTATAAGAAGCAAGTTATGACTTTATTTAACAAGCAACAGAAGCAACATTAAGACAATAGCTAAAAGAGACAGACTATGAGTTTTGACAGAAGTTTTCCACCGTCGCTGCCACAGACGTCAAAAAGCAGAAAGTAAACCAGGTCCATGCATCTCCATGCTCTCTTCCTGCTCTCCCTGGCCTGTGTCATTACTCAGTTTAGTGTTAGGTGTTCACTTGACAAAGTGCACTGGTCCACCGCGGTCACGTCTGTTGTATGTAACCTCAGCAGACGGAGGTTAACCCCAAATGTCTGTGAGATTATAGTCTCATTGGTAATTCAGCATACCTCAGTGACTTCTTAACTGCATGTTTGCTAACGGAGAAGATGGAGAATGAGGTGATGCAGAGACAGAAATTAAGTTATGAAGCTTGTCAGTTTACAGTTTAACCCAAAGACTGAAATGTGTCCAAGATAGGGCAAATATAGACCTGCAGACATCAGGTTAAAGAACATGACATTTTCAGAGGTAGCCCTCTGTGCTTCGTCAATAAGACAGAAAAACTGATCTCCACGATGTCTGAAAGTCATGAGCTGGTTTCTGGCTGAGTATCTTTTTCAGTCTAGCTTTGTTCTGACATTTGTATTCATATTTCACTTTATTTTGATTGCTCTCATAACTCACTACTGCCACCTAAAGGCAAGTGTTTCCTTGCTGTGAGCGGCTGTAGCTGCATCAGCACTGGTGTGTGCTGTGTAGCCGTTGCCTTCTGCCTTTTACATGCATTCGTCTGTGTGTGTGTGCTCCAGGTTATTTATTTTCTTATATTGCAGTGTTTTTCTTATTGTGGAGTGTGGCATTAATTACAGGCCACTACCTCTAAACCCCCCTCACAATCAGCTGCAGCCCCTCTAGTCTCATAGTAGTAATGGCAAACTGTTAGTTTGATATTTAGTTACTGTATATACATTTTGTATTTGAAGCTCAGGTATTTTAGAGTTAATTTTAAAGATAACCCGCTGACGCAAAAATAAACTGTTCATTGATTGTTCAAAATTCACGTCTCTGAGTGTTTGAGAACTTGCCTGTGCTGGTGGGAACCCTCTTGTTTTGAAATGAAGCCAGAAATTAAGTCCGACTTCTGTGTACTAAATGTACTAAATTTATGTATTATTTGGCTGAAAGTCCCATGGTGGCCTGGTTGTTTAGATTTGGCCTGTAACAAGACCTGGTCGAGCCCTCTTCCCGGACGCTCATGGTCCCCAGAGGACAGATCCCTATAGCTGGTGATCTCCTGACTTTTCCTCTGGCGCCACCATGAGACATTTGTGATTCTGAGTGGAATTTCTTAACAACTATTTGTTTTATTGCCATGAAACTTGGTGCAGACACTCAAGATGCACTGATTAGCAAGGTAATTTCTGGGACTTGAGGGACTGAATATCAATACTACTACGATACTTGTACTTAATTTGTTGTATTCCCGCAGCAGAGGAACTATACCACAACAGAAAGTGAGACTGCACAGCAGAGCAGCTGTAGCGCCTCTCCGCATCCTAATGGCCTACGTATGTGCTGTGTGCCGGAGACAGAAAAAAACAACATGCATCTGTGTCCCAAGCTGACACTCACGGGGCTGGTGCTTGTTGGCGAGGTTTGGAGTCTGCTTCTGTGGCTTGGCCCGGGCTCTTGTCCTCTCCATTCACTCCCATCCGAGGTCAAGGAGTTGTGCTCGCTTGTGGGAAGCTCTTATACTGTCTTGTAATGAGCGCTCTCAGCAGGAAAACAAGGCCTTGTTTTTCCAGAGTTCAGGGTCGGATGCGTCCGCCGCTCTGATCCAACCTCCATTAAAATCCCTCCTTTCCTGAGGATGACTGATGACAACTGCATCTCCGGATAGCATCGCTGTCTGTGCACTCTTTAACAGTCTCAGAAGGCATACCTTTCACCTCAGCTGTAAAAAGTTAAATGTTATAAAGTTTGCCTTCAGAAATCACCTCATGGTGATAAATCTGCAGTAAATGTTGTATATATAGACAGTAAAAGTAACTGCATTTCACAGGCCCCACAGTGAACAGTGTGTTAGGACGTGATTGTTTTGCTTAGCCATTTTCTCCCTGCCCATACATTTTTACACTTTTAAGGGTTTTCTGTGGTTTTGGAACAAAAAGAGTTCATTAATGTGGGAGCGTAGGAATGTGATGAATTCTTATAAAGCAATTTAGACTTGGACATCTTCGGGACACAAGAGTATTAGTCACATCTTTTGTCTGAGTGTGGTTTGAGCTTTGCCCTTCTTGGTAATTGCTCTGGCGAAAAAACATAAAAATGTGAAATGTACAGTATGCAGTAAAAGCTTTGTATGATGAGAAAAGCCACTTGTGTCAGCAGATTATTATCATAGCTTACTTTTTTTTTTCTTGGTATTGTTGTAATCAGCATTACTGGCTTCGTCTCAGACTTTCTGAAGCCAGTGATGCTGATTTTGAAGCAAGGAAGCTTTGGAGGCTCAAAACAAGAAGTTTGGCAGCAGCTGGGGTGATATTCAAGGAGTGAAAACAAATAAAGATGTTCCTGATAAAAACTTTTTTTTTCCCTTTTAACCTGACTTCAAGGTCGAGTGGTGCAGGTGTTTGGAGATTCAACTTGTCAGCGGCTGAAAAGAAGGTAATAGGGTTTGAACTGCAACAGGAATTCTCTAGTGATTGTTAGGAAAGAACAGAGCCGTCGCAATCAGGCCAACAGCGAGGGAGATGAAAGACAGATCAAATGAGCCAAAGCTGCTGATGGTAAGTGAGAAGCCTCTTGATTACTTCCTGCTTCAGCGGGATTGAAGGTTGTCAATGAAAACATTTCTACAAGAGCATGTGTTTGAATCTGCTTGGGTTTATGAAACCGAGGTGATTGAATGGTGAAGGGTAAAATAGCTGCTGAGCATGCTCAGTGTATCTGCAGTCTGCTACCGCTGGCAGCTGGGCAGCTCTGTTGGAACAGTTGTTTGGACATAAGATGTTTGGAATGTGAAAAGTTTGAGGAGTGGATTCACCATGATTGACTGTTTAATTCAAAATGTCAGGAAGATTCAGCACTGAAAAAAAAAAGCAGCGAAACTCTCCAGCTCTTCTGGCGAAGGGCTGATCTGATTCTTGTCTCAGTAAGTTTAAAAATGAGAATTTGTGTTGGATTTTGATGGAAAGAAAAAGGGAGCACACAGAGCTTGGATCTTATCCATTCTGTATCAGTCATTTGAAAGGATTTACTTGGACAGGCAAATTATCAAGATGATGTATGTGATGTCAAGAGGCCGGTTTATTGATGTTGCAAATGTTTCTGAAATGAAGAGAGAGATCCAGATGGATAGAATTCATCAATTTCTGCGCCATCTTCATAATTTTTTTTTTTTTTTTTTTTTACCAACTTCATGAATTGCAAATGCCTGCCTAACAAAGTATTTCTCCCACGAGCTCATTTTGCCATAAAACACCCCCACAGATCTTCCAAAGGCATGTGAGAATGATGGTCAGGGAAAAACTCTGAAGTCACACATCTATCATCAAGTTCAACAAGGACGCCAGCAGAAGCCAACTGTCACGGATGGAAAAACATGGAGGCGTAAATATAACGCCCTGTGACTGATTTGTGTTTGATATTCTGGAAAATAAGGGGAAAAAAGTGCTTCTTTGTAAAATACAAACAGAGATTAATCATAAAATATGATTGATATGGTTGAATTCATTAGTATCCCCTCTTTTATTGTTTTCCTCTTTTCTTTTGGCTTTGCAGCTCTGTCACTGTCCAAAAACTTTCCAAACTCTTGACAAGGAAAAGAGAGTTTTTATTACATATTTGGGTTGCCAAATTGCACATGACCCTTACAGAGATCTCATGAATAGTACAGAAAGCCTTGCATCAGTTTCAGATGATCATGTCTCTCCATGTACTAGTAATTAATGGCTAATTTCTAGAATGTGTTTTATGTATTAATGGCTCCCTCTTGTGGTTATTTCTTTCATTGCACTCACAACCATGAGTGCCAACTAAAACCATAATGAGCATGTAATAACAGCATGTTATTGAGCAAATATAATTAAATGCAGGAAATTAAATGTTATCTGCTGCCATATCTCTAACACCACAGCTGCCACACTTTTGTCTATCCTCACCATGAACTAATTCTGTCAAAACATTGTTGATTAAAGTCATGATTCAGCTGCCCTTTGTCAGTAAGAGCAGTGGTCCATTGAAAAACCATCTAAATGAATAAAAGAAATGTTTGACATAATATCCGGGTTTGCAGCAAAGTTAGAGCTGTGTTCACAGAGTAAAAATCCTCCACAGGGATGAACTACATCACTTCACAAACAGTGTCACCAAATACATAAATATGACATGAAAAGAAGTCAATGCAGCGCTACATTTCGCAAACAAGGATGCGATTATTGTAACAGCAACAAAGCTTTTCCTGCGGGTTTTCTGGTTTGCTCTTCCTGCAACACACACCCCACATCCAGCCATACTTCAGGGGTCTGTCTCCTCCTGTGCAGTACTGATTCATTCCAAAAGGTGGCGCTACATGTCAAGTATCAGATCTACCATTCTACAACCTTCTTCTTCACTTTTCCTCTCCTGTAGCAGGAGTTTCTGACCCTCTCCTCAGCCTAAGACACATTTGGGTTAAATTAAGCTTTGTAAATAGCAACTAAACCTCATTAAAAGTGCTGCTTGTCCCATGCATGCCCTGGGTTTTCCACTTGCTTATTATAAAAAGAATTACTTGATACGTCATCGTTTGTCCCTGGGAAATCCTACCGTTCCTCGCTTCTTTTTGCAGAGAGTGTCGAGCACACAGTCAGCTACAGACACAACAGATGATATGTAGAAGGTCAATGAATCTCTCAAGGGCAGTCGAACATCTGGCGTGAACGTTGAATGCTGAACCCAAGTTGCACTCGCTACACCACCCTCATGCCACAGTTTTGATTTCCATTTCAAGTGACTTATGTCTTTTAACTATAATCAGATGTAGATTTGTCCTTCTCACAAAGAGCGTTGGCTTCCTCAAAACATGAAATAGTTCTGTTATTTTGATTTAGCAGCCCTCTTTTTATAGATATCTGTTGCTGATCAAACATGCCAGGCTGTCAGTGTTGATGTACAATTTTTGGAATATTTCGAATCGAAGAGGACATTTTCTCTTTGTAGATCTCCAGATTCAACTTCTCAGATCTTGAGCCATACAGAGAGGACGGTTGTGGAGCTTTAGAGATGGAAATTATCATGGATCGGTAGGATTGCTGACAGGACATCTCCGAAGGCTAATTTTTAAAGAGCTGGAAGTTACTATTTTGGGAGAAGAGAGTCCACGAGATGTACTCGCTGGTGACTCAGTTGGCGAGTCCATCGGCCTCATGCACCCCAGATCTTTAATTCACCCACTGAGGATTTATGCAAGAATTATGTCACCGATGTTGGGCATATGGGACTGAAAAGCATTCTAAAGGAAATGTTCCAACTATCTACAGTAAGAAAGAACAAGACATCACTGAAATAATGAACAGAAAGTAGGATAGCTGTTTTCCATTTACATCTTGTGTCTGTAATTACCAAGATTTTGACATATGTCCCAGGACGGATCAATGGAGGTGAATGGAGTCATTATTCACGGCACTGAACAATTACATTTGACTGTTTGAACAGCAACACGCCTTAAGCCCCCTTCACACATGCAGTCTGTCCCTGAAATGTTCCGGAACATTTCCCACACGGGGTCAGGGGTGAAAGAGGGCAGGGATGGATATTCAGGGAAATCTGTACAGTTTCCCACATCAAGACCCCGTAACGTGCAGCTGTTTTGTGAATGAAAGCAGTCAATTCATAGAACTTGTAGTGAACACTTTCCTGTATTTGCCACATTTAAAAGGAAATAGTTCCTCATGAAAGCTTTAAAGTTAAGAGTGTTGATTTGGTGAGTTTTTTTAAATGGTCAAATATTGAACACTTTTTCTCCATGTTTACTGTTTAAACTGGCATAAACAAACTATAGTAAGAGCATCGGAGTTCGCTCTTGACCTTGGGAACAGCTTGTGTGACAAAATGGGATGATGGTGCTGCTGGCAACACAGAAGAGGGAGTGCCTTTTATTTATTTATGTGTTTGCAAGCCTTTTTGTGACGCATCTCTTTTCTATGCAGCCATTCCTTCAGTCTTGGACATTGTTTTCGTTTGGTAGATGGCAAAATAATCTCAACTCAAAGCTTCACTCATTTCAACTGATGCTTTCAGCTGCATCTTTCACTCACTGTCCCACATTTAGGTCTTGTGATAGTACCTGAGCCAGCTCCATTGCCTGATGAAGGAAAAATGAGAAAAACTAGTATAACTGAACCTTAGCAGCATTAGAAAGCATTAATCAATTAGATTTACTTGTTGCCTACGTCTACATAAGACCTGTCAGTAAATTTGAGAGTGATATCAGGCTCTGATTTGGAGTTTGGGTGTAGTGGTGGTACCCTTTTGTTTACACTTGGATCAGGGATTGTATGTTTAAGTCGTGCAGACATGGACTTGGTGTTCTCTGTTGACGTGATGCACTCCCTGGGGTCTGGCTCAAACCGAGGCAATGAAATCATTCAGTGCTATGGATCTTGGCAAAATCGAGGGCACCCATATACTCCAAAGATTTACCATTCATTTCTCTTGGAAAACACGGGAGTTGGGAGCAAGAGAGCGAAAAAGAGAGAGTGGGAGGTGAGGGAGAGCTCTGTCCAACGGAGCCAGCGTCAGAATTTATGGTCAGGAAGAGCGATGAATGTGTATTTTACGGTGCATACGCTACCATTCCCCCTGCCCTCCCTTTCGGTAATGAGAAACGGCTGTTTTGTTGTAGGGCCAAGGCATGGTATACCCCCTCCCTTCTGGCTATGACACACCATTAGTTTTTATTTCTGTCTCTGCTTTTACGACCCCTGCCCAGGCGCCAGCATTTGGCCGGTGATCGGGACCATCACACCATCTGAGCTCTTCCACCTCCCAAGATGGCCTCCTGTAGCCTGAGGAGGGCCATACCATAACTGCTGAGGCCTCTAAATAGATAGCGTCATACTCCTTGCAGATCAAAAAAAAAATTGTCAGAATAGTCCTGATTGATCAAGACTGCCTGCCCTTGTCACGCTTAGTCTGTTGTATGAGCAAATGTTTACTGTTACTGCTTCATTGATAACAGATTGATGATTAAATTACCCCCATAAAGGATAATTCCTGTTCGTTGCAACTTGGGTCTTATATCATAGTTCTGGCCATTATTCCTATTGGTTATGTAATTGTACTGCTGGTGAAGTAATTGCTGTCATCTGAGAACATGGCGGCATTGCTTGGCAAAAACACGAGCGGTCAGACAATCAGAAAACAAGTTCATCCAGACTATCTAAACCACTTTACTTGGAGGTAAAACCACAACTGAGCGCCTCTAAAATGTTATTGACAATCCCTCCATCTCAAAGCTTTACTTTTATTGTTATTGTTATGTATTTTAAATCACGCTGTTTGTTGATGCTGCGCCTGTCGTCATCCTTGTATTGTTTTACATGCAATGCGGTGGACTCCACAATAAGCTAACTAACTAACTAACAGTCTGGTTAACCTCGAGGTTTGTTTAAAAACTGCATGATTGTGTAACTCCTCGTGTTTTCTTTCTCTCAGCTATTAAGTCAGCGAGTGCAATGTTATGATAGCGGCTAGAAATAATGGCCATAAATATGAAAATAAAGCCCAAGTTATGCATGAGAATTTGTCCTGATGTGTAAAATGTGTCATATATGAAGAATATGAAGCATACCATGCAATGATTATGGATAAATAAACGCTGGAGCAGTAGCAGCCAATAGCATGAGACCGAAATCAAACAAACTAATAGCAAAGTCAGTGTATGACTGAAGTTTCATCAGCTTCATCTGAACTTTATTTAGGCTTTCACAGAATAAGCTATACATGATGATACTAATACTTCTTATGTTTGATGATAAACACAGTGTGACATATTCAGCATCACAATCCATAGTATGAATGAATAATGTAGCGTGTAACTTCTCCTGAAACTAATATCTTGTGTAAAGCAAACAGACCCACGGAAAACATTCTCTGTATCTGCAATGTCATGAAGCCAGCTTTTGGAGTACACATGTGTAAAATGCTATGTTTGTTCTGAAACTCGAGCAGTAGGAAACATTATAGTTGTGCAAAATCTTCAGACCCTGTTGCAAACAGACTTGATAACTGAGCAGCTGATGATTTGATGGCTTATATAATAATCAGTGGCTTGTAGTTACTGCATATTCGATATATCACTGTGCATTTACATTTCCTTCCTCTTGTTTTGCAGACCTTATTCTTTCAATCTGTGAGACCAGTATTAACACACATGTGCAAACGTAAACACACATGTACAAACATCTAAGTTCCGTCGACAAACAGCTTGATTCCTTGCAGAAATGCACACAAAAGTACGCAAACGCCCAGACTTTAGGTAGAGGCAAACGCACACACGCACGCACACACACAAGCACGCACGCACACTTCTGCATGCACAAAGGCACACACATGCAACCTCGTACACATGCGAATACTCAGGTTTTTATTCCTCGTTTTCTGTGCGGAGTTATTTTCTGATACACACACCAACATTTAATTCAAAACAAACAACTAAGCTATCAAATGGCGAAAGTTTGTGTCAAGTCATCGGAGAAGGATATGAGAATGGCTCCCAGTAATCCTCCTCTATCTCTTCTCTTAGGCTTGCTTTGTAATAGATTCCCCTCCTCAAAACAATATATCAAAGACCTTCTGTCCTCAGCAACCACAAATGATTTCCAGTGCCTTTCATTTTGTTTCATCTCACAACAGGAAATAAAGGTACAAAGACTTAATACTATTCATTGTCTTTACATCACGTACAGCGGCTGTTGAGAAAATCCATCTGCCACCTCTCACAAACATGAAAACAAATGAAGAACAGATTGTGATTAGAATCGGACTGGAACAAAATACATCATAGACCAGAGGAGACTGAAGAGACCCTTCATTCATTATCGGACTTCCAGCTCGAACGCTGCAGTCAGAGCAGGGGGATCTGTTCTTAGTCAAGTGACACGGTTCGGCTCACGGCGCGAACCGTGTCCAAGCACAGTCCTCAACGTGGCTTTGCAGTCTTTCACGAAGGATCACCGAGACACCGGTGTCCTCCAGATATGTTCATCTATTCGAACAGCCTTTCGAGTTGCAGCAATCCTCCAGTTCTCTTTGCATCGTCTACAATGCATAGCAGCATTAATCCTTTCCTTCATCACTTTGATCTTTGTCTATGGTTGGTGCTGCTGGGTGGGGCATTGTCTCTGTTTGCTCTTGGCCCCATCCAGCAGGCGGTGGACTTTAGGAGACAGAGCTGGTTGTGATGCTGGCAACAGTGGTGGTCCTGCTCTGGCCTTTTCTCCTCTTCCCTCCTCCTCCTCCTCCTCCTCCTCCTGCTCCTCCTCCTCCTCCCCCATCACCACCTCCTCCTCCTCCTCCTCGCCCGCGTGCATTCTCCCTCTCTCTCCTGTTTGCATCATCTTGTCGGTCTCCCTTGCTCTTCCTCTCTGAAATGAGAACGCATCGAAAATCTGATTAATAGTTTACACTATTTGTCAAATAAACTCCTGTAAGATATCCGTCATCATCGGATGTTGTATGTGGAAGTGCCTCCGCTTGGCTAAACACAATGAAAAACATGGATTCCTGAGGGATGAGAGTGGATGATAAGGGATGTGTGTTGGATCAGGACTTGTGGTTGTGGTTGTGCGGGTTTTAATGCAGGCAAAACAAGTGTAAACCATGCACATCCAGTCCAGAATTATAATGCTATGTTTAGGCATGCTGGCAGGATGTATACAGCAGCGACCAGTGTGCCGCAAGTGGTTGACAAATAATAATCAAACCTAATAGGATAAAATAAAACATCTAAACATTTGCAAGCCAATTGTTTTTAGGCACGTTAGTTGGCCGGCCTGCCTCTTCTCCTCTGGTCTGACTGAATATCTCCACAACTGTTGGATCAATTGGCATGAAATTTTGCACAGATGTTCATGGTCTCCAGAGGCTGAATCCGAATCCAATAATAATCCTCAGACTCGTCCTGTCGTGACACCATGAAGGTTCACCTTTCTGATTTTAGTGAAATATCTATTGAATTATCATGAAACTTGGTCCATATATTCATGCTCCCCTGGGGATGAATTATAATAACTTTGCTGATCCCTTGACTTTTGCTGTTGCGCCACCACCAGGTCATAAACTGAATTTGTCAAATACTTTGGTTTATAACCAAACACCTGAGAAACTAATGACATCTGTACTTCGTTTAGTGCTAATTGTAAACATTTGCTGTTATTTGCTGGTACACCAAATTAATGTGGTGAACATATTTGTTATACCTGCTAAACATCAGGATGTTAGCATTGTCACAATGAGCATGTTAGCATCCCGACATTAGCATTTAGCTGAAAGCACTGCTGTGGCCTCACAGAGCCACTAACATGACTGTAGACTCTTAATTTCTATTTCAGCAGCCACTCACTCCCTCGTCCCACTAAACACAGACATACCCCCCCTCCCCCATCTTCTCTCTGCTGGCACTCTTGCATTAGGATTCACACCTGTCACACATTTAAGAGCATAATTGCTCCCTAAATACAAACATCCATCACAGTGTGGTTAATGTCCACACTCACCCAGTGAGGAGAGGAAAGAGATTAGCTGCTGATTTAAAAATGCAGCTCATGCATAGACTGTAAAAGCACTCAGGACAGTCAAGTGACACAATTTTCTGTCACATAAATCACTTTAAAATCACTCCTGGCAAAATGAGTTAAACATTGTCAAGGGCCAAATAATGGCCCACAAAGACGCGAAGAGCTGTCGCAAAGTGGAAATGGACACTGTGTCTAGTGTCAGATGGCTACAGTTTAGGCAGCACTCACAAGTATTCGGTTTTGTATATCCGAAGGAGTGTAGTTACGGTGGAGGATGTTTGTTATGAACTTGTGCGTTGAGAGTCTCTGCACATCCTGGAAACTGAGTGAACACATGCCAAGGGCTGGACAGTGTTCGCTGCACAGTTGACAAGAGCAGGGCTTATGGCGCCACCATGTTTGTCTACTGCTGTGCAGTAATAGCTGCAGGTCTGTGTTTATTTCCCTACCAGAATTTTTAAACTTGTCATACAAACAGTTTTGATTCTCTGGTTTAAGTGCAAAGTAAAAAAAAAGCTGAACGTCCAAAGGTAGAATATTTCTCAGATTTCACCAGAAACATGTTTACACACCAGCCGGTGAAAATCATTATACAGTGACAAAGTAAATTCGATGTAGCTGAACGTGAACAGATTAAACACAAAAATATTTATCCACCGCAGACCCATGCAGAGTCGCAACAGCTTTATCCCTGACCGAAAACTACGAGGCTCACACAGTAGTACACAAAAAGGACTAACTCATTTTTTCTGGAGCCATTAGTGCCAAAATCATGAAAACATTACGGCTGACATCATTTGGTCAGTTGGCTCGAACCATATAAGATGATTTTGTGTCCAGCGTGTTCATTATTTATGCGTTGCCTTGAATCAATAAACATATTTCGGGGCTTTTATGACCGCCATTCAAACAAGCACTTAATATCGAGCAGTAATAGTTTCAATTTATTACAATGAGGCACAATGAACGAGAGCGAAGCCGGAGTGAAGTGAAGGGTCCTCACGCACACTCTGCAGCAACTGAGCTGATGTGCTTACTGTGTGAGGACTTAATTACTTCTCTAGCAAATCACTAATGGAGCCAAGAGAGGGGGACTCCATCAGTTTATGACAGCCCTGATTGTACCTCCTCTCCATCCAAGCTAAACAATTTTCCCTGACAAATGCAATAACACATCCAGAAAATTCTGTTTTCGCGTGAGACCCTTTAGTGGAGCTTCAGGAAAAGGGGAAAAAATTTGCAGCCAAATCAACACAAAGCGTGAGATCTGCAGACCACTAAATCACTAATGTTATACAAGGTCTGCCCCCTGTGTTTTATATAGCCAGTCTGCCAGCCAACTCCCACAGATGAATCGACAGCTGCGCTCTTTTTGCACAGAGTGAGTTTACCCGCATGAACTGCTTCACCAGAGTCATGCTTCCATCACCCATGAATTACCTCACAGAGGAAAATTCGTTCCTGTGCATTTTGGCAGTTGTGCAGTATGTGTCTTATTTTCATACAGAAGTATTTAGCAGTAAAATGGAGGAAAAACTGGACTAAAAATCTCCTTAACATCAACAGTCGACCATTTCACAATCCACAAAGCTTCTATGACTCAACACTCGTCAGCTGATACCTCACATGTCATCCCTGCCTTTCTGATATGAACTAGCTTTGATCCAAGTTTAGAAATTTGGCAGCCTACGTTGCAGTTTTTATAGGGCAGTTTATAATATTTCACTGTTAATTATTCGTCGGAAACCCACGGCTGGAATTCTTTCCAGGACGCAGGCGTCAGACAGAGTAAATTTGCTTCTCATTTCTCAAATTATGCTGTCACAGCCCGTCCAACGAAGAGCCCACTCCTCACCGAGCAATTACAAGCCACGCCGGCCTCCTTCCCTCTAGACACAACCACAGATCTATATGGGACAACGTCAGATCGTGTTCTGGTCGTTGGACTCGTAGCCCTAAAGGAACGGTTCCAGAGTGGAGAGGATGGTGCTTGAATACGAAAGCCTCCTCCATGTTTACTCAAATATATCAGGCATATCATCTGTTACATGTCGCAACATCTGTACTGATGCCAGCACCGTGCAAATACTGTTGCGCAATGTTGCCGCTGCCCGAAATCCCCTAAGCGTGCCACTGTCCAATAAAGGCTTTAAATACTGCTCGTTTACGGTTCTCTAAGTCCTTGTAAATAAGTATAAGATTCCAACTTTGGTTCAAATGGGCACATTATGCAAAACAGAGTAGTACACGGTGACATTTAGAGAGCAAGACATTTGGTAAATACTCTTCATTAGCAATAAGTCCCTTACAGTTTAAGAGAACAAATGCTATAGCTCAAAAAAACTGTTTAACAATAGCTCTGTCCTATTTCTGTGCTTCATGAGGTTTATTATCCCAGCACCCCCGCTAATTATTTGATTTTTTTGCTTGCTACTAAGAACAAAATGGTTGAAAGCGAATAACCGGGCTCACTGGTGTTTTTGCTGCACTTTTCATCCTATAAACTCTACACCAATGGGCAAGACTTTCTTAGCCTTCAGCTGCAAGTGAGGCCAAGAACAACTGATAAGCTGTTACGAAAGTTAATAACGGCCATTGACTGGTGAGAATGACTGTTAACCTGCTGGACAGCGAGCTGCTGTGTGGATGATAAGAGCCCAAGCAAACATGTCACGGACGTGTAAACCTCACGCTTCAACGGTCTTCAGAACAAATAGCCCCTTCCAGCTCTGATCCTGGTCCAGCTTTGCAGTGCGTAATGCCCGCCCTTCATCTGCTTGGCTCGTAGATGGAGTTTATTGTTTACATGCTGAGAAGTCAAGAGATTCTGTATCCTTCTGCGAGTGCAGCCAAACCAAACCCAATCAACACGCTGTGGGTCACAGACACACTGGCGGGAATACAGGCCTTCGGATGTTGAGTAATGGTTCCATCAGTCATCGTATTAACTGGTGGAGGCATTTCATGAAGCACACAGACTTTATTGTATGTTCATCTGTAATCCCAGCGCTGCCATCTGATTCTAACTATTATTAACTGGACTTTTTATTAGAAGCATCTATGTAATCCTCCTTAATGTATGTGTTTCCAGCACTTTATGTGTGTTTGCGTTTACCTCTCACACAGGGCGTCTTGGCCACGACGCACTTCCTTCTCTCTGTCTGCGGAGCGCAGGCCTGTGAGGGTATAAAGGCCGGGGAGGTGTCTGGGCTGTGGACCTGCGGAAGGGGCACACGAACCCGAGACTGCGAGCCTTTCTTGAATCCACATGTTTTGTTCTTCTTCATACAGGGACCCCACTGGCTCCACTCGCCCAATTCGCACTCCGCAGTACGCTGACCTGGGCGAAAAAAACGTGACAAAGACCGAGGTAGTGAGTGAATAATGATCCACAGCTCGAACATCTCACATTTGCCTCGCAGCCTTCCTGTCTGTTTTTTTTTTTTTTTACAACCCAGCAGTTTTAGCTCAGAATAATGAGTTAAGTAATTTCCAAATCTGAAAGCAATTTCATCTTTTTTTGTTTTTTGACTAGAGAGGGGCAGATGGGAGAAGGTTTCTATGAACCTGAAAGTGTGCCAAACCTTGTGGCTATTATGTATACTGCACTCACGACAGAGGCAGGGTCATGTTAGTCTAGTCTCAGTGGACCAGCGGGGTCAAGTTAGAACAACAACACCCGATGCCAGAAAGTCAGTTCAAGGCTCCAGCTCTTTCCAACGCTGGAGCCGAGGTGGACTTCGCTGTTGATGCTGTCATTTCTAACTTACGACAGAATTATTCTCAATTACAAAGAAGAAGAGAAACAAAAGAACAAGAAGGTGAGATCAAGAGATCTTGTGATTTTTCTCATGAGTTCACGTCCCCTTTTCCAGGTCCAGACAATTGAACATAATTGGCTGCTTAAATAAATGAGTCACCTATGAGCAGCTTCAGTAAGTGGACAGCACTTACATAATACTCTTTGGTTCATTACAGGAGCTTTAAGAGACGCTGAGGCTAAAGATTGCGAAGGTTGAAGGTCACTCACCGACACACTCCATGGTCTCATTGACGGTGCGCTGGTCTGGAGGGCAGCTGACATAACATCGCCCACTGTGTGAATACAAGCCCTCCTTACATTTTGTGCAAAAATTGCGATTGAAACACGCTTCACAATTGTCTATTTTACATTCTGAAAGACACAGGGGAGACAAAAAGAGAGGATCAAATGAGAGGATCACATCAGTTTCAGTCACATTGATTGTGTGTGTGTTCATTTTGACTCGCTGCACTTGGCTGAAAAGAGCTAATGGTTCTCCAGAGAGAGAGGACAAGAGGAATTTTATTTCCTCTGAGAGATTTATTAGTGATTAAACAACACGGGGTCTATTTAGGGGGAGCAACGCTCTTCTCTTAAAAACACATGCACCACAGGCCTTGTTTTTTTGGAAAGCGGGTGTGAATGAGTACAGCCAGGACCGTATTCCTTCAGTGGGTTTCTCAAGAGTGGGTTTCTCCACACCTCAGACTCATTAAAATCTTTAACTTTCCAGTCAAACAAACAACTTGTTGAATTTTGGATAATTACAAACATAGGAGAAAAAAAAAACATCTTAAACAACTCTAAAAAGCTTGGGTTCATCTTGAAAGGCACTTCCTTTTTCTTATCAAAAACAGTGGAGAACATGGAAATTCCTGTCCATATTTCAATATAGGAAATATTCATATCTAGATTCATCGTACTCATACTAAACTTAACTTGTCTACTCTGCAGCTGGCCCGATGCCAAGGTCAGAAATGATCTAACACTGAATCCTCACTGGGATCTTAACGTTCTTGCCTCCTGCTCCCAATTACTATTTTTAAGCCTCTGACAGCTAAATTTGACAGTACTGACGTTTGTAGCCCTATAATGTAAGACAAATGTTGCTAACAAGACATTCTGGGATGACATGTATAAAGTCAGATGATTGGATAATAACCCAGGTTAGCCACTGAGGGCCTCCGAAAAGAATTTGCTGAGGAAATTCAGCCCTCTCTGCAACAGGCCGGGACAGTGAATGAATGCTGCAACACACGGGGCTTCGGTTCGTTGAAAATGAGCCAGTATTTTGATGAAAGATGCAAAAATTGTTTTGTGTCATCAATTGTGTCATTTGCATTGATGCAACAAGTCTTGAAAGGTAAATGCTCTAAATGTAATCTACACTGTTACTTCAGAATTAGATACAGATTATGCTGTCTACCTCTCAGTACAGTGAGAAAGAATAAGAAAGCCCAGCACATTACAATGTGACAGCTGGAGCACAAAATTACAGCTCCTGTTTTTCCAACTCGGAATCTGAAATATCAAAATCTGAAAATATTGCATCACCATAGCCAGAGTTATGAGCTTTATCTGACGGGGTTATGTAAACGTGAGAGAAAACATTATTTAGCACATCTGACAGATGTTAGGTGATGTGGGAACGGGAAGTCAAGAAAAACAAAGAGTAGAATAGTTTGCATTTTTCTTAGCAGAAAATCAGTGCAAGCTGTGGGCACTGTAGCTGCCCCCAACCATCTACTGTATGCCTATGACTAACCTGAAGCATCAGTGAATGTCATCAAATTTGACATAATAATTTGACTTAACTATTGAGGTGATAAAAGTTACTGTGCAAAGAACAATCAGTAGTCATATAGACCTGCTATCATTCAAATAAACCTTCTAAGTAGGGTTTATAGATATATGTATATACAGAGTGCATGGTGCAGTTAGTAAGGGTGTATCAGAATAAAAAAATGGGTAAAAGTGAAAGTATAACAAACATGGATTGTGGCCTGGCATGAACCCTGCACATGAGGGCCAAATAAAAAACACAGACATGCTCTCACAAAAACAGACAAACAACAATGCATTAGAAATGTTTTTGTTGGGATTTTGCTCCGATCCTGTTTTCTGCCCACACGTAAGGGGAAACAGACAACAGACAGAGGTGCTGGCACTCCTCGGCTAAAAGGACTGGACCGGTGCCATCAGAACAAACCAAGCATGCATGGTAAGTACCATGAGTGTGGCCGCCCTTTCACCCAGCTTCCAAATGAGCCAAACCTGCCAATAACTATAATGAAGACCAGTTCAATTAAAAGTTCTACTGACTTTCCTCCGGTTCAGCAAATACTTTGCTGGATTTGGTGGCTATTTTTTGTGTCCTTTTCCCACAGGCATAAGGAGCAACAACAGGAGGATTTCATCAAGTGGTCGCTTCTGTTTACTTATTACTGGACACTTGCGTTTTGTTAGTGTGCATTCAATAATAAGTGGGGGCATTTTATTGACTCGCAAACATGGAAAATAGCTGCATAGATTGGTTAAAGATGCATGAAATGACAGGAGAATGAAGGGTGTGGCAAAACGGGCAATACTGATTCAGGTAGGATCTCCATTTTTTGTTTGGTCTTTGTTCAATACACAACCTGGTGTAGCAAAGTGGAAATATACGGATAAACAAAGACAAAGGAACTAGGAGGATATCCCTTTGCTCATCCAAATACCCCCATATTGTACATAAACAGGAGATGATGAGCCAAAGATAAACAGATCGTTTACACTTCTGCAGGCTTGATTTGACATCAGCTGTGTGATGTTTGCCAGCGAGTTAGCTCGAGCCTGCGTGTATTTGGAAGATTCCAGATGTGTATCTACAAATCTAATGTGCCCACTGAGTCTAAAACTCACGGGTGCATCTGTTGTTGCCTTCTGGGTTTCTCATGCCGAAGTATCCCATGGGGCAGGAGGCGAGGCACACGCCTATCTGACGGATGTCATTGCGCTCCAGGAAGATGAAGAGCTTGGGCTTACATTTGATGCAGCCGTTATACTCAGAGCATCGGTCACAGCCTTTGGGGCAAGATGGCGGCCCCTCTGTACTAACTGTGGAAACACAGACAGAGAGAAAGGAGCAGTCAGGTTGATGTAGGCAACATAACAGCATGGCGGAGCATCACATAAAAAGATTCATTGTTTCCAGCCAGATATGAATTTTAACGAGGGAATGAAAAGGGCAATGGTCAACAGTCTGCCTACAACATCAGGGAGCTTTAATATTTTGCTGGCATCTCCACAGATCCAGCCATAAACCTGCCAGCGCTTTATCACTCCAACAAGGAGGGGTTAATGCTTGCAGCTTAATCTAACTGGGGGCTGGGCCAAACATCTTTGTTTGAACACTTACTCACTGTTTACTTCAAACTGCTCGCCGGAGATACTTAACAGATTTTCATTGGGAGAAACCCAGGTAATCGGGGCTGACAGCCAACCAAGAGCCAGTCGAAATCAGTCAAGTATCATCACGCAGGACCTCCACTGCACCCAGTCAGAAATGATCTGGGTATGACAGAACTGTGATAGTGACGGCCATGGCCAAGAATCAAATATGGCACTGGTTTTCAGTTGGTGGTACCAAACAGCATGAATCCCCTGTCCTAACTCCAAAAATGCACTAAGGCTATGCTTCACTTTCTTGTAATCCCAGATTCAGACATTAATCCAGCTCCCTCATCTCCCAAAGAGGAAAAAGCACACAACCAGTAATCTAAATCATTTCTAGGAAGAGTGTGTCAAAGTGCACATCCTTTTTCTACACAGCCGTCAGAGCTGATTTACAGTCCTGTACCTCTAACTATACATACTCTCACCCAGCAATCCCTCAGCCGTCCTGCCTCGCACCGATAAGTTGGACTGGTAAAAGCGTTTAAAGGGTTCTCCCACGAACGAATCGTAGTCACGATAACCTCACATGCAGCAATTACAGCCAGACCTTATTGCCCACTATCACTAATAATGAAAAAAGTAATAATGGTCCTGGGGAGTAACCATAGCAGATTGGAGGATGTGAGAATGTGGTGTTTTAAACTGTTTATGACATGTGGTGGACTAAAAAAGCTGTCGGAAGCATGATATGAGCTCATCTCCTCTCCGATGGTTTCATGGTTTGATCCCTGCATGATACTAAATTCTTTCAAAGAGGGAAGCCGACAGCTAAGACACCAAGTCCCTCTGTGCTTAGCTATGCGCATTCCAGGGAGGATGGTTAAAGAAAACACTGAATGTGATGACGTGAAAGATGCAAAAGCCGTAAATCAGAGGTGTAAACTGCAGACCTCTTCCATATCTGGAGGGCAAAAGCCTCAACTGACTGTGACGATGCAGAGGGAGCTCATGTATATGGTGAGTGACCTAAATCCTTTTGTCCTCGTTACAATGGCACACGAACAACTGCGAACGCATTTAAGGTCATTGTGCATGTATGTGTGAGTCTATATACTGTAGCAAATATTCTCTTTTTTATGCCATAAACAGCAGTCACAGACAGTCCTTCTTCTCCAGTCTGTGTGATTTCAATAACACCACATCTGTTACTGTGGCCAGTCATGGTATTATATGAATTCTGGTTCACAGAGGCTGGGGCTGAGGCTGGCATAGGCTGAAAGCTCCTTGTGTGTAAAGGAAGAATTATTCCAAAGCTGACAGTAACACCAGCGCTGAGGCTCTGAGGCCAGAGATATACTGCATGTCGGCCTCAGACCATCTTTGTGGTTGCGTGAGGTCAGAAAAATGCTTACAACAACACCGGCAGCACGGTCCAATTGAGAGCTTAGGACTGTCAGGTACTCATTCCATTATGTACCCACAGAGCCAGACACAAAAAGAGTGATGGCTTTGGGGGCGAATCCATCAAAACCCCTTTTATAAACAGTCCTAATACCCATAAAAGTTTTACATAAACTGAGAGAGGCATAATCTCTAAAGGAGGAAGAAAGAAGAGCCCGTCAGGGGAAACACTGAACCTAACATAACCCGCCTTGAAAAAACAAATAAGAATGATGTGAAAATAAACAAAATGTTATCTTTATTTTGCTTGTTAAATGTTTGTAAGACGTCCACCACTGTGACTCAGACCGCAGAAACGAAAGGCAGCAGTGCTGAAGGGGGAGAAAAAAGAAAAGAGATAAAAAACAAGCTGAGAAACTCACCCCGTCTCTGCCTTCTCGCCTTGGACAGCTTGAGAGCATCGCTGTGACCCATGGAGCTGAGGAAGACCATTGTCAGCGCCACCAGTCCCAGCTGCATAGTCCCTGTTGCCTTCCCGGCCACGCAGGGTCCCCCCCTGCGACCAGATGGATCAGGTTGGGGGGGGCCTTCCTCTGTGGGACAGGTGAATCCCTCCGCTGCTGGGACGGATGATCCCTCCTCTCTCTTGTGGCACTGCTCTCTTTCTCTGTCTGTCTCTCCCTTTCCCCCCCTCTGTCTCGCTGTCTCCTTCACTCTAGTGGCTGCAGCGTCCGCAAGTCTGTGGAGTGGAGGGTGATGCTGCGGTCGCGAGTCCAAACAAGCCTGAGGCACAACGAGCCATCACGCTGGTGGTAGTACTGGCAAAGGAAGCAGACAGAGCGGGCTTGTAGGATGGAGGGGGGCCGAGGGGCCGTGCGGAGGATGAAGAGGAGGAGAGAATGGAGAGGAGATTGCCGAACTTCTGGTGGTTCAACCCATGAAGCTTGGGGTGGGCTGGCAGGGAAGCAGGGAACCCGCTGTTTGAGGAGGGTTTGCTGTCAGTGAGTGCCTGCGCTCACAAGCATGTGTCTCATTAAAGGTGCTCTGCGGAGGCACTAAAATAAGGGTTTGCTGATTGAAACAAGGTGGATGCAGGTTCTTGACTACGTGCGGCAACACAGCTACCTAAAGCAAAAGGAGGCAGAGGAGACAAAAACATGGGAAAAAGGTTTGGGAGAACAGATAGAGATAGGAATATTTCAACATTTTGGGTAATTTGCTTTCTTGATCAGAGTTGAGAGAGAAGCTCAATAACTCTGTCACGCCTGAGATGTATAAAGCTACTGCCAACAGCCCACTAACTTAGCTAGAGGTGTGACTTCCTGAGGTCTCCGGCCAGCATCCTAATGGTTACGACTAGGCTCCAGAAGTCACAGCGTCTGGCCAAGAAATAGTAAAACTTTTTTTGGTTTTGTGCAGATTTTGCTTTAGATGTGCTGGTGGGCAACTGTTACTTTTGGACGGAGCCAGGCTAGCCGTTTCCCTCTGTTTCCAGTCTTTATGCTAAGCTAAGCTAACCAGCTGCTGGCTGTAGCTTCATATTTCTGGTACAGATTCAAGAGCGCTATCAAACTCTTTCATGTGGCTCTCAACAAGAAAGAGAATTGCCTATTTAGCACAATGTGGGACTATTACTTTAATATGTTATTCCAATAGTAATAGAATAACATCACACTGCTGTGCATGCTCAGACAAGTGACATTAAATTCTAACCCCGTGCAACAAGGATATGCTATTCATCCTGCATCATTATACTGCACTCATTCAAAAAAATGATAATTTTACTCCTCTGCTTTAGAAATGTGAAGAAGTAATGATCAGTCAAAACAGGAAGCTGAAAACCACAAACACTTTGGGGTCGTTTCAAGCTCTATTTACCCGAATGATGAATTGAGCCTGTTTATCCTTTGAAAATGCAGTCAAGTCAGCTCTCTCAGAGAAATGCAACACACACTCAGACTGAAGGCCTTTTGTCGTATTTGGTGCCGAGATCTTTTTTAAGATAGTGTCATGCGCTGCCTGTATTTACAGCTCTGGTGTGAAGAGGACACGCAGAACATGCTAGCATCTGAGCAATGGGAGGTCCTCCCTCGCAGCTCAATAAAGAAAAATAGGACCATATTTGGCTGTTGAGCTGGTTGTGGCTCTGAATCACACAAAGGACAATGCCATTTGGTGCGTCTAAACATTCCAGGAGGCGACATTACATTCTTTGTTAAAGTATATATCAGTGTCGACCAAATCAGATTTCACCATATTCCTTTTAGCTGGACTGACACAAAATATACTGAGCATCCAGGATTAAGTTTTATTTAATTTCTATGAATCAGGATTGATTTGAGTGATGAACTGGAGGAAAAGAGAGAGTCATTAATTATAAAAATGTCTTATTATTGTGAAACATTAATATGACATTACTTGATATCTTGAGTTAAGTTGAGCTGCTGGTAAATGGGTGCATCTGTCTAAGCCTGTTGGCGCTGATCACCAAGAAAATCAATCGAGAAAATAGCGCAAACACACACACACACACACACACACACACAATATATAATTTCTTAATTCTAAAGACTTTTAGAAAAAAAGTTCATTTTCTCAGTGTTCCATAGCACTGATTTACACCTGACAGAGGACGCGGGTACTTGTATCCCCTCCTAATCGGGAGACACTTCAGTCTCTCTTCCCTCCAGTTTATTTACTGCTTAATACTTAATGACTCGCGATGTCACTGACACCTCTCGGCTAAAGTCGTATTTACAGGAAAGCGCCAGAAGAGTGGCGCAGCCAGTCGTCTGCAGCACCTGTTGGTTGGAGAGTGATGACTGGAGAATGGGACATGCTAAGTCTCTGGATCACTCAGAACACAACCTTCCCAGCACTGAGTAACTCAAGACATGTGCCAGAGGCTCTTTCATAACACAGCACTCCCACGACTCCGCGCAACCTGCCAAAAGCCCACCTCAGCCCATCCATATCTGCTCTCACACAGCATGGAGATAAGAGACAGGATCTGGCTGTTAGGTTCCTCAGAAAAATGACTGTTGCAGGCTTAGCCCCATTGGCATTTTTAGCGTCCCGCATCGCAGACACCTCACCAGGTGACTGTGCTGCCACTGTGGCACCTGTACCATGTTTCGAAAGTTCTCTGTCTCCGCTCCCTCGTCCATTTAACTGAGTGCCTTTCCTCACCGTCAGCCACATTCAGCTGAGCCCAATGAAACTAAGCCCCGCTCATCAAATAGTCAGGAGATTAAATTGCCTCCTTTGTAAGTCTTAAGTTTGATCTATCAATTATTCAAGCACTGAAAGGGAGCTCCCACACTGGGAATTTACTGAACTGGAGAAGGTGCCACAACTCTAAGCTCAGAGTAACAAATGCAACCTGTCGATGTACCTTGTGCCTGTGACTGAACCTACTGGCTTTTTGACGCATATTTAAGAGCTGAACAAGGATCATCAACATGTGTAACGTATGTTAAAATGCCTCAATCACACACAAACACACACTGAGAATAACTATGGGAGGCAATGAAAGGCTAAAGAAGGCACAACCTTCAGAGATTTCACTGAGCTCATTACTCAAAATGTCTTTTTCCTCATGTGGGAATGACCAAAATGTTGGATCCAACACTTCCTTCTTCTCTACTTCTGCAACATGTGGCCCCCACACTAACCTCAAAATAAAATTACTTCTAAGTTGCATCTGGACTCCAACAGTAGAATAAGTGGCAAATAATCTGGCTTTTAAATTAGCTGATTTTGCTCCCCAAATTTGGCTGCTCGCGTGCAGCGTACTAAGCGAAGGAATTTGCAGCTGATTTCACCCTCTCATGCTGACCATTAATGCTCAGTTTATTTTGATTTGTAAAATCCCTGATTTGTACATCCAAGCCATAAGCTCTGGAGTTAGCCAGCCTAGCCCACAAGGAAAACAGAGAGAGAAGAACATAAGGAGATGACGCAACAGAACAAATGGATGGGGGAAATGAGGTGTTGACCAAGGGTATTGTAATAATCATCGTTCTTATGCACGCACCCATGCTTTCAACACCTTTCAATCAGAATCTGTTGGTGATAGATCACCTGCAGCTCAGCTATCTGCAGAGTGTGGAGAAACACCTGACTGCACCACCACCACCCACAGAAGCCTAAACCATTCTGCAAATTATTTCCTCTGCTGTGCGGCTCAAACGGTCAAGGCGCTGAGAGGTCAAATGTGCATCACAGTGGACACTCAGAGCAGAGAAAAGCATCATCGGCCTCTCCCTCCAATCAAACCACCACCAGACCCTGGAGGTTTTTTTTTTTTTTTTCCACGTAGGGCTAAAGCCTGCACAGCTCCAGCAGTCGGAGGATTGATCTTGTGCAGCTCAGTCGCACACAGTTCAGCTTTGTCTCGCAGGCTCGCACACCAGGCTGGGTTACAGCTGTTTGCACTGCTGCTCTACAGGGAGAAGGAAAATCAGATGCAGATCCCCACCTGTCTCCAGTCCAGCATCTCCCCTGTCACGACATTGTCCTGTTGCTTTTAGAAAGGCCTCCCTGTCTGTCATTTTGAAGCTGGGGAGGCAGTATGTGTCTCTCTCTGTGTGTGTGTGTGTGTGTGTATGGATAAATATCAATGTAATCCTAATGAGTGACAAAAAAAAAAAAAAAAAAAAAACAGAATGTAAACTCTATCTCACTCTAAAGTTCAGGTTAGCCACAGTTAAAATCTAATGTCCCAAAATAATGATTAATTCTCATTATTATTACACATTTGGTTACATATCGGGCAAGTTTGTATTTCAGGAAAAAGTTCTGTCATGATTGCTGCAGATTGCTACTTTCAATCTTAAATGTTAAATGTTATTGATTGCAAAATAAAATGAATTAGGATCGTCACAGACATACATGTAGTAAAAATAATCATAATAATAATGATGAAAATAAAATTCAGTCTGTTATTTGTTTAAAGTAACAATGATAAATAATAAAGTAACAATAAAGTAACTTTTACATAAACATTTGTTATAACAAAGTTTAACACAGAATTAAGATGTTTCTTCAAATCTAAATGTAACCAAAGCTTTGAATCAATTGATCCGATCAGTAAAATGTGAGAGTAGAATCGACCCACCTGTGCATCGGGGTCCCCAAGTAATGCTGTTCATTGAGCGCTCCGGACTCAATTTCCTTTTTTATAAGGGAAAATCCGTTACTTGTTTGGTCACATCGAACTCCTCCTACAGGATACCCCCATGCAACCTTTCTCTGTCATCACTTAAAAAGACACATGATTTCATTTCTTTCACATCTGCCACAATTTCGAGGCAACTTCTTTGCAGGCTCTGCAAAGGATGCGCAAGGCAGACAGTGCGCACTGGATTAAAGTGGATTCCTCCAGTAAAAGATTACATGCATAAAAAAATACATATTCCGATGACTTCAGTCACTCTGAGTTTTTTATTTCGTCCTCTGAAGTCGGGACGCGCTTTTGCGCTGAGGCTCCTGCGAGTCGCGCTTTTTAAATCCACTTTGAAGCGTCGAACTGCATCCAACTCAGGCAAGTAGTTACAAAGCCGTGATATTTGCATCCAAACCTCAGCACTGCCAGCGGGCATTACAGGCCCCACCCCTCAGATTCTCACTGAGAGATGAAAAACCTGCGGTGGACTTGCGGTGAAAGTGTCGCTGTTAAACGACCTACATTGTGTGCAAATTCACGTTTATTCCCTGATTCGATGTGATTTGATGAAGATGATTGTTTCCGCATTGGGCCTTCATCCTGCAGAGAAGGCTAGTGCACCAATGGAGCATGGAGTAAAGCCACTCCAAATAGGTGCCATACACTTTCTGTATTTCATGCCACCATATAAGACAAACACAGATGAGCCTCTGTCTGACTTAAAGCGCCATAAGTGACCATTTAACATCCTTTTTTTTTTTTTTTTAAGTTTCCTGCTTCTGCTTAAACAACAAAGCGTAAAAAGCGCCTGAGAAGAGCAGAGCTGGACTCATATTGATTTGATTTCTGCAAGTTTTATTTAAACAGTTAAATCCAACTGAGCTTGAAAGTGTCTGATCCTGGGCAGGAAAGATGCAGCACAGAAAGTTACTCACTTACTCATGAGAAAATTAATATATAATACAAATAAATAATAAATTAAAATATAACAAAGTAAAAAAATATACAATACAATATAAAGCAAAGAGCAGAAACAGACACAGAAGTGTTTGATGCAATAAACAAGACATTAGGCTATTAGATTGGTCTTTTTTTTAAATGATTTTCAAACCTACTTCAGCCTTTAACTGTGGTTTTTGAGCCCCTGTGGTTACTCCGTGCACACGCAGCATCCCTGCTTATGTTGAACTTGGATTTGTTTTCTCGTTTCTATCTGCACGAGTATAAGATGGACAAAAAAAATAAATAAATAAATTCAACCAAGAACCGTTTTGAATTCACACATGTAAAGATCATGCTGTTAATTTAGCCTGTGCCTCTAAAATAAAAACCATTAAAATGAAATCATTAAAAAAAAGAAAAAGAAAATCTCAATCCTTTTGTTGGTGCTGTTGTTCATCTTAACACATAATCAGTATATATACACATACAGTAAGTATTAAATATTAGAGAGGTCTCCATTTCCTTGTTATCCAACAGGGGGCCATAAACAACAATTCTTGGAGATCGTGCAGACCAGCATTCTTTGTTTTGCGACTGTGACATTTATCAACAATGTTACGATGAGAAGGACTACTGGATAAACACCGGCCACATTCAGCTACACTTATCCTGCTGAAGGATTTATCATGAGAATTAAGTTACAGAGCAGGCTGTTTGTTTTTGTGTCTAGTCGCCAAGGAATAAACAGAGCCAGAGCCCTGAAAATAGCACATCATCACTTCATCTTTATGGCGGCCTGTGATGCAGTTTGACATCTGCCATCAAAGAAAAACATGTGGCCGTAGCTTAGCATGAATGCAAAAACAAAATGTGAGATATACCTGGTTGTACTATTCTACCAGCTGATTGGTGCATTTCTGACCTAAATGTTCATGCACAGTTTGACAACTTGTGCAGTTTTTGCTGCATTTTATAAGCAACGACTGCAAAGGCTCCTATTGGAGCAATATAATGTTACTATTTTTACATGAAGAGGGTAAATGACAAGTGGCACTTCTGAACTAGTCTGTTGGACTTTACTCTTAAAGCATTTTTGAGTCACTCACAGCCCGTTAAGTCATGAAGACGTCCACTGCCTGCCAAGCGACGGCACAGGGGAGCCCTAAAACAGAGCCAGACAGACTTTTTGTATCAGCTGTAAGATGCTTATGTATGCAAATATTGCAAAGTCGACTTTATTAAGGTCATAATTTCTGTCGTAGCCTAAAAGCCAAGGGTAGTTATGGGCAATCTAATACCTCCAGGGTACACTGCAGAGCAGCCAGTTTAAAGAGAGACCCGGGGATTAATGATGACTAATGATAGGTTTATGACTCCAACATTGTGACTGTGCAGAACAGTGAGAATGTCAGAAAAAGATATACAGATGTTCATCATATCCATCATCCAGAAATGAAAATAACACCAATGTCCCCCCCTGAAAAAAAAGGTAAATCACAAGAGCTGATTTTAAAACCATGTAATACGTTGTAACCATTTATCATCTGAACTACACATCATAAGTTTTTTAAAATAAACAAAATACATGACAGGTTTGGATTTCCCTTCCCAGCCTACGCATGTGAAACCACCTCCTGAATTTGATCAGAAAAGAAAAGATTCTTCATTCTGTCTGTCTTTTTAATGTAAACGGAGAGATAATGGTGTCATATTTCAAATGTAAGACATGTTAAATTGCATCTGGAACACTGATGATCTTGACATGATATTCTCACAATAACGGCACTTATTCCCTACTGAAACACTCTGGTTGCCGTCTTTCATCTCGACTATTCTAGCTTTCCACAAGTGTCTCTTTAGCTCAATTTATAATGCTTCTGCAAAGGATTCAGTGTTAAATAGCTTCATGTCAAACCATTTAATGGACACCAGTCCAGTTTTATAAAGTAATACATATATAATTTAATGGGTTATTATAAATGACCATAATCCTGTTGACATTAGGAAATAAGTGTCCATAGTATTTATGATGTAACCTAAATTATAACCCACATTATGTAATTTTTTTAATGTAATGTTTTTTGTTTCGTGGTTGTGCTTGATTGGCTTTGTTTTGTTTCTTGTATTCACGTATCCTGTACAACGTGTTTCAGTCTTGGCAATTCCTTCAAGATGTGTCAGACGTAAATGGCTCAGTTAAACAGGCGTTTTAATATTTTGTGAGTCAGCCATACTGCGCTGTAACGTGTCACAAACTCCTCGTCCAACAGCTCCTCACCGCATTCAGTTCCCTCCTAATGCCTGACAAAACCACAGCTGAGGCTCACTCCAAACTCAATTATCCCCCCAGTCATCTGTGCAGAGGATTTCTGCATGACCCCGAGCTATTATGTCCAGACACAAACTGCAGCTCAGTTACCATCCGCACATTACACAGCGTTTAAATGCACTGCCATCAGATGCTTGAAGATAAAATAGGAAGCTGGAAGGAACTGTTCGAGCGAGGTATTGGTGATGACAAATTTAAGTATCACCACTTATCGTGACCAATAACGCACCCGTTAAGACAGAAAGAACCAGGAAAAAGCTGACTGGCAGAAAACTCTAAAACATGAGGGAAGCACTGTGTTTACTTTCAGATGTATTGTTCATTATCAAAGCACAGCCTTTCATCACCATTTCATCTTCTTGGCTGATTAAATCAAATGTGGGGCATTGTTACACAGGACAACCAGTACCCTGCTTATTCATCAAAATCACAACCTAGATCAAATTAAAATCTCACACGGTAGTTGTCTTGTATATTTCTAAAGAATAAAACCAAATAGTTAGAATCGAATAGTTAGAACATAGAATGTTTATCTGTGTTTGTTGTAGATGGAATGAAACTCATGCAGGAAGCTCAGGCATTAAATGCATCACATCATTTCCACCAGAGAAAATCTAAATCTTCAGCATCTAAAAGTCAATCTGTAGCCTTATCTTGTGAATATGTAACTTGGTGCTGGACTGTCATGCCACAACAAATCAAATTTTCTTTTATGCATGGACGCTAAATTATGAAATGATGTAGTGTTAAATGAGACAAATCTGACTGAATTACCAGTAAATTAGCGACTGGGCAGATTGTTTGTCGCAGCTGTGCACAACACTGACTCAACTATTTCTGCTGGTTATTCTTTTAAATGCAGAAAAACCCACAAAATCCAAAAAAGTAAATGCTTAAAGTCACAACTGACTAATTTGATTAACCCAATAGATCAATCTGATCAGTGGAGGGCCTGAAACAAGCCTGAGAAAACAATAATAGGATTCAGAACAAAAGCACAGCTTGACAGAAAAAGAAAAATAGTGTTTGGAGCTGTAATCTGTCTCTCTGTCTATGTGTCTCCCGGCAAGTATGACCACTTTATTGGACTGTCAGAAGTACTAAAATGATCACTGGGTTCAGAATTGTCTGTGTTTGACAAACAGCAGAAGACAGAACACTTTGATCACGGAATTTCAAAATAAGAGGGATAATTACTGCTATGCAGCCCCATTGTAACGTTATAAGTAAACAAAGATATCCTGAACTGTTTTTTCCTTGCTGTTTATTGTATCACCAGTCTTCTTGTCTACTCCGTCCTGGTGAAGTGCAGACATGATAATCCACCCTGGGAGAACACAAACCCTTTCTGCCATGGTGCTGATGGATTGGTGGTTCCATGTTGTAACCCTAGATCTATGGACACAGCTGGAGAATGCTAACAGGACTTCTTCAGGGATCTTCGGTCCAACTGAAAATTAGCATGTAGAGAATGACATGTGTAAGGCATGTATTGCGTCTAGGTGCAATGATAGTTTTCTTAAGTTCTTGTTTTGTTTTACATGCACATGATGTTTTGAGCCCAAATGGTCAAATGGCCAAATGAGGATGAGAACACACCTGTATGTAGCATACAGATGAGCTGTGATGGCAGAGCACATGTCATCTGCAAAGTGAACAATTGATGCAACTTTATTTGAGTAGCACATAATTGAAAAAAAAAAAAAGGTTCAGCTTCAGTCATCTTTTATTATCATCATCATCATCATCATAATAGAAAGAAAAGCTTTTAGCTTTAAAAATGGTCGGTGCTTGTCTAATATTATGTGTGAGGCTATTCCAGGCCTGTGTTGCGTAATAACAAAACACGACTCCACCATGTTTTGTTCTAACTATTGAGGCCAGCCCCAGATGTCCTAAAGGTCCTACAAGGTTCATATGGCACCAGCATGTCAGAGACGTGTTTGGGCCCAAAGCCACAGACAATAAGTGGAGGACAATATGTTCACACTACCAGGAATGTTCAGACAATACACACAGAAATTCCATGCACACACATTTATATTCTTGCTGTGCTATAGCCATAGATTCATGCTTTTGGGCATGAGATCTTGAGCTCATCGCAGCTATTCTTTGTTCTCACATCTGTGCACTCACACCCTCACCTTTACCTGAGGAAGACTGTTTAAAGAATCCAGAAATGAGTGCTGTATTTGGAGAGAGCGTTCACTTGCTGGTGCTCACATACAGCACATATAAAACAAGTATCTTGGGTGAAGACGAATATAAATATAAATATTCTTCAGGATTTATGGCTCACAGGTAGTCTACATTAAAGAAAGAAAAAAGAAAGAAAAAGGGAAAAAACAGCGCTTTTTCGAGCATGTTCAGAATTGGTGTGAGTGGTTATGGAGTAGTGCTGGTGGTGTGGGGGCTCATGTGTTTAGGGACAAAATGTTTAAACTGATGACTGCCCCAGTCATATTTTAAAGAAATGTACAAATAACCTATTTGTGAAATGTAATGTTTTGTTTATGGTTAGGGCTTCGATTTCATGAAATAATTCTCCAGCTGAATGTCAACCTTTTCTGTAACTCACTACTTCTGGAACCCCATCAAAGCCGTGTTTACTAAAGAAGGGAACTCTTCCATTTTTGGACCCACATTACCATCTGAATAGCCATAAACACCATGTGCACAGCAATTTATCACACCAATTTATTCAACATCAACATTATGATTGAGAGCACTTAAATAAAAGCCATCCTGTCAAGTGAACAGAAGATGTATGTGGAGCTCAAATGTTATGGGAAGCATTTTCTTTGAAACTCTTCCCATGACTTGAAAATAAAGATTGATCACATTTGAAACAACGTGCCCTGAGACTTCGCCGCTGCCAACATGTGTTTGCCATATTGGTCCTCAAACGAACAACCGGAATATCACCTTATTTTTATACACGCGAGGCATGTGGTTACTTTGAAAGGATGTGCCATGCCAATCGCTCCGCGCTCTTTACAAGATCTACATACTGTACATACCTAAATCAATCTTGAAGCGATTAAATTCCATAAAGACAAATTCCATCTTTCCTGTTGCTGCAGTGGAGAGATGTCAAATTCGCAGGGTGCAATTTTGATTAAGAAGAGTGCAGTTTCTATCAGCTCTGACATGTTTGTCCCTATTTAAACACAAAGTGGGCAGACTCAGTGTTACCACGCAAAACACAACAGATGCTTTTTCATTTAGGGGGGAAAAAAAACAAGTCTAGGAAGTAATTGCCTCTTATTTCAGAAGAGAAATCTTGTTCATTTATTTTATATTCCACTTTGGAACGTCTTCTTGGATGACACGTAAACATTTTGTGTTATTCTCAGACAATTTGAAACAGGTGAGCTGCATGCTCTAAGATTTCAACTGAGAGAAAAGTCCCAAAGTAAACAAATTCAATTCACTCACTACAAAAGGATTCTAAATACTCATCTGCAATTTGATCTTGGTGCGTATGATTCGAATTACGGTAAAGATAAGTTTTACTTTCAAGGTATAAGCCAAAGTTAGCTCAGACCAGGTGAAAGACAGTCTTGTGTCATGAAGATTTGAGGCATAACATCACCGAGCCAGAGAGTGAAAGAGCAACTGTACTGCAAATAGCTTCAGTGCAACAGATGTTTGGAGGATCCTGATGTGAAACGTCTTTGTTCATATTCTGTAGATGGACTCAATAGATTCTCATCATATCTGGTCCTGTTTTCGGCAGGAGCCAAACAATGAATTTGCATTTTCTGACTGTTACCGGCGGAGCTTTCCCGTCCTGTGTAGGATTCACACTGCGTACAGATGCACTGAGAATTCGCAGAAAACAATCACGAGAGTCTTTCTCTTTAAAACAATGTGACGCGATGGATCCTCTCAGCCCACAGTTTGTGTGGGTGCACTGTAAACAGGCACATTACATTCTCTTCTTATGTGGCCTTTCTGGCAGAGCAGCCACTTAAAGAGAGACGGAAAAGCAGGGTTTCACTTCCACCTCTGGTGACGCAGCATCGCTCATGGATGCGGCTGGATGTGGTCAGAAGCGGGCTCTTTTGCACCCGTAGACACACCCAACGGTGATGTCACGGCATACTGACACACCCTAGAGTCATTTCTAGATCACCACAGTGGGACAAGAAGTTTAACCCTCATTTTCAGGGTGTGTTAAGTTACTATTTAAGGTGTGTTTGCTTCCCCTAGTAGCCAATACAAATGTCAGGGTTCTGGGATCTGTATTATTTAAACACACTCACTGCCAGCAAGGGTGAAACAGTCAATCACTGGAAACTCTTTCCAGATTATTATTACTATTTTTTTTAAAACATCTTATTGTGTTACAGTTATGTGATTACATTGTTTACCCATTGACACCCATTCACATGATGGCCAGGAGCAATTTGGGGTTTAGCCTGATAATTGGACAACCGCTCTACCGATAGCCGCCCCTGTGGGTCGTAACATAGCAGTCAGCAAGCCGCCTCTTCTGCTCGAAGCTTGAAACTCCAATGTTTAATTTCAATGAAGCAAGTAATCCAGAGAGAGGCAGAGACCTCAGGCCAACATCTAGCTATATGGAGGTTGGCTGCTAGCTACATTTTGCAAACTTTTCTTCCTCGAACCGGACAAACTAATAAATAATAAAATTACAACACGCGACATGCTGCCAGCAATATTGTTATAAGAGTGTTGTTTGAGTCTGGTGTTCACCTTGAACCTTATCTGCTTTCTGTTTGCCTCTTTTGCCTCTGTTGTCTCTTTTTACTGGAAGGTGTGCATGCACATATACACACATACAGCATGGGTGTAAAACTGGGGGGATGTCACACCATTATGTTTTCCTTAACAAACAAAAACACATTGAAAATAAATAGGAAACAACAGGATACAGAAAAGGAAATATTGTATATTTGATTGGACAGACTGGTATTATTTTCTCAGTATTGAGGGGGCACAGTGTCGTCAAGGAATGCTTGGTTGGTAACCACCAGCAGCCACAGGTGTTGCCAAATCAACGAGAACTGAAAGATTAAGGATTATAACTTCAAATTTACACTAATCAGTATTCTTGTATCAACAAAAAATCCAAAGAGTCATGAAAATGTGTAGTGCTGTGAATAGTGACTCTATAATGTCTGTTAGCTCTTTGTTTTGGTTTTACGAACCACATATTTTTCTGAAGAGTTGGTGTGAAGACCAAAAGAGAGCTAAAAGGCGGACAGAAAGGCGACTCTACATTAATGCTAATGTTGCTCCATGTTTGCTGCATGTGTAGCAACTGTTTGCTGACACATTCACCATAAGCCATAAACTTAATGTGATGTGTTCTGCTGCACCCATGCAGCTTTAGGGAAGTTAGGAACGTCATACCTGCACTAACACAAACATTTTGTCAGAGCAATTAACCAGTTATCCACTTGGATTTATAACAGAGAAGCACAGGGTGAAATAGTATGAGCTATCACCTTTATCTGACTGACACATCCAAAGCAAAGGCAAAGGTATTTTAAGGTGAGCGTGGTCATGGAGGTCAATGCTATAAACCCTCAGTTGTGCTCTGGCAGGTGCACAAGAAGATGATCTATATTAGCTGGTGGAACATAAAACAATAGCTCTCAGGGATTTTATGCAAAATTGATGAAGGCACAGCTAATCGCCAGTTAACATTTACTCCATTGATCATAAAAAGAAACATGTGAACAGACAAGTTGGCTGCTGGCTGTTGCCGAGATTCCACACAGTCTCATATCACTAAATCTTGTTTTCATTTTCATACCCTCCAGAAACCAGCTTGAGACAATCCTCTCAGGCACTCTTTAATGAACATGTTTATTTTATTTTATACTTTCCCGTTACTCCTCGGACTCTACTGAAAGTCAGCGTGTGATATCAAGTTTGCACATATCGACATGTGGCCTGCAAGTGACAGAGGACTGCTTCGGATGAAATTAAATGCCAGCATTTGGTCAGATTTTACAGTCCAGTCCTACTTAACCATAAAACATATCTGTAAGATGAAATGTGAGCCGTTAATAGCCATATTGGATGAGTTTTTAATGTCTGTGCCGTGTCAGCAAGTTCTGGTGCAATCTCCTTCCATGTTTAGCTGTGATGGATTTTACAACGGATCAAACTGGGAATGCTAACATCTGTTAGGTCTGTCAGAAGAAAGACTGATTTGATCCAATAATCTTTAGATGTTGTTTCGATTTGGTTGCAGACAGAACTGGAGATTGTTTTTTGCTTATCTGTGCTTTTAAGAAAAGTGCTACTGCTCAATATTGAAAGAAATAAGAGATTCAAGGGTGGAAATGTTAATTGTCTACAATGGATCATACGTTTTTGGATTTGGAGTCGTTTATGCACCAAATGATGAGACAAGCTTGCAAGTTTCTTTTCCATTGTTTTTATTCTAGGTAAATTCTGTATTTCCCTGCACACTACAACTACTCAGTTGTCAAGTTTAATGATTGTCCACATCTCAGTTTTGTGACTAAAGCTCATAGAATGAAAATTATGGTAAAACAAGGAGCGTGATAACATCTAATATTCATTGATGACATCAAATGGTTTCATATGATAAGGTGCTCTCTGTCAAATTTGACATTGCAATACACTGAAATGACTGTATATAGGCTCTAACTATTGATAACTATAGAAAGACTATAAACAAGAATATAGCAAATAGTTTTGTGAACGCGTGCAACAATTCCATAAAGATAATATATTAGATAACAAAACAAATGCAGTTTCACGGGCTGTCATTTCATCTCACATCACGGTAATCACAATAACAATATAATTTGTATCAACAGCCACTTTCAAAATTCATTGAACAAGAACTGGTTTTCATAGAAAATATTATAAATAATGTCTTTTCCCAGACACACTGTTGGCTCCAATGAGGATTGTTGGATACAGGTCATGCCAAACACTGTTGTTTCTTGATGTACCTCAAATGGTGTGTCATGACAAAATTTCTCGTCAGTTAGATATTCCCCAATATTTTTCCAAGATAAAAATAAATTAATTGGCCGACTGCACACATACGGATAAATTCCAGTCTAAGTGATGGCTCCAGTGGCCACGAACCCTGCAGCTGAGAGAGATTTGTGATGACAAAATAAACCAATTTACCATCCGTTGTGTCCAATAAGAATCGAGATGCTGAGAAATAAACATGTTTGTTTCATTTCATGACATACAAATATTCATTATATCTAATAAAACTTGTATTTTGTTAAGTGGTGCGCAAAAAACTGACAATTTTAAGAGCCACTGAGGGGAACATTTGGAGACAATAAGGCTGTATATCTCAGTTCTTGCAAGACCTCTATTTAGTTTTGAATACACATTTTCTGCTCCTGCTCCTTCATTCGCTCTGCTGTTCCCTCTCATCCCCTTTCCCTGCATGGTGCATGGATTACACAGCTCCAGTCATGCTTCTTCTCTCTGACCGATATTGTTTATGTTTCACTCGACCGTGATTCGCCTCCCACAGATGTTCTGGAACTGTCCAGGGTGTTAATCACAAGAAACGTCCTCCTCGGTGTAAAGGAGCCTGGCGTTATTTCAACCTTCCCCAAACGTCTCTATAAGGCTGGTGTGTTTTTCTCATCCAGAGGCTAATGAGTTCATTAACACTTGAAACTGAAAGGGGCCCCTTAAAGTGTCTAAACTTACATGACCAAGAACCGAGCAATGTATGTAAGTACAGGCATCACTCACTACTGTGTAACATGCAGTATTTTTCTGCAGTATTTTAAGTGGGATTTCTATTTACACTTTCCTTTCAGATTTCTCACTGCCTTTGCTGACATTAGGTGACATTTAAAAAAAAAAGATTTGCTCATTATTGTCCAATTTATTTAACCTAAATATTTTGATTTCTGTGAGATTCAATCATCAATGCTTACAATAAAGTAAGAATGGATTACTTAAAATAAGGTAAGATAATCGTTTATTGATGCCAAGAGGGGAAATGCAAGAGAAATAAGTACAGATAAATAGAGGAAGTAAAAAAACAAACAAAAAAAACAAACAAATTAGAAGTAGGACAAGTGCGCAGGATTTAGGGGGATCTGTTGACAGAAATTTAATATAATATTCATAGTTTTGTTTCCATTAGTGTATAATCACCTGAAAATAAGATAAGATAAGATAAGATAAGATAAGATAGACTTTATTCATCCTCAGCCGGGGAAATTTGGGTTTTACAGGCAACAGCTAATGGCAGTTGGAAAAAAATAGCAACAGAAATAGAGAAATACAAAATAAAAGCTGACTATATATGTTCATTTTATACAAAGGACTATATAACAGAAGAAAATATGTAAAAAAAAATATATAGTGCTGCAAAGAACTTTAAGAAAAATTACCATAAAAATATACTTCCAAAAATTCTGTAGAATTTCACAGACTTTACACAAATGTGCATGGTGGATAAAGCGACTACAGCATTAATGCTATTGCACAGTATATAATGTATGTATATGTCACAGTAGAATACCATTATGTACTGATAGGTAGAGTACTCAAGCAAATACGTGTATGACAGAAACACTGATGCAGGAGCTGCTCTACTTCTGCCCTCTTAAAATTTTAAAATAAAAGAGCAAAGTAGATGTCAGGGTATTGATTAACCTCTGCAATGCAACTGGAGCAGCTGACACCTTATCATTACAGCAAAAGCAGCATCTGCTTCTTAATCATGGCACAATGTGTATAAAATGAACATCTTCAATATTTACCTTTCATGTTTAGGTGCAGCATTATGAAACATGGCATCTTGTTTTTTTATTCACTGAGAGCAGTGCCCTCTTTTTCTAGGCATTCCCAGCATGACCACTGTCTGATCTGCAGGCCACTGACGCACTGACGCAAGTTTGTCCTGCCGGGCGGGGGGATTGAACCGACGACCTTCGAGTCGTAAGTCAAATAAAAATATTTGATAGATTTTTCATATTTATTTATTGTCTCATTTTCTGGAGAACGTAGCTGCCAGTCAACTACATCTCCCATGAAAAAGTCAAAAACATGTCACAGATGTGAAGAAGAACAGAACAATGCTGTGAGCTCATTAAGTCACTGTTGTGCCAGTCATCAAAGAACACATTTGGCCTGTATTTCTGACATTTAATGAGAAACATCCAAATCAATGATCTTAGCTTCAGTGTTTAGAGCTTGATAATTGGCTTATAGAGTTAGTCAGTTGAAAGACATGAGCAGCTGTGAGATTTGTGTAGAACTGCAGCCTTATATTGCTGCTTGACTAGCAACAGACAAGAAAACAACCAAAGACCCAAGTAAAAAGGTTTTATTTAAAATCCCTAATGGCGTGGCCTGATGATGTCAGCACAAAGATGTTGGACTGCCTTGCGTGACTTCCCAAAATTGCCATCAGTTATGCAACCTCCACCCCTCCGTTAGCTTGAACGACAACCAGAAGCCACACGTCTGATGCTCACCATGGCTCTGTGAGCCTTGCCTGGGAAGCTGTTCTCATTAGGGTTGAACTGTTTAGGGAACATTGAGGACAGACGTCATGGCTGCTGGAACTGTGGTAATACCCCCACGCATAGTGCAGGCAACGGAAGGCTAATGGATCTGCAGAGATATGCATTTTGAAGAAACTCCTGTAAAATCATCAATATCTATTGCAAGGAATGCTTTCCAACAGTTAGTTCAACACAACCAACAGAAAAGCTGAAGGAATCAGGGTATAATATAGCAGGAATTTTCTACTTGATTCAAGACAAAATCAAGCATTCAACTATAAGTGGACGCTGATCTACAGATGGAACCAAATTTGTGTGATTTTTTTGATTGCATTAACTATTCTGAGTCTGGACATGCTCAGCTTTTATACGACAAGTGAAAATTAGTTGTGCTATTTCACAGCTATTACTGCAGTTTATTGCCCACAAGATAAATCATAGCAGTATGCTGTCTGTTTGAAGTCGGCTGCGGTGCACGCCTTGCAAATTTCCGCCTATCATCGAATTATAAAAACTGTTGTCGCTCAATAACTCTTTTATTGGAGTGGATATAGATGGAACCAATGCATCTGTAGCCATTTAAAAGCTTCAACTTGTCACATGTTGGTTGTATCATTATTGTGATCAAATACGTCCAGTAGCACCTGAAGTGCACATAGTGCACTCACTCTCACTCACTCAGTGGCAGTATGTGGCTACCAGTCACTCGGCTGTATCCTCATATGTCCTCCATTTATAGACTGACCCTGTTTGTGGACAGACTGGAAATCCTCCCACATTTAGTTTGAATCCAACACAAAATAAGGAGCTGGAAAGCAAGCAGCATCATGATAGACAATCACTTGTGTCAGCGGCACTGAGCTCATTTAAGCTCTGGCAGTTATATTTGAGTGAGAAATATTTCATCCTGAAACACACGTCAGTACCGGTTATTGAGATGATCTTTCCATTTGTGACTTCCACGATTTACTGCAGTGTCTCGATGTTAATAACTAATTCTAAGATGTATTTTTGGATTTTCTTCTTTTCTTTGGCATCCAGAAACTGTAACAAAGTCAAAGGTTATTGAAATCCCAAAGGTCACACATTAACAACAGCCCAGTGTGACTCACAGAGATAGCCATAACAATAAAAAGAATGCGCACTGTCATCCTTTCAGTTGTTTATCGAAGCTGACATGAGAGTATTAGAGAGGGTTTTTTTTGCCAGAGTGCAACGTGTTCCATCGTCATCTGGTATTAAACATCTGGTTTGATGCATGAGCTGTTATCTGTGGCGGAGAGGCGGCGGTGTGACTCAGATCCTACGTCGTTTGGCGACACACGACACCATCTACATCTTGTCATCATACTATGATTTTCTGTTGTGCATCTGTTCTGTACACATGGCATTTATTGCATGCATCTATTGTATGTCCGTTCTGGGATAAAGATCCCTCCTCTGTTGTTCTTCCTAAGGTTTCCATTTTTCTTCCATTTTTTCTCCTGTTTTTTGTTTATTTGGAGGAGTTTTTCTGCATTTAAGTGCTGTGTGCTGTACTGATTGTACAATAAAGCCTCTTGGGGCAAACGTTTTGATTTGTAGCTTGACTTGAGTTGTCTTTATTTCTAAAGGGGACAGAAAAATGTACCGTTGAAAGTGTGTCATTTTTCACTTCCAGTGAAATATCTCAACATCTACAAGATGGATTGGCACCACATTTGCTGCAGATGTTAACAGTTTCCAGATGATGTAATCCTCCAACTTTGGGGATCCCCTGATGTTTCCTCTGGTGCCAACACGTTGACATTTCTGGTTTTAAGTGAGCCAACATCTCAACAAATATTAAATGGATTTCCATGTAATTCAGTGCAAACATTCATGTCCCCCCTCGATGATGTCTAAGTTGTCTAATGCTTTGGTTTGTGAGCACACACCTTCAAAACGATATTCCCATTAGCCTCAGTTGCCCTCATTGTTTAGAGCTCATTTGCAAATGCTAGCGTGCTAAACTAAGAAGGTAAACATGAGCATGGTGGTTTAGTATCTGCGAAGATCAGTGCAGTCAGCACTCAAAGTGACTGTGCATGTGCTAGAAAGGCAAACTGGATGTTAATTTTGTGTACTGCATATATGTAGTGCATACACAGACCCCCATCGGCAGTATGTAGCATGCACATGTCTGCTGTCCACATACAAATCTGCTAAGAATTTAATAAGCTTTTGTCTGACGGATTTGATACTTGTGTAGGTATGTAGAAACCTTTAATCTTTGCATTTACATAAAAAAATGCATTTATCATTACATTAGTAGTGTATGTTTCAGATCCTCGGAAACAAGTTTTGGACAGACTGATTGTTTGGGCAGAAGGAAACAGTATAATATTTCTTCATTTCCAAACTCAGCTGTTAATCATAGGAAACACTTCCCATATTCACGCTTTGTTGATAATGTAGTGATGAGAGATGAATAATACTGATGCGGAAACGACCCGACTCATGAAGCAAAGTGTTCTGCACTTCGTTGACAGGAGCCGAGACTTGTGCTAATTTATTTCTCAGATATGGAGTGCGAACCTAAATTTGGGTTAAATTGCTGCTCTGTTGTGGGGTAATTTTACACTTCCTGTCCATTCCTTTGTTTTCTGTGCCCACTGATCAGCGCTGATAACGTGTTGAGTTCTGTGGTCAAACTGTTCCAGATTTGTTGAATGGGATTAGGACCTGATGTTATTTTGGTATTCCAGCAGTACTTCTTTGTTGAGCCAAACTTCAAAAAGTGTTTCTCAAAATCACCCAGTTGCAATCATTTATACCAGCACAGCACTCGTTATACACCATGAAATTATATTGTGCTTTTTTTGAATGCAATAAGTGCCCTGTCACTCAGATCCAGGACGGAAAACAGTTTCCAATCCCATGTTATCTTTCTGTGGTGAAGCTTTGCATTTTAGGACCTCTAATTTGCGATAAAATGTTAAGGCACTTTCGTCTCCGCTTGCAGTCCAAGTCGAGTGATCACATCTTCAAGCAGGTCTTAAAGCGGCACAATGCAATTTACCTGCCTGTTGCATATACTTGACAACTTGTTAGGATTGGAAAGGCCATTGAAAATACACTCCAAAATAAACACATTTTTGTAAGTCCTTTTCCTGGTTGAGCCAGGAACAGATGTCCAATCTGGCTGATGAATCGGAACCATCTGAAACAACCCTTTTAGTCTTAGTTCAATAAATATACCTTTCAACACATTTACAGGAAAAACATGTGGAGTCACAGCACAGGCTTTGCTTTTGTGGTACCTGTAACCTGCAGTTATTATGGAGTCGATTGCTTGCCTATTCATAAATATTTCAATTAGTAATAGCAGTGTGTATTATCTTTTTTTTTTTACTTTTGCCGAGCTCTATCGAAACAGTTTGTATTATGTGCTCATGATGGTGAAAGACATTTCCAACGATCTCCAGTGACACCATTACAGAAAACATGCTTGTAATAGCCCGTTTAAAAGATTTTCTCGCCAACTGTTAAACAAGAACAGAACTTCGAGAGCTGTGGTGGTGTCTCCTCAGGCGATGGAAGGAGAGGAGAGCTCTTGTCTGTCTTTTATTTGACATGGTTCTCCCTCTTCAGAGCTGTTGACTCGTGCCTTCTGTCTGCTGAGCAAGTGTCAGACATGTCAAACAGACATTTTTGTTCACAATGCATCTTTTGTTTCTATGGTGTAAGGACGATGTTTTGAGAGCCATCAGGCCGGCACTTGACATCTGCAGCTTCTCTGTACATTCATGGCAGAGTCATTGCATGTTTAGAGCTTGACTGATGACTGAGTACCCTTTTTATTATTGTTACCACTATCTAAGAAGAAGTCTTAATAAAGCAGATGGGTCAAGTGCTTCAAGACTGGTGCCACACTAAGGACACCATGATTTATTCCATTTGAAAAGCAACCATTACCAGCTGTACATTTGAAAGTGTTAGTATGCACATCTGTGCTGGTTTTGAGATAAAATAAATCACCCAATGCTGCAGACTCACTCTTTAAACATGCACGTGTCTCCCGCTCAAAAGACCTTTGGTAGCAGAAGTCATTAATGGGACTTGTTTCCCATCTGTACAAGTAACCCATAAGAGGAGCTGCGTGCTGGAAATCTGAATGTGCTAGTGATTTAGTATGTCACTGTGCAGTAAACACCATGATTCAAAGCCATATGACTCTGAACTGCTCAGAAATCAGAACCAATCGCACGTCTGCTGCAGACATAATGCACCCCCAATGGCCCTTTCATTAACACACCACATTTGTCCTAACAACTCCTAATTGACCCTCAAAGAATGACTTTGATTTGATTTATATGTGAGTTTGTAAGTACGGGGGAAGTAAAAGAAAAGAGGAAAATCTCTGACAAGATTCGGTTTCCCCCAAAGGGCTTTAGAGTCAGTTAAACTGTCTACAAATTGCTCACAGCCCAATAATTGAGCTCAAGTGCTGCAGTAGGAGACAGACCCTATGGAGGATCAAATAACTGATTACTAAGGAAAAGAAAGTGAGGGTGCCAGGGAAGTGTGTATCAAAAGATATGGCACAGACTGGAAATTCCTCTAAATCAAATCTTGTGTGTATGAGATGAAAGTTTGGGAGAAGTACGCAGGAAGGATGCCATCGCTGGAGTTTAAAATTCAGTTGCACAACTTTTGTAGAATTCTTCAGTGTACAGATAGATCCTTGCTTCTTCGGACAAGTATATTTTAGTCTGCTCTTATTTTCTGTCCTTTTCCGCAGAAATAATGTGAATCGTGACACTCAAACTTCATTAGTTATTTGCCACTGAGCCCTCAGGGAGATGGTCGTGACTACATGCAACCCTGCAAGATGATCTTAGTAGCTGGTATTAACATCTGAATATAGTTCACAAACTGAACTTCTCTGTATGTGGTGGAGAAATGCAACCATTTCTACCAAATAAGGAATAAAAGCATTTCTGAAAAAGCGACGAGCATGGATTTATTTTGGCGGGGCGAGAATTCTCAAGAGAGCACGTTCTGCTTTGCAGATACGCTGAACAGATAAAACCAGTGCAGGAGCTGTGTAGAAATGAACGCAAAGAGACTGGGACGTCAATGAAATGCCAGACTTGCACACAAAAGAACAACAAAAAATAGGACGCTGATCTCGGTTTCCCCAAAATTCATCCCAGCTGTCTCAAATGGAGCCACTATTTTGTTGCTAAAGACAACATTTAATATCCTGTAACGTGGGTTTGATACACTGCAAAAGCATTCTTACATGTCCCATATGCAGACCCTTGACCTTCTGCTTCCTTTAGCATACATGTGGGGTGATGCTATCTGTTGGGTGGTCAGCGTGGGTCAGCGTTACGGACTTCTCTTTTCACTCTGGTCACTCTGGTCTCCTCCTCAGCTTTCCTTATTGAATAGTTGGGAATGGACACCTTGTGATCGTTAAATTTCCAATGTGAGAAAAAGCATTTGAAATAGCTGTGCTTGTTTGGGGAATTAAGGAATGAGGTGGAATGGACGTTCTCTTTTTCTTCCAAATAGCAACCTTAAAATGAAGGAGGTCTGTGATTTTGACGTTGCTCAGCCTGCTGTATTCATTTTTTCTGTCGTATGACTCCCCAGTATACTAGAAAATTCAGTTTAAAGTACGATTCTAATTCTCTGAGCATCAAAAATACACCTGAAGTCATATTTCTTCTGATATTATCAGTTGCTTTTCTTGAAAAATGTTCAAAAATGCAATTATTTGGATATGTTGTTGCTAATTAGCTTAAGACACAGATAATAATGGGAGGCTTAGGAAAAGAAAGGGTGAAGTTTTGATATAAAAAAACAAAATCTATTTGGCACACAACACCGAGGGAAACAAGCACATGTTAAAAGGTTTTTTGATTTCATGGCACTTTTATGGAAGATGTAACAACGTGACTGTGTATTAGAACAAAACCATGCATAGTACAAGGAGAGAAATGAGAGGAAACGAGGGATGCGTGTTCCACAGATTCTCCAGTTCCACATTCCTGCAGTGCAAGGAGGTGTAGTTCACACATCCTATCTGCTTGCTCAATTTAAATATTTTGCTGTGTTTTAAGTGCTTCTTAATTTTTCATGGTCTCTAGCCTTCCCAGCTGATCCCTTCCAGATGTGGTTCAAGTGGGAGGTGAGTGAGGAAGCAGGGGCAAAGACAGTCCGCCCTGCACACACATATGTGCACACGGACACACGCACACACTGAAACTCATCCTTATAAAACAGCTTCACCCCTTTCTTTCCCTCTGTATGTCAGGTCGGACAGATATATTAAACCCATAAGAGGACACATACACAAATGAAGGGTATGGGTGTCATGTCCAGTGTTTTCCTCAATTTCTGTGGGAATAGCAAGTAAACAAAAAAGAAATCACAAAATTGATCCCCGCAGCAAGGACTGGCCACTGGGCCTATCACTGCCACAACAAACGCAGACACGCCATATCTCGATCAATCACCTCCCGGCTCATTCGCTGCGGGGTTTGAAAACAGTTCATTGTTGTTTCAAAAGGCCCTGGAACAAATGAACGGTGGGATGATCAACTCTACAACACTGTCGTGGAGCTCATGTTCACATAGCCTCAAACACGGGGGAATGTCCTCACTCACAAGAACATGTGTTTTTGCTGCCTTTTTTTCTGGATTGACAATCATAACCAGTTTCTTTTAATATTAATTACATCAAATGTCATATTATATGAATTCTGCTGCGAGAGAAAAACTATGATTTACTGCCAAACTTTGATAAATACTTCATGATACCACAATTCAAAATTAATAGCAGAATATTGAGTTGAGTGTAGAGGACTGTTATTAAGTTTACACCATATCTTTAAAGGATCATATTGTTTTTCTCTGTTTCCTTTTATTCCATTAACTACCAATTGCATTCACTGCATTTTCGGACCATTTTCAAACCATACCAAATATTTGACTGATTTCCCATCTTCAAGGCAGCCAGTGGTTTCAGTTTATTTCAGTACAGTGTGAAAATCAACCGATAAAGGTAATTCATCCCAGTGAACATTTGGACAGCTCCTGTTTTTGCCAAATTTGGTTCATTCTTGTGTCACACAGTGTACCGTCTGCTTTAACATTCCTTCTGTGGTGCAAGTGTCAAAGAGAATAAAGAGTCGGCTGCTCGATGTTTACAGTGTCAGGATTTTAGATGCAGCTTCACACGATCCTTTTCTCAGCTCTCATGTTCGGTTTTTCAGCAGCCACCTTTCCGGCTCAGTTGTCAGGGACTCGCTGAACTCATGAACATGAACATGAAGTCTTTTTGCAGATTCATCGCCGTGCAACTACAACAAGTTTTCACAAATACATAAATAAAGTGACACATGTTCTCTGTGGTCTCTGTAGGTTGATTTTCACATTACACGGTACTGAACAAAAAGCTGACCCTGCTGAAAGGTAGGAGATAAATCAAATAATGTAAAGAATATTGCTAGGCTTATTTAGTGTTAAATGTTGGTCATTTGTATGAATTTGCTGACATAAACCAACAATATGGTTTAAATCCCCGCAGACCCATGATGATAAATTTTAAAACCCAGAAATTGTACTTAAACACACCATTTAACCAGTAATCAACTGTGTAATGTTACATCATAACATTTGTCTTTGAGTTTTAGTATTTCCTGATTTTAAAAGATTTAAGATATTATATGTCTTTTGGGCAGAATAATGTGCTTCTTAACTTGTACAAAGAAGGACTGATGCATGTTCTGGCTAATTTGGAGGTTTCAGGGTTTGTCCCTGCACATCAGGAATCAGTTTGTTAACTTTAACTAAATTTGTTAACTGGTGTTTTACAAAATTACAGGCCAAATAGTATAGGATAAGTCTTTCACAAGACATGACAATGTATTGGGCTTGAAAGCCTCTTTGTGCGGCTTTGTGTGAGACAGATAGTTGGAAAAGATCCTGTGCTATATTGGGTAGAGAATGGGACATGTATGTGATGACAGGCCTTTCAATTATATCCTCCCTCCCCTGTGAAAATGCCATCATCTTTGTCCTCGTATTCCCCCAACAATGCAGTAGATGGACAGCTATATCGACCAGATACCATCAATAAACGTCTTCTTATGTTTGCCTGCTAACATACTGTATGACCACAAGGAAGAAATGCAGTCACAAACGTGTCAAAATTGCATCCAAGATTGGGAGACTGGAAAGAATGATCTAAGGAATCTCACATCCATCTACACCAAACTTAATGGTGCACAAATGATGGAATGTTTTTGAAAGTAGGTGAGGCATGAAAGAGCTCATAAATAGGCTACCAGGCCCAGGATTTGGGAGCGGTTCAATGCAACATTACCCCAGTGCAAAACAACACAGGAGCGAGCTGAGTGTCTTCATCTCTCTTCATCCTCCAGACAGACAGAGTGCGGGGAAAGGCAGACCGACCTCAGTAACACCAAAACTCTGAATTTATGGGACCCTGCACAGCGAGACAGTCAGGGTGATGCCAAATCCGACGTTTTCGCCTGCCCAGTTAGAAAACACCATTAGATTGCCTCAGTCAATTCATCAAAAAACTGGAGATTTGGGGGAGCTTGTCTAATTTACAGGTCCTCAGGCCCACCACGGAGAGAGTGTTGTGGTTGGCTGGGGATGCCTCAGCGCCAAAACTGCAGCCAATGGCAAAATGTTCCTTTCTGTTGAGGTCAGGTCAAACTGAAACCATTAGAGGGAAGGGCAAGGTAGTAAAAGAACTGGGGTCAAAAGTGTTCTTGAGAAATATGGCACTAACGAGCATCTGCAGGCCAACGTCATGGAAACAGGTTTTGTTTTTTTTTTTCTTTTACATCCTACCGACACATCAAACCAACACTACAATCGCTGAGTCATGCAGTTAATGGACATGAATCTTTAAAGAGCAGAACCTAATTTTCTCAGCTCAGTGGACCCAGGGAGCAGAGTCAGGCACAAAGACGAGCGTGGAGAAGGAAAAGGGGGGTTAGAGAGCATAAGGACTACATGGGAACTAATAATCCCTTCACAATAGTCTGCGCGTCTGGGTTCTGATCTGCACCACAGAAACTCTCTATGGTCTGGAACATTCCTTCAGACTCAGGTTTAGTTCCTCCTGGAGACAGACGCACGTTGGCTCTTTATCCTAACTCCCCTGTCGAAGCCAATATTTCAGATCTCATATAGCTCACGGCAGGGGGCCTGCAATCTAACGGCTTATCATTTTCGAACAATTTTAGACCACTATTATAAGGAGTTCAACATGGTGACCAAAGCAGGCAATCAAAATTCAAATGAAGTTTTCTCGCCATATTTAAGGCAAGAATTAATCTTCCCCTGTGGAACCTCTCTGAAAACACCGTCTTGCTAATCTGTCTGGGTGCCAAAAAGTTCTTTCTGGCTTCAGGTACGGAGGCCTTGGCTATGTAAATCATTGTTTTTGCATATTTGCGGACAATATGCCAAGATCCAGCCAAGCACGTCAAGAATTTGTTTATGATGTTTTAGATTGCATGTAATTCCTGATTTATTCTGTGAAGAAAAGAGGAGTTGTGGCCTCTGAAGACCGGACTGAAAAATAAACTTGTGCAAGCCCTGCAGCTCAACTGCCAATCAGCACTTGTGCACTCAACTGTGGCAAAGTGTAAATTTAATTTACAGCAATGATTATTTTGACTGCCTTCATTCCCCGTAGATTCAGAAAGAAGTGCACTCATTCTGTTCATAGTACCGAAAGGCGCCTTTTTCTGTGGATCAGCTTCAACGTATGCTCTGCAGACATTGCTTATCCACAGGCCTCAGCACCTTGATATGTTTTAGACTATTCGTGATCCAGCCTCCCATAAAGTGGTATGTGCTCAGCGGACACGAAGCCGACCACGAGGAGGTCAAAGAGTGCCGAGTACTTTTGGGGGAGCTGGAGGTGAAATAAATCCCTCTCCAATGAATCTTATTTGATCAGCTGGAAGAAGAGCCACAAGAGGTCACTTCAGTGTAATCGCAGAGAAAAGGAGGCACTTTTCACAAACGTGGAGGTTGAGTTGTTTTTATGATCACCTTTGAAGCCAGAACAACAGCATCATGGTTAGCAGGACCATGACAGCACTTTGGTAAACATGTCTTAGAGCTATGTAAAAAGGCGCCAATAAAGTCTTGCTGCTTTTTCTTGTCTTGTCTCATTCTAAGCTGCTCTCTCCTTAAAAGGCAACATTTGAGCCGCGGTGATACTGTATTGTTTGCCAAGGACACACGGTTGGGAAACAATCACATCTAGGAATAACGTGGGACACAGATCATTAAAGACCTGAGCTGGTGGAAACAAACATCCCATGTCTGTTTCCATTGGTAACTCATGATGATATTAAGCATTTACTGGTGTTCAGTAACTCAAACCTAGTTCTCTATCTAGCACAATGTCATGGATGAACGCAATGGAAACAGAAACAAACAAAGCCATTAGATCTGAGCAATCTCACTTTTGAAGAGCGTGTGTGTAGACTGACTTTTTCCTGGATGCGAGTGTGATGCATTTATATATTACTGAACTTGCCACCACTCTTTTATTGACTTTGCTCAGAAAATGCTGAGCACAATTGTCCTGCATGCATAGCAACAGACCAAGAGAGCATCAAACCACAAGATGCAATCAGTATGTTGTTTAACAGTCTGGTATGGCCTTAATAGAGCACACAAAATGGATTTTTCATGGTCATGTAAAGACTATGTGTACCACTGCCATATGTACAAAATATTGCCTGTGTGCATGGAATATCAATTTGTGTGTAGACATATTTTCAGACCACTAGGAACACTTTTGTATCCCATTCCTTTCTCTCTTTTTTTCCCAACGTGCTGCTTGTATGTGAAGAGTTGAACTCGGCCATTTACACAGTCCCACCCTGCGATTCAGCACCAAATGTATCCTGCCTTTTCTCTCGCACTGAGCACACATTTGGGTGTGTTTGTCATAGGGTAGAAAGAGGGCTAATGTGTCCGCCAAACCACACTACTGGCCCATAGATAGGAATTTAGGGGCTAAATGGTCCAACATTTTACTTGCTCTTGTTACGTCCCTCTGAGATTCGCAGTATTTTTCCATATTTCTTCACTTTCACAGCATTTAATGCACTTAGGTGAAATTGCTTTTACTGTTGAGGGCAGAAATATTGAAATGCAATTATTCTTTATGAAATTTGTATGTAAACTTGTGAGATTTTTGTTATCTGTGTAATGACTATGCACTAAAATTATTGTTGTCTAACTTGGAAACTTGTGGGACATTGTTTTGACATGAACATGCAATTTTTCTGACTATCTTGTGACCTTTCTGTGCAAGGTCCTAACTAATTTATCCAGCTTTCATGGGGGTCCAGGAAGACCTACCAGGATGTCAAGGCCAAAGAGACCAATTGTTTGTCATTGGCGACCCACCCCATTCAGCCCTTGTATACCAAGCTTATACCTGAGTAAAGCCAGGGATATATCTGAATGTGACACTGAATGCTTCGAAAAAAAATCACACTGGAAGCAAAGGAGGTTCCTCAGTCAAAGAGCCTGTGTTCTCACGAAGATCAGGATGGGAACGAGAGGCACAGTTCTTCTGCGCCTTTTCCCAGAGCCTCTCATCCCTCTACAGGCCAAGTTTGCTGCCAAGAGAAGTTATAGGTGGTCTCCAGGCTGCCTTTGATCCTCACCAACCAGGGCTTCTTGGACAGATCAGTCAGTGTAATCACTTGTGTTTCAGAGTGCTCAGGGGAAACAGTAGTGCTCCATTTCCCTTTCATGGCATGACCTCAGCAGTGGCAACCATGGCCTTGAGGTGACACAGACCTCTGTCCAACTAGGCGTCTCTGTTGTCCTTATCTAATTGAAAGGGCAGCAGATAAATGTTAGAGACAAGCTGCCTTGATGAGGCACAGAAAAAGAAGCAGAGAGAGGAGAGTGGGGTGTTGGTGCCCACCTCCGGTGAACACTGTGTCGATTCAAGTGGAGAAAATTGTTGGCGAGAAGGATTATGGCACACAGCTCCCCTGAAACTTGCCATGCAGCTCTTATTTTTAGCTGACCCTTCAAGTTTGCATCATGGCCGAACCACAGTCCAGTTACTGACACTCAAAGAGCAGCAGAGGTCCAAGCCGCGTTTGCACGAACACCCTGCTTTGGCAAGGTGAAGCGGGTGCTGCTGACCAGATGCACAGACAAGGTGCAAAGAGGGCCCTGAACTCCACGGCAGCTCATCTTTGGACTCCGCAGTGCGAGGAGTGTGTTTGTCTTGGACGGGCTAGAGACAGAGCTGCTGCCAGCTCCTTTGAGCAAGCGCTCGAGCAGCAACCGAACAGGTTTGCTACATCAAGATTGTGGGTGGGGGAGCATTCTTGCGTTTCACTTTAGATTAGTTTTAAACTCCTGGGAAACTCTTCACACACATAATTTTCTTATCCGAAGATAATAATTTTATTGTTCTGTGGGACATAACTGCATCCTCGCCTTTCTCCATGTGTTTTATCTGACATTTCAGGCTGCAAGAAAAAGACGACTCTCTATAGGCGCCCGGAAGAAAGACAGGCTTCAACTTTTCTTGTTTCTGTCTTCACGAGTGTGGGAGAACTCTTGGTTGATGCTCCGTTGCCATGGAAACTGTAAGACACAAGCGTGTCTCTGTTAGGTCAGTCATGCACCATGGTTTACTGTTATAAAGGATCTTAACGTTGTTCCATTAAAATCCCTTCAAATAGTGGTTACTTAGACCTTTTAGGCCTGCTTTCCTGTAATAGTTCCCACATGTTTCTCAACAGATATCCATCTTATCAGGCAAAACACGAACCAAAAGTGAAAAAAAAAAAAAAAAGTTTCAGGTAACCAAATGACTTCTTGTAAAACCCCATATTTCCATAAACTGCATTCAGTTAATACCTTCACCTGGAGGCCTGGCAGTGGGACAGCCAAGGCAGCTATTTGCTTCTTACTAACATCAGAGGTGGCTCAGAGTTGTGTTTTAATGATGAATAATGAAGTGATCACGCACGAATATACGCCAAGGGAGAGATGTCCACGCTAAGAACTGTAAACATACTCTAACTTATTTTTACGTTGAGGTTTTCAGTGACATCAGAAAACAGTAAATATTTTGGTTTCACATTTATAGTACAACTCAAACTGAAGGTCACAGATTATACAAGTGGAAACTGACCTGTGAGCCAAGTTCAGTGAGTGTACAGCCCACACTAAATAAATTTTCACCTTATTGTGGCTTATCTCAACCACAAATGGTGGTTTACATGCCGCAGATTAGCACTCATAAACACTATTCATTAGAGGGCTCCGAGAACGCTTCCCATAGGCCCTTGCCGACAGATTATGCTATGATTTATGTGGTGTGAAACTTGTGGCCACGACAAGCCGTGAACTAAATAAGTGGAAGATTTAGGTTTGGTGAAAATAAACAGACGATATTACGCATTAGTGAAACATATTCTCTTGAAAAACAAAATATTCCATCACTTCATCTCCAGCTGGGTTTTTCCAGGATTGGTTTTTCATTTGTTTCATGATTCATGCGTCTCACTACTCATTATTCCCTCTTTTGCCTCTTTGTAATTTCAAATCTGTCTAATCCCCTCTTGAAACTGGCAATAGTATCTGTATGTATAAATGAGGTGCGGGCGCTATCTGAAGACAGGAGCTCCTGGCTGGAGTGCTTTGCTCTCTTCAGTGCTGTGAGATGGGAGAAAGTGGCGTCATGGACACAAGAGATCTGTAATCGGGACATTAATATTTCCAAATGTCTTCAGAGATTACATTTATAATCAAAATGAAATAAATATAGATGCAATCAAATATTAAATAAAATAAACATTTAAATAAATAAAACTTAGAAACCCTTCGATGGCTGGGAAATCCCACTGAGATGCTACAACATTAAGGGTTTATGTTGCATGGTTTATATATTTGTACTGCGTGCTTTGCTTTAATCTTTAGACTCTAATGGTCCCCAGTCTTCAGGGATGGCAGTGTTGGTCCATCACTTCACCACTTTGGTCCAGACTTGGTCATTTGACTATTAGACGGATTACCATAAAATTTTGTACAGACATTCAGAGTCTCCAGAAGATGAATTGTAATTCCCTGGTGCTTCCTCATCAGCTGGTTGTCATGTCTGGCTTTTACTGAGATGTATTGATGACTATTGGATTGATTGCCATGACATTTCAGCCCTGGGTCCTAGAAAATCTACAACTAGGCAAAGATGTTGATACTCAAAGTTTGTTTCCTGACCACATATAAAAAACAATTTCGACAAAAATTTGCAATTTTAATAATGCAGTATCCACTCATAGTGAATGTGAAAGCACTCAGTTGGAGAATGATCATAGTCTATTTTAATATGGGAAAAGTCAGCAATTGTTAGCATGCTGACACAGAAACCAAGACAGTGAACATGGTAAACCTTATACTTGCTTAACAGCTGAATGTTAGCACAGCCATACTGAGCATGTTAGCATGCTAACATTAGCATTCAGCTCAAAGCACCATTGTGCTTTAGTGCAGGCTCACAAAGATGCTCGCATGGCTGTAAATCCTTGTTTCCACCTAAAATTGGGCACATTGTGATTTTCTGCAGCATCACACCCTTCTTGTTTCTTTTACTCCCGTTTAAAAAGAGAAAAACTTGATGAAATGGCTAATGACACAGCAGTGACCGTAAGCCTTCAGCACTTCAGTAGCCCTCCAGATAAGCCATGAAGCACTCTCAGCAGAAATGTTGGCCCTCTATTGCAAACACTTTCATCAGTGAGGCTATAAGGAGGACCGACCTTCAGGCCTGCGTCAATTTTTCTCTCTTTGTTTAGTCAGGCCAGCTGGAGGCTGTGCTCCGTCATCTAGCTGGTGTTCCAGATTTGACTCAAAGCAGAGACTCGGCAAGTGAGCCAGGCTGAAATATTATCCACAAATGCACACATTCACATGAACAGTTATGGGGAGCTTCAATGCACTGCCACTGACTTGAGAAGCAGCATCCGTCACACTAACCCCATTTTACTTTGAAAAAAAAAAAAAAACACCTCGTGCACCTTTACCACTGAAATCCTCTCCATCTGGTATTTCTCACCAAATGAAGAAGGTATGTCAGGGTGCGAAAAAGCAAATGTTTATAACTCCTGCCACAGTGTATCATCGCCTTTCCGAGCAACAGTGAGGAAGTAATAGCTTAATTGTATTGTTTCTGATGAAACCGTGTACTTTTCGATTGCTGTGGTTTTACAACACATTGTAAATTTGTTACTGTTGTCAGCTTGTTAGTTTTTTACTGTTTTCCATTAAAGAAATCCCTTTTTATACACAGTTTATTGTTTTTTTGTCTTTTATTTTCTTCTCCTAATTCTTATGGAACTTTTTACAAGAATGATTTTATTTCAACTGAACTGGACTGAAGCAACAAATATTCCTGGGAAAAACATGCGTGTTAGGAGGAAAATCATTCAATAAATCTAAAATGCTTTTTAATAACATACCGCTCAAGCAGGTGCCATTGTAGGTCTATTCCTTTTGTAAAGTTAAACCATCTCCTCTCCTTTTGATGCTTTTTAAACCATCAATCACTTCGAAGGAATGTGTCAGTTTTTCAAACAGTAGACATCTCATAAGTTATTTTACTTTGGAATGAAGCTTTTTAGTTGAAGACATAAAATCTGTAAGACACATGCTGGGACTGAAGTATCTTTCTGTGCAAGGTTCTGTCGTAGTCTTATTGAACACAGGTGTTCTGGTGCTAACTGCTGACGCCCCACTCCCTACAACTCCTGCGCTGTCAGTCACAAACTGTGGAGACTGATTAGCTGAATGAATATCTGCTTGAAAGATGGATGCCGTGACTTCAGCGGTTGGCACTCCGTATAGTTAAACAGAAATAAACAAGCTCTATCTGCCATGCTCTGCGGCTAGAAGACCAAAGAGTAGAAGCAATGGGGGAAATTTTCACATCATCTGTCAAGTGTTCTCACTCCAGCACCCTGATGGGAGGCCAAAGAACATGGAGCTCCTCTGTTTTCAACCATTTTCCTGTTTTATGAGTATATAAACTCTAGTGTATAACAAAATTGTGTGCTGTAATATAAAACTGCTCCTTAAAGCTGCTATTTAATGTAGTGGTTTAATTTAGAGCTGCTTTTTATGTATTTTTATGTCTGTTTGAGAAAAGACAGAGCAGCTGACTGCTGATGCCCGATGAATAAACTTGCATGAGTGATACAGATGGAATACTTAAGCAGGTGATATGATGTCACTAAAATAACTGGATTTTCTACTTTGTGGCAAGCAAATTAGTTAGTTTTCTTCCATCTAAGCAGCACAAACCCTGTGTGGGTTTTCCTGGTTTAAAATAGCTTGTAAGCCTCGCTTAAGTCTGCTGAAGGCATCAATCATAAATTCTGCTCACTCTGTCATAGAGGGTAGATGGATGGTCTACTGTACAGTGTATTCCTGCATATGTTAATTAATGCTTGTCCAATCAATTACTTTTCTTCTTGCCTAACTAAACACTTTCATGCAAATCAAGGTCATGTGAAGTTCAGCCAACCTGTTGGTTCAGCAGCTGCAAAATGCACAACCGCTGAATACAGACGTGAGGACAGACAAAATATACCCTGCATTCACAGTGATGACAGAATGACTGCGACTGCATACTGTAAACTATGTTTAGTACTTCTTCTAACTGAAGAGGTTAACTGATTGTGGTTTATTATGTGGGGAAACTAACCCTCCTTAGGGCAACAAAGTAAATAGATAATCTTCATTTCAGTCGTTTGCTGCAAAGTGATTCAGCCCGTTTCAAACAGACCCTTATAATGATGCGCTGGATTTGAGAGGCCTACATGCAAGAATGACCATGTATTGAGTGCAACGGGCATTCAAAAGGCTGCATCATGAGCACAAATTTCAATTCATTTTCAATTTTTAAATTTTATTCATATAGCACCAAGTCACAACAACACTTATATCATGACACTTTCCATTCTTTCTCTCTCTTTCTCTCCACTCTTCAGTGTACAGAGACCCAACGAGTCCCCCATGAGCAACAGCGGCGAGGAAAAACTTCCTTTTAACAGGCGAAAAAACCTCAAACAGAGCCAGGCTCCGGGTGAGCAGCTGTGTGCCTCTACTTGCTGGGTTTAAAGAGAGAGAGACAATGATGACAATAATCACAATAACAGATATGATGATAATAGAAATATGACTATTAATAAAATAGTATATGATAGTATATGTACTGTATATGGTATGTGTATGACAGAATTTGTGTGTATCTGTATATGATAGAATATGTATATAATAATCATCATAATAACAGCAATAGAAGACAAAGGCAACAACGACATGCAGAAGTGGCTGTACATTTTAATGCAACACTCTGTAAAGTAAGGAATCCTACCACTGTGATTGGCTTGCCAAACCAAAAAACTGTGTTTATGCAATGACTGAAAATGGTTGCATTTAAAGGTGAAGACAGTATGAATTTAGAAGGAACCACAATCTTTATCCGTAAATACAGCCATTACAGTTTGGGTTTAGAGGAAGTTGACTTGAAATAAAAGGGACTTGACAGTGTTGACTGTCTGCATAAATATGCCTTGTACGACAGACTTTTATACTGGAAATTTATTGTAAAGAAACGTTTACATTGAACCTGAACAGCTTCTTTTTGTTTCTTCTGCTTGGATTTTCCCTTTGCTTGGATTTCATCCTAAAGAGGATTTTTTTTTTTTTTTTTTTTTTTACTTTTTTATCTAAAAAATCATTTATTGCAGTGGATTGCTGATGCAGTCGGTTCCAATTTCATCTGTATGAAAATGAACAGAGAACATTCCTCGGTCTCCCTGCTGTATAAACTGAATACTGGATGGCGCCTCTCCAAACCGGAGTCTCTACGAACTTGCCTACCTTGGCGCTGCGCCACACTTGTGTAACATACTGTAGACACCGTGAAGGCAGCATCATCACAACCAGACAAACTTGGTCTGTCATACATTCTGGTGTCAACTAGGCCTTCTGAGGCCTACACTAATTAAAATCATATTAGTATCCTATTTCTTTCTCTTGCAGATCACCTCCTACCAGGGAATCTTTCAAAAATCCTTTAAAAATGACTATAGAGGGAAAAAAAAAACACTAAACTACCTTTAAGCTATTGTATTTGTTGTATTTATTGTATTCCATCAAGTGTGGAGAGTCAGCATTTGCTCCCTTCATGATTAGATTAAAAAAAGCATAATAATTGAAAAGGTAGCTAAACAAATAAAATATGAAAAATACTAACAACTTAAAACTTTCTAGAGACTTTTTTCATTAACTTGGAAAACTGTGTTCATAACATGCCTGCCACAGCCCTGAATACTTTTTCTTTACATATTTTAGCCTAAACACATTTATTCACCCACCAGGCCCATTTTATCATGAAAAACACATTTTCCTTTCAAGTCATAGGCCTCCTATGAACCTTATCATTCACTTCAAATTGCAGACAGGAGCCAGTCAGGTAATAAAGGGCTATCGCAGACCATGGATATTCAGCAGACAATGTTGGCATATGGCAATACCCGAGTAGAAACTGTGTTGCACCCTCTTCTGGGACAAAAAGAGCATAGCATCACTATATACATTTATGAGAAATCATATTTAATTTTTAATTTCAGAAATAATCCTTTGATAATAATTTTAAAATATATACGCTCTCACATTCAATACTGTTGAGACCCTTACACATGAGCCATGTGTGTTTTAACAACTAAAACTATTACAACGTGCCGTCAGCTTCAGTACCGGCGCAGTCTCAGGAGCTCTCTGATTGGTTCTCTTCGCTGTCGCTCTTTCGATGACGTCCTTCCTGCTTCACCGTATCGACACGTGCACGGTGTGCAGTAGAGAGCTGAAGGAAAAAGCATCAGCTGAAGTTCAGCTTTCACACACCATCGTGTGGTCTTTATTTTTCTTTGTCCAGGGAAGGCTTTGCCAACAAAGCGGTCAAAATGGTGAAGCCTCGGTTCAAGGGGAAAAGCTCGATAAACCCCTCGTCGTCCAGCAGCAACCCCGGTGAGCTAAACCCTCATTAGCCACACCGTTTGTTTACAGCTAATGCTAAGCGTTGGAAGCCAAGTGATATTAAACTCTGGAAAAGACACTTCTGCATTATTTTCCTTTGCCAAACTAAACTAACGCCAGTCACTACCATAAAGATTGATTGATTGATGTGTGTGTCAAAATGACAAACAAAACTCTGGGTGACATAACTAAAACTGAACTAGCTAGCAGCTAGCAGTTGCTGCTGTAACCCAGTGACGGTAACGTTAGTGTTGGGCCTTTTAAATTTGATGTGTTTGTGTTCAAGAGCCTGTGACCAATGGAAATGTTTAGACCAATTATTTCTAATGTCTTGAAACAGCTTCTAGTCTTGATTGGTCAAAAGGTGTCTATTGAAGCAGCTCCTGTCAAGCTAATGCAGTCTGACAACAACATCTGTGTTGCTGAACAGATTAATCACTGAAGTATCTGTACATATATTTCACAGATCGAGTCAAAGGGGCTGGTGGAAACAACATGAGGGACCGAGCCACCATCAAGCGTCTCAATATGTACAGACAAAAGCAGAGATGGTTAGTGATGATAAATATTTTTCACTCTTCCTGTGTGCTGTCAAGTGACAGTCAAATATGATGTTAAGTTCTCTGCTCACACTGATCTTCTGTTTCCAGTAATAACCGTGGAAAAGTCATCAAACCTTTGCAGTACCAGTCCACAGTGGCTCCAGGGACTGTAGCCAGAGTTGAACCGAACATCAAATGGTTTGGTATGTGCACTTCTTTACCTTCGTATATGTGTTTATGTGAAAGTATGTCTCTAGTGGTAGTTGCAAGTTTATTGCCTGTCTTTATAGAGAGAAACTGCATTACTGAATGTGGTATTAGATGGTGCTTGTGCATGCTTGCAAGAACAGAAACAACTTTGAGAGGTGGTACTACTGGGGACAGTGCAGATCATTTGTGAAATACTTGCTTTTTCCTGGATTCTAGATTAATTTGTATGTGTTTGGTGATAGAGACGACAATGCTGAACACATGGACTTTGCCTGCATAAAGAGCTAACAGGTGTCTGGGTTTGTACCAACCATGTCAGTTCATGGTTCGCAATGTGAAAACGTATTTCAAGAGCTTTGTGTTAAATGCGTCACTACCACTGTTACGTGACACTTAATAAGATGATACAACGGATAAAAAGTGCTGGCCCGTAAAGCATAAGACAACATATACATCACTGACGATCATTCTGTAGATATATCAGGTTTGATAGCAGACAGAATCCAGAACAACCATTGCAGAACATAGGGTCTGATGGACAGGGGGGCTGCAAGAGCCGAAAAATTAAGTTCAGACAAACGAGAAATAACACATCAGTGACACGAATTGGAAATCTAAATTGAAAATTGATTGAAATAAGCTTTCACTTTCGATCATCGAAATCAAAAGCAGAATCAGAAATTCTCGCAGTATTAATATTTATTTTCTCTCTGTACCGTTTCCCTACTTGTCTGTGAAGTCTGTGTCAGGAGGTGGATTTGTGTATTTCCCAGTCAGAGTCTCCGGGAGTTGCCGGCCTTGGCAGAACTAAGGCCGACTCTCCAAAACCAACTGACTACTGACTGACTGCTTGACTGATCAAGGGTACTGTGAGTGCCCGCTGTGTATATTGTAAATAATCACTGCTACTGAAGTGCAAATACAGATGCTGCCATTTCAATCTTGATTTCCTGATTTGGTTTGGTTTTGTGGGGATCCACAGTAAAACCTGGAGTGGGCTTTTGAGTTGTCTTTCTTTTGGGGGTTGTGAACTGGATTGGACTGAATTCTTTCTGGGAAAAACAGACTCTTTGCTAGGTGGATTGAACATTGACTTTTTCATATGCACACACTGACATACACATCAATATTGATGCGTATATTTCATTGTTGTTTGGTATTTGCTTTAGTGTTTTGTATGGTTTCAGCTAATTTCTTTCTATTTAATTACTTGATAAGTACAGTATGAAAAGTGTCAAAGCTGCTCGGTACATTCCAAAAAATATGGCAGTTCCATCACACATGCAACTATGTAGCTATGTAACTTGATACTATTTTTTTTAAAGAAGAATTTGAAAATGTAAATGACAGTCATCAGGGCATAAAATCAATGATCTCTTGATGGTCATGAATCAAGAGTCAGTAGTCTGACAGTGGCCGTCAGCACCGAAAAAAAAATGTTTGAACCTTGACCCAAAAAATCAAAAGTCAAAACTTACAGTGGATTTGGAGAATCATGACACTCCTAGTAGTTCGTTTTCACATGCCTAATCCTTAAATGCTTTGTAGAATTGACGTTGTTTTGTTCGTTCGTGTTGCCTCTGCTGCCTTGTTTCAGTGATAAGCTCATGTTCAGCGCAAGACAGTTGCATTTTCCAAAGTTAGCAAACACCCCCAACTTATTCAGGATTTTTCCACTTGTGTTGTCAAATCCAAATATGTGACTCACTTTACTTCTCAGATTGTTTGGCATTAAGATAAGCAGTCGAGCGGAACTCACTTATTTTCACCATTTTGTATTAATGAAAAGAACAACCTCATGCACTGATACAGCAGTAGGGCATGGACTGGGTTAGACTGCATTTTAGGAACGCTGAAATACAAGCGTTTTGAGTTTTGAATTTGAACATCAAATATTGCTCGCCCACATGTGAACAGTGGTGCAAACCTTGAATAAAACGTGACAGTCCCAAAAGAGTCAAAGTACTGGTGTAATAATCACCTGAATAATCTGTGAACTGGTGACATTCCCATTCTGAATGCACTGGTCGTTCATTCCACTGATGGCAGATGTTGAAAGACAGAAGAATTCATATGTGAAAAATGGGAGATCTTAAACTAAACAGGTCACGCTTTGAATCTACATATTCTGCATTTCAGCAAACACCCGTGTGATCAAACAGTCGTCCCTCCAGAAGTTCCAGGACGAGATGGGAGCAGTACAGAAAGATCCATATCGTGTGGTGATGAGGCAAAGCAAACTCCCCATGTCCCTCTTGCATGATAGGGTCAAAGCCCATGTAAGTATATAGGTTATACACTTCTTTTTACTGGACTTTTAAGCAAGAATGATGCCTTTTTCCTGTGCTGTCTGTGTGGCGGTCATTGTGTCCTGTGAAGGCTCTCTGGAGGGGTTGTTCATTGTTTGTCTGAATTAGCACTTTTTATTAGCCATTGACCTTTTTACCTGGTATATATAATGTGCTGCAGATTGATATCATGTCTCTGTTCCTCAGTAGCTTGTTTATTGGGGTTTTATGAGGTGAGATGAACATGAGGCCTCTCTTTAATCCTCGTTCAATGCTCGGTCAGCCCCACTATGACCCTTAGTGTACTGGCACAGTGCTTGGCATGGAAGAGTTGCACTCTGCCAGGCTTTTTACCCCATAACCAACACAGTTCTAAATAACATCCAATTCTTCTTTTTCGCTTCTGACAAATCTTTGGATCATGTTTTGTTCTTTTTTTTTTCTTTCTTCTTCTGTTGTCACTGATGGAATTGAGGCATTTCATAGAATTTGAAGCAGCTAAGTGATCATTTTATATTAAATAAACATTCTTTCATTAAAATAACTCCCCAGTTTCGTCAACATAAAAACATATGAATATAGTTCTATATATGTATTTAGAGCTCTGATACAGCTGCCAGTTCATGACCTTGATGTTTTTGATAGATTTGCGAGTGAAAAACTTTGCTCTTCAGTCTGAATTTCGGGTGTTTGAACAGTGGAATGGTCTGTTCCAAAAGGCAGATGAGATTGAGTTGTGAGTTTGTGGTCCTTCAAAGAACTCGGGGAGCCCTGTAGAAGATCTTGGCAAGATCCCCCCCCCACCACCCCCCACCACCCCTCATGGCAGGTTTGCTTGTGATTTAAGATGAGTGGAACAGTTTTTATCCATGCTGTAGATGAAGAACAGTTGTCCACACCGTCAGATATTCTACACTTCACTAAACGGCACTATGATATATTAGGAAACGCCATTGTGGTGCAGTGTGTATGTTTTTAATGGCAGAGCTGTTAACCTATTCAAAAATTATCATATCTAATTATTCATTTTGATGTGGGCCTACTCTAGGCTGAATATGCACTCAGCAGCTGTATTATGTACACAAGCTCAGCAAAAGCCAGAATGAAAGCTCTCTAGAAATCACTTGTCAAACAGTCAGTGCTGCAAGTCTGATCTTTTCATTCTGTTTCTACGCCTGCAGAACTCCAAGGTGCACATTCTAGACACGGAGGGCTTTGAGACCACGTTTGGGCCCAAAGCTCAGAGGAAGAGGCCCAGTCTCATGGTGGGCGATGTGAAGGACCTCATAGAGCAGGCTGAGGCCTCAGCCCAGACCTACAATGCAGACAACGACAAAGACCTGATGACCGAGGACACAGGAGTCCGGTAAGACCTACAAAAGATACTATAATCAGTCCACTCTACTGGCTGTACTGGTTACTCCAACTGGACAGGAGGTTGCTAAATTTACTTATTTAAAGGTAGAAATAAATAGCTTTTTAAATTCTCTTTTTGGAACAGGGAGGAAGCCCGTGAGGAAATCTTCAAAAAGGGTCAGTCCAAGAGGATCTGGGGGGAACTTTACAAGGTATTGTTTCCACCCTTCTCTCAGTACTGTGCATGATGCTAATGAAGAGAGGTCATTCAACATTCCTGACTGTCGTGTTTTAATAGGTAATTGACTCATCTGATGTCATCATCCAAGTGCTGGATGCACGTGATCCCATGGGAACACGCTCCAAGAGCATAGAGACATACTTAAAGAAGGAGAAACCCTGGAAACATCTCATCTTTGTTCTAAACAAGTGTGACCTCATCCCCACCTGGGTCACGGTAAGAAATGTACCACATGTTCATCTTTGGTCGCCCATTTGATTTGAGTGATTGTGTCTGGCTTGTCATAGTATTACATTGTGGGACTGACTCTTTGTCTCCACTCAATGTTGAACCAGAAACGGTGGGTAGCTGTTTTGTCCCAAGAGTACCCCACTCTGGCTTTCCATGCCAGCCTCACCAACTCGTTTGGTAAGGGCTCCCTCATCCAGCTGCTCAGGCAGTTTGGCAAGGTAAGCACATGCCACGATTTCAAAACATCTTTGATTTGTCATGATGCTAAACCATTTACTGATCCAGTAACAATCACCAAGGCCACAGCTTTTTGCCTTGATGTCCTTCCACTTTCGTTTTATCATTTTACTCGGAACAGAACTAGTTCTTTGCTTTTTAATTGGGATCTTCAAATTACACCCACATCGATTCATGAGGGTGCTATTTTATCCCTGTACTTCTTCCCTTGTACCTCGTTAGTACTTCAGTGGTACTGGGTATGTACAAAGTATTCACGAGATCTGAAAGATCTGAAAGGTCAATAAATCACATTTATTTATGAAAACCAAAAGTACCAACTATAATTTAGGATTTTATTCCCTGGGGTTCAGTTCTCTTTAGTCCTCATTATTTTGCCCATTCCAAAAGGAAGCCATTTAGTTTATGGATGGTTTATACAGTATTCATTTATTCAGGGATTTTACAGTCCTGATTCCAAAAAGGTTGGGATGCTTGTAAAACATAAATAACACAGAATGTGATCATTTGCTGATCCTCAACTTCATTGAGTTTTGTAAATATCTGCTTATTCTGAACAAGTTGGGACAGGAGCAACAAAAGACTGGGAAAGCTGTGGGATGCTCCAAAAGCATCTGTTTGTATCATTCCACAGGTAAACAGGTTGATTGGTCACAGGTGATAGCATCATGATTGGGTATGAAAGGGGGATCCTGGAAAGGCTCATTAAGTTCCTTAATCAGATTTCTATATATTGCTAAGCCGACACAGTTACCTTTACCGTGATCAAAGGTTTTGTCTGTGTCACCCAACCCTAGACCTAAACATGCAATGTTAAGTAGCGACTGTGGAATAGAGCGTGTTTGTGAAAACATGGGAAGATCTGAAAGGTCAATAAATCACAAGGGTTTGATATTGAAACGGAATGTTCTTGTTAGATTTAATATTGCAATTTAAAGAGGCTTTTATGAGAAACACACAGGATGAACTTCCATGTTTTTTTTCCTTGTAAATGATTTTCTATTTTGGTCCAGATTCACCAAAAAGTCTGGAGATAACAAGGTGAAAAGCGTGTTCCAAAACAGCCTTCAGACTTTACCTCCTGGGACCAAAATAAAAGACATATCTCTTGTTTTAAAATGTTTTAGAACATTGTGATTGTCTTGTTTACATAAAAAATCCTTTTTTAAGATATCCTTTGGTATGTGTTTTGTACAAACTACATTGTTGTTCTGGAGTGATGACAAATTCACGTTTTTTTTCTTCTTCTTTTTCTTCTTCTTTTTCTTTTTTTTTTTTAATTGCTAATGGCAACAGAGCCCCATCTAAAATTACCTCCATAAAGTGAGGACAGACTGAGGCTGTTGTTTAGGAAACAAACCACTCTGACTTTCTTTTTTGCCTCCCACAGCTCCACACAGACAAGAAACAGATAAGTGTGGGTTTCATTGGCTATCCTAATGTGGGAAAGAGCTCAGTCATCAACACACTGCGCTCTAAGAAGGTCTGCAATGTGGCACCCCTTGCTGGAGAAACAAAGGTAAGTGTCATCTTAACAATGCAGAAATTTAAATAAAATAAACCTGAAAGTATCACTCTGGAGTACTTTACATTTACAATGATGACAGTGTAAAGGTCTACAGTATAGAATGTGGAAAATTAGATAAACTTTATAGTGAAAAGGAGAGAGGAGCTTTGATTCGGTGGGGAGGTGATGTGAGGTGAAAACATGCATGTTCCTCTTCTTAACTTGGTAATTGTTGATAGCTGCAACAACAGACGTAGTCGGCTCCGTGTTCTTGACTATATAACTGAAAATCTAAGTGGAGACTTTGCCAAGAGAAAGAACAACAACCATTTTTATCTTTAATTTCCTCTCTCTGGGGCTGTTTATCCTGTTTGGAAACGGGCAAGCGTCTGAAACCCCAAATGTCCAAACCAGGGTCAAGGAGAAAGAAAGGGAAAATATCTTTCCTTTTTCCGTGCCTGCCAAAGCTGTGAACTTGGACCAAGCACAGGGGAGATTTTTCTGCACACCTATCAAATGAATCAGATGGGCCCGTGGCCAAAGACTCCTTTATTTCTCACCTTGTCTTTGATTCTCACCACCAAACAAGCTCCTGATACGCAGCAGTGCTGCGACCCTCATTCCTCCTTTTGTTAATATGGATGAATGGTTCTGTTTGTGTGAAAAATTATATTGCAATCCCTCAGTCTGATGAACCAATCAAGGGAAGAAGAAGTAGTTTGCAACATGAGGAGAGAAGAAAGGAAACTGTTGGCCAGATTCAAAACAGTCTTTGCTTTCCTCCACCAAAATATTCTTTTTGTCTGTATAATATAACATTTTGCTGCCCCACTCGTTATAAATCAAGGTAAAATATTACATTTAAAATCTCATGTGAAACTGAAAAAATGTGACCATACAAACGGTGCTGTCTCCTTACTATTTTTTAGGTGTGGCAGTACATCACTTTGATGAGGCGCATCTTCCTCATTGACTGCCCCGGTGTTGTCTACCCTTCAGAAGACAGTGAATCTGATATTGTCTTGAAAGGAGTGGTAAGTCTCTCTTTCATTTTTTCGTTTTGTTGAGTTGTGCGATTCTTGCCCCCACATACTTCAGCTATGTGAATGGAGTTTAATTTGTGCTCCTCGTAGCATTGAAAAACAGCTGCATCTGAAACAGCAATATGTCTTTCCAGAAACAATGCCCCAGTTACTCAAGATAATCCACCAACTGTTAATGTGGTATTTTTGACAGCCCGAGTACCTGAAGTGTGATGAACAAAGAATTCAAGGTGGATTCTGATTGCTAATACCCGGGGCCTTTTAAAATGCCTTGATCGGCTCTGATTCTAATCCTCCAGAGCCTTTTTCCAGATCCTGGGTTTAACACGTAGGCTACGCAGTCCCCGTAACTGAAAGGTTGCAGGTTCATATCTTCAATTGCACGCCTTTTTCTTCCCCTCACAAAGGTTCAAGTGGAGAAGATCAGGAACCCAGAGGAGCACATTGGGGCCGTACTGGAGCGGGCCAAGCCAGAATACATTCAGAAGACCTACCGCATCCCCACCTGGAACTCTGCTGAAGACTTTTTGGAGAAGCTTGCATTTCGTACTGGGAAACTTCTGAAGGTCTGGATCTTACTCTTTCTATTTTCTGGCTTAGCAGGCTACACTTAAAACTACTTTGCCTCAAGTTCTTACTCTGTTTTTACATTCATTTCATAACAGGCAGAGAATGTGTTCACCGAATAAATCGCCATTATCAGTATGAGTACTAATTTCAGTGAAAGCATTTGTTGGATATTCTACAAATGCTTCATATGCTGTTAAGTGCAAGAGAAAATCCTTATATTACTATGTTTAAGATATGGCCTCCTGTCCAAAGTCACTCCAAACATATCAGGGTAACCGCTAACTGTTGCTCACTATACTCTTTGCTGTAGCTCCTAGCTGCCGTTAGTTAGTTCAGTTTGCCGTGCAGCTAGTGGCCCTACGAGATGACTGGAGTCCGTACCGACCACGAGCTCAGAGCACCGGGAGATTGTTGGTCTTTACACCACAGGATACAGAACCAGGCTCAGCAGCCTCCTGGCGAACACGATCATATCAGGAGCTAACAGTGCTGAGGTGATCAGCAGCTCCAACCAGAACTCCAGGGATGATGAAGACACAGTAGACCAGGACAGGAGAGGCATGAATCAGGAGACAAGCTAGAGGAAGGTCATGATCAGCAGTGTGGGAAAAGAGGTACTATTGTGGTGTTACGTGACAGGACCAGTCGGGGCTAGCTGGTTAGCATGCTAACTTCAGTGATTTAAGTATCTAAGTAACCCAATACACAGACGTCTTTGACATAATGCCAGGTATGTTACTTTGTCACATTCTGTTGATAATGTTAGTTAATTTAACATTTTTAACTTAAAATCTGGCCATATCTTGCACCTCACATTGCACCTCTTAAGTAATATGTCTGGTCTGTTTTCTGCTTACATACATTATGTGCTGCAGTCTGATGGTTTTCATCTAAATGGCAAAGTGTTTGTGAGCCACTGGTTTTAAATTTGAAGCTTGAGCAAAGAATTCTTGGTATTATACAGGGCGGTGAGCCAGATCTGACTGCGGTCTCCAAGATGGTGTTGAATGACTGGCAGAGAGGACGTATCCCCTTCTTTGTGAAACCCCCTGGACCTGACGGGGATCAAGATGTAAGACTTTGCTGAATTTTCCACCTGTGTTGTTTTTTTCGACAGCAGCCTGTGCACTTGTGCCAACCTGTGTTTTGTTACCGTAACTTTTCTAGGACAAGGAGCCATTGGCAGTTGAAGGACCCCCAGAGGTAGTCGAGAATGTGCAGGAGGAACAGCCAGACAACCCGGATGCCATCTCAGAGGAACACGAGGAACAGCAGCTGAGACAGAAGGAGCAGGTCCAGAAGATTCTGGCTAATGTGCGACAGAACTTTGGCAAGATCTATGTGGCACCCGAGTTTAACGAGGAAGACTTGGTTCCTGTGGAGATGCCTGACCTGGATATGTCTGACTTCTCTGGCTCTGATGGCGAGGAAGACAGTGAGGAAGAGGAGGGTGAAGAGGAAGACGGGACTAACATTGAACCAGCCGATGGAGAGCCTGAGGAATCCGAGTCCACAACCGTTCAGACTGGCAAGGCAAACGACAACAAGAGTTCACGCGAGGTGATTCGGGAGCTGGATGAGAAGATCTCCAAGTACAAGCAGTTCCTGGACCGAGCCAAATCCAAACGCTTCTCTGCAATCCGGTCCGTCTCTCACCCAAACCTCACTCACATATTTTCTTTGTTTTGCGTATTGCCCTAATTTCATTTATCCAGTAAAGTAGTTTGAAGTTGTCAGGCAGAGAGATGCCATGCATTTTAGGTGGTCCGTGCTAACCAGCCTTTAAACCTCCGAGGACTAGCAGTCATCAGTTTGATCTGATCAATGGTGTCTTTCCATAACTTTTGCAAGTCATTGTTTTCTTTAATCTGAATCTCTTCTTTTTGAATTTCAGCCCACACACTGAAGAACAAAGTCAAATAGCAGTTGTACAGTGACTCTAACCCTAATATGATTACTGTTTATTTCAGTAGATCCCAACTGGAGTGAACTGTTTGCTTTGTTAGGTAATGATTTACTTTCTTTCTTCTTTGGACAGGATACCTAAGGCACTTTCTGACAAAGCGTTCACAGACATCAAGACTAAACAAGCGGCAGCAGCAAAGCAAGCACAGAATAAAGGTAGTCAATCAACGTGTTTGTCATGACTTTGTATGGTGCTGAATGTTGAAGTTTTTTTTACCTGCAGCCATACAAATTAGGTAGGTTAGGTTGACATTGAGATCCATCCAGATACTGACATCAAATTTGTTAATCTTTGTTTGAATTCAGCTGCAAACCAGAGGAGCAAGAAGAGAAAAGCTGAGGACGAGGAGTCCACACAGACACGCAGACTGACGTCTAAACAGGTATGCAGTGTTTGTTCTCCCTGACGTCCAACAGATCTCTCTCGGTGGACATGTTAGATTAATGTGTGTTCCTCCCACTGATGTAACAGGAATCGAGATGAAAAGCTCTGGTCTCTTTTAGCAGAGGATTTCATCATTTTTGTTTCTCTGTTCCTCTTTATCCATCTCTACAGAGAAGGGCGATGGACCGCGCTCAGAGGACGAAGAAAGTTGGCGCGCGCTATTACGAAACACATAATGTGAAAAACAAGAACAAGAACAGAAAGGCCCCAGCATCAGCCACACAAGGCCAAAAGGCCAAACGATCAAAGCACTAGACTGGAGTCGTAAAACACAACATATGCAATAAATCTTTATTTAAATTTGCCAAAACGGCCACGTTTTGCCAGGATGGAATGCTAAGTAAGTGTTAAATGGTCTTGAATGACTACTTCATGCCTTATCTTGACTGTTTGTATCTTGCCTTTTCAAGTTTCTTTGACCCGTCAACCCAGAGCTGTTTTTGAATGACAATTCATTCATCTTTTACAGATGTAATGCTCTCTTAATGTTCAAGAGAAATGTACAGTAATTGATTGAACTGTACTTGTCATGCCATGCTGTTGAAATAAAATAAAATATTTGCTAATTACACAGTTTACATTAAATTGATATCATTTAGAAACAAAAGACAAATTTAGTAACATTCTGTACTGGGAAATGTTCTTGTTTGTTGATGTTACTTCTTTGGTGTAATGATTCCTTCCAGCTGGGTCTAAATAGGAAGACAAACATTAAAATGTTAAGACAGCCAACACAGCAGTTATTGATGCTAAATATTAAGAATATATGTTGTATTTAATGAAGGCACACCTTGAGCTGCTGGTTGGTCCTCTTCAGGAACTGAATCTCTTCGGCGTGCTTCTTTTCCTCCACCTGTCGCTTTTCATTTTCTCTCTTTTCATTTGCATCCCATTTAGCTTTTTGCTCATTCAGTTGCTTCTTCAGGTCTTGCTTCTCGTTCTCCAGCTCAGAAATCTAGGTTTTATAAAAAAGACGCACTTGTAAGTTTGTCCCAGATGCAACATCAATTATGTAAAGAGCACCAATGCCATCCTTATTTCACAGTGACTCTCAAAGTGAAATGCTGCACTCTGCTGGATACCTAACTGAAAAACAGTCTAATTGTACTTGGATAGCTTTAGATCAGTGGAAATTAAGTCTCTGTATTCTGATGTTGGGTCTTTGTGCCCTTGTATGTCATTGTTCAGTCATAACAAATAACTAAATGTCCTTACTCTTTCCTCCATGTCAACCTTGCCCTGCTCAGCCTGCAGTGCTTTCCTCATATTGAAAGCCACACTGCTTTCATACAGCGTCTGGTAGGCAGCAATAGTCATTTGAATCTCATCTCTAACCCGCAACAGCAGCAGACCCCTCTCAGCGCAGTTGATGGTCACCTGTCTGATCAGCTCATCTTAAAGAAACAGAAAATTGTGAGGATCAGATAGTTGCATCTATGTTGATGTGGGTGAAAACGTGCCTTCACTGGAATATAGGTACATGGTTCCATCAGAAGAAAGATAAAAAGTCTACCAAATCTTCATATAATACATGTCTTTAAGCTCTGTCCATATCTTCTGTGTGTAAGGTAGTGTGTTAATTCATCATCATCAGCCTCCTCCTTACCAAAGCACTGGGAATAGAGTTCCCTGCGGACAGGGCAGATTCCTGTTTCTCTGGCCTGTCTTTGCTGTAGCTTTGTGTCCAGTAGCTCCTCCAGGCAGATGATATCTGTTCTTGTACAAGGTGCACTGGACACTTGCTGCACCCACAGTTTGTTTCCCTCCATCCATTCTCTGCATTAACACAAGTTGAGTTGAACAAAAGCGTGGTTTGCTCTTGTTGACCAATATAATATAGATGGGGAAAAGCTGTACCTGGGTGGAAGGATGGCATGCAGGATGTCGTCATATTCCTGCTTGGTAGCCTCACTAGAGATGGATTTTGGTTTGGGAGGTGGTGGAACAGGAGTAGAGCTGACAGGCTGCTGAGGGCTCACTCTCAAAAGGCGTCCCTGTGGCGAAAAGTATTTAATGTTACACATTGCATATTACATGTACATACTGTTACCTCTCCTCTAATGAACTGCCATTCCTCTAATGTCTTCACCTTATGGAGCTGCCTTGCAACTCACTCACAAATTGGCAATTGGTTCCACGCCTAGGTTGTGCCATGTGGAAGAAGGTACAAATAACAGCAGTAGTCCACTCCTGCAGATGTTGCTCCATATGAAGTTAATGAGTGCTGCAGCTCAAAAAGAGCAAACTATATGCTTCAAGGGTTTCAGCAGCACACACGTTTAGGAGGGTGTGATGATACCGAGTAGTGCCAACTCTTGGAGGCTTAGAATTTAAATGTACAGGTATATATTTTTCAAACTCAGACAAACTGCAGCGATGAAAAGCAGGAACTGTCGATACAGTTTGAACATTCTTACGTGCTAATTCTCTTTTGTATGTATGTCCTGTATTTCCTCCCCTCCCTGGCATCACTTCAGACGTTCATCCAACGTTATTTTAGCCGGGTAACGAGTCGGGTGGCATAACTTTGTGAACTCACCTTTGGTGATTTTCCGTCTGTAGTTTTGCTGACCAAAACTGGACTGTCGTATTTCAGGAGAGATTCGGTTAGTGGACTCATAGTGTTGTTGTTTTTTTGTTTTGTTTTGTTTTTAATATTAAAATAATTAAGACATACACTAAACCCGGAAACTTCTAGGTGTTGAGCTTCAGCAACAGAAATAACTGCAACAAGTGCGCGGTTACTGTTTGCGTCGTCATGGCAACAGTGCCTCGTTGCGGCGTTCCATTTTATTTTGCCCGGGTGGAATCAACGGTTCGGTTGGCAAACGTGAGCTGTCGTTGCACTGTTCGTTTTTGGTGATCCTGGTCAATAAATTTTAAATTATCACAGCAAAGAAAGACATCTTAAGTGCTGCTGGGTTTTCACTCGGCGAGATTTAAATTTTCACGTCTTTCAAAAACAGAAAACATCCTTCCCATATTTATTGCAGATAGGGTATATGACAGACGCGGTCACTGCGGAACCAAGTAAAAAGTGGGCAGCGACTTTGCCGACATAAATTCTCGGCGTACCACAGGATGCGGAAGTGAGTCATTCGAGCGTAGCAGTTGAAGTTTGTAATTGCTACATTTCTGAGTTTGCCTTTGTTGTTTTGTTTTTTTAAGGCGACGACGATGTATGTTTGGTCTCACGACGGTTGAATTCGCTTATATATTTCAGAATGACCAAAGAAAAGCGACACAGGAGGAGGGAATCTCCGGAGCGGGAGTCCAAAGTTAAGATAAAGCAGGAGAAACTGAGCCCGGTTAGGCCACAGACATCACGCCGCTCGAGGTCGAGATCCAGCGGTAACTCCAGTCCACAGAGGAGAAGAACGAGCAGGTATTTTTCACACGTACTTAGTCGTCATGTCTCTTAGCTTTTATTACGTGTGTTTTACTTTACCTCGACAGACCCAACATAAACGTTGGCTAACTTAGTGAGTCCTTATTAGCTAAAAGTGTTGTTTTGTCCGTTAGCCTTTAATAAACGGAGCTACTGGGCATATTAGTGAAACTAATAAATAAATTATTTATTTATTTTCTAGATGTCTTCTGAAAGTTTATTAAGAGCCTGTTTTTGTGTTCTTCGTGTAACTGTTAGGTCACCCGCGAGGACGAGGGACCGCTCACCGGGTAGAAGAGAGTCATCTCCCGCCAGGCGAGGCAGCAGATCGCCCAGGAATAGGAGAAGTCGCAGTCCCCATCGTGGTGCTGATGTCAAAATAAAGCGGGTGATTAGACTCTGAATTATTAACATGAGACATTTCAGCTTTCTAACAATCATCAGTGACGCCAAGATCGAAAAGTCGACACAGAGTATTTTCTGTTTAACTAAAATATAGTTTTTACCAGATTTTCATAGCATAAAATAATAATAGTAATAATAATAATAATAACGTTTACCACACTTGGCAAAACAAAGTTACTAAGTGCTTTACATGGTTGAACCAGGATTAAAACATTGCAATGAGGCAAATAAAATATTCTACAATAAGATAAAAATAATAGCAGTAATTAAGTGGATAGGGCATTCTGGAAATAAAGCATTTGCTAGCATTAATAAAGAGGGTTTTTTTTAAGTTTGAAGAAGTGATTTAAAAGATGTCACTGATTCTGCTACCTAAAAAGTGGAGGCCTCCATCGATCATCAGACACCTCTTTCTGCGGGTGCACTGATTCCTACAGGCTCATTTCTCATTATTTGTACCCTACACTGTTGATGGGCTGACATATAGTACTGTCACTTGTGTTCCACTGACATCCACACTTTTGGTGTCAAAGAAAGGTATTGACACGTGACGGTTGCCTATGAGAGGTAATTATGTGCAAGTCTAATAGTCTCATTAGTACCAGTTAGGATGTTGTAGGTGTCATTGTAGCGATGGTTACTCACCATTTATAGGTGGCATATGCCAGTAGAATAACAGTTGCATTACAATGGCCACTTTTCAGTCTTTTCAGTCCAGCTGAAAGTGATACAACGTAACACCTGTTGCCTGTACAAAACCGTCTTCTTTCTTTAACTGCATTCTTACCAAATATGTCACAGGAACGAGATGAGCATCGTGCTAGTGGTGATGAGCGGAGGAGAAGAAACGAGCAGCCAGAGGAGAGGCGGAGCAGGTGGGAATCAGACAGACCACGGGAAAGAGACCGCGGTGGAGACAGACACAGAGAACGAGATGCGCTTGCCTCCCAGCAAGCTGAGAGGCAGCAGCATGATGAGCGGCGCAGGGAAAACCGTCAGCGGCGTGAAGAAAACCAGGAACAGGATTTTGAAGGCACAAGTGACCCGCCTGTTGATAAAGAGAAACCCAACTTTGGACTGTCAGGGGCCCTAACAGAAGATACAAACACATTCCGGGGGGTGGTGATCAAGTACAACGAGCCACCTGAGGCTCGCATTCCCAAGCGCAGATGGCGACTGTATCCCTTCAAGAATGATGAACCCCTTCCAGTCATGTACATTCACAGACAGAGTGCCTATTTGTTGGGACGACAGAGAAGAATTGCAGATATCCCAATTGACCACCCATCCTGCTCCAAGCAACATGCAGTATTCCAGTACAGGTAAGCTTAAGGAGTTTTACTGTGCTGTGTATTAGAGCTCTTCTATCTGTCTGTATAATTTAGACTAGCTCCATGCGGTGTTGCATTATACTTGGATGATTAATACATGTCTGCCTCCCTGTCTGTATTTCTGTAGACTGGTGGAGTTTACACGTGCAGACGGCACCCTTGGCCGCAGGGTAAGGCCTTACATCATTGACCTGGGATCCGGCAACGGCACGTACCTGAACAACAAGCGAATAGAAGCCCAGCGCTATTACGAGCTCAAAGAAAAAGATGTTATCAAGTTTGGCTTCAGCAGCCGCGAGTACGTCCTCCTGCACGAGTTCTCAGACACAACCGAGGTGGATGCCAAGCAGGAAGAGGAAGAAGACGAGGGCCTCGATGAGTAAAACGTTTCCATAAACTGTGTTGCCCAAGTTCATTCAGGTTGGATAACAACATCATCATCATCAGTGTTTGTCAAATAGTTGTTTCTGCAGGGAAATTAACAATTAATTGAACTGGTCAGTGTGGGACCTGATTAAAATAACAGAAAAAGGCTGGTTTGTATATTCTGTAATTACTTATGAACTTGTTGCTCAAACCTGCCACAACTGTCTCAAAGAAGACTTCCTATTCTCAGGTTGTTTGTGTAATGTCTGTGTGATGCATGACTGATCTCACATCTGACAGTGCTCACAATAAGAAGTGCTTGGTGCCAGATCAAGATATCTTGCCTAAGTACAACATTTCCTTATATATTTTTGGATCACAGCACCGAGTACAACATTTAGCTGAAGACTACTCTGTTGTCTTTGTCCAGGCTTTATGTGTCAATGTACATGATACGTGGAATGTGAACTCTAGAGTCATGTTTAACAAGCGTCGCTTACTGTCAGAGTAAAACATTACAGACGTACAACTTGTAATGATATTGCCTTTTTTGCTTTGTAGTGCAGGGAAAATAGTTGGTGCTGCTGTGTGTTTCCATGCACCAATGCTGTGTGTATTTAAACACTTCCCCTTTTATTCTTGTCTGTTCTGAAGCTGGCAACATTCATAGTAAAATCCCATTTATGTACTGTAAATAAAGACAGTCAAAATTCACATTGTCTTAAGAGTTTTTAAAGTGGACGCCTTCATCGGCCCTGTTTACATATTTTTTGTCTGATTCTTGAAAATTATTCTACAAATTAGGGCTGTAACTACTGATTGTTTTCATGTCAGTTATTTTCTCAATCAATTAGTTGTTTAGTCTACAAACGGTCAGGAAATGTTGATCAGTGTTCACAGATATCAATCTGGAATCAGGGAATTTACACTTTTTTTCTTAAATTAATCGATTATCAAATTAATTGCTGATTAACTTAACATCTGAAGAAGAATCGATTAATTGTTGCAGCCCTACAACTTATAATACAGTAAGACGAATAAGCTTTGGACGTTTTTATTGCTTCTTTTATCCATTTGCAAGAAGACACAATTGTGGGACAGTAACAGCAACTGCATTTGGTTTTCAGCGACCACCGCCTCAGCTTTCTTGTGTGTGATCAAAATAGTGATCGTGACAGCAGAGGTCATGCGAGAGTCGAGGCAGCGTGGCATCCAGTTTCAGTATCAGAATGTCAGCGGGCGGAGCGCAGCCGGGGAGGACAGGAAGGAGGGCGGGTCGAGTGGAGACAAGTACCGGGAATGGGATATGTGCTCTGAGCGGAGGCGGCGACGCACCTGGGGAATTACAAGAACAGGCAGCCGCGCTGTTCCCTTCATAATGGAGGCTGTCCCGACGCAGGACATGCACTGAGCGTCAGTCAGAAAAATGTACACGACGGAGCGCAGGCGGATGAGCCTGCACGAGCTGAGGAGGAAAGATCCGGTGTGGGTGGCGGCTGGAAGTTTGTGGCAGGACTCTCTGGCGGTAGAGCTGAGCGCCAGCGGCTCGGGCAAACAGATCGTGTCCCCGCGGAGCCGCACCAGAGCGGTGTCCGTGGCGTACATCGTCAACGAGGACGCGTCGGTGCCGCAGACCGAGGAGAACTTATCCCTGAAGTGTCTGAAGGAAGCCTGCGCGGACGCACACGCCGTTTTCAACACCATCTCCTTTGAGAGAATATCGCTTGGCACCACAGACATTCTGGATAATTTCTACAATGCAGGCAAGTGCAGGCATGCAGACCGGAGGGTAATTTGGATGACACATAGACGCAGCGCTACGCCAATTACGCAAACTGACCCGCCCTTTTAAATTTCCCCCTACAGACGTAGCGGTGGTTGAGATGAGTGACTCTTTCTGCCAGCCTTCCCTTTTCTATCACCTTGGAGTGAGAGAAAGTTTCAGCATGACCAACAACATAATCCTGTACTGTTACAAGCAAGACAGTGATCTGCAGGCTGTCAAGGTGACTTAAAAGCAGCACACACTTATTATTAGACATGAATGTAATGATTAAAGTGGTAAAACTATGAGTATGCTGCCCTGGGGCCCCAAAAGTCAGGAGCGCTGTGTAAAATAATTTGGGATAACAAGTGAACATTTATGTGCAAATGTGTAAAGAGGATTGCAGGGCGAGGTGAGTCCTGCTCTGTTAGCCAATCTGGGGGCCCTGTTCTGAGGAGGGGCCATAGTTTAGTTTTGAGACCTCTCACAGCAAACCTGGGACCATATTTTGTTAGCATCAGCCTTCTGGTTGCTCTCTGGGACTCTATGCAAAATAACATTAAGATGCATGTTCCACTGTGTGCACTTATGGTCAATGGGAGTGAGATGAAACAGAGCCAATCGGGCCCAGAACTGATTTTTGTTCCAGATGTTTGCAACTACTGAATTCTTTCATTATTGATTAATCTGCTGATTATGCTCTCGACTAATCAATTACTGGTTTGGTCTATGAAATGTCAGAAAATGTTGAAAACGTGTCCCATTATCCAAAAGCCTCATCTTCAAATGTCTTGTTTTGTATGAGCAGTGGTACAAAATCTAATTATGTAAAACAGAAAAAAGCTACTTTCAACTTTAAATAAAGTAATGTAACTCACGAAAGGTTCCATTTAAGAGAGAGTTGATGATTTGATATTGTGTCATGTGATCATTTCGGTAAAATGTGTCATAATTCTCCAAGAGTTTAACTTAAATGAAATATTAAGAAAGAAAAACGCTGATAACATTTCATCCCTGTATGACGTGCTCATTGTCTTCCTCCAGGAGCAGTGTGGAAGTTACACATTCATCCCCTACGTGGTGTCGCCTCAGGGCAAAGTGTTTGCCTGCGATGCCACCATGATGACTGGGATCAAAGAGCTGATGCAGCCCAGTTTCCAGCTGGAGCCCCTGCTGACCCTGCTGGTGGAGAGACTGGTGCACCTGCTGAACAACGTACATGTTCAGTCCAGGTCAGGCTTTGAAACTGCAGGGCTGCGTGCTTTGCCCAAAACAACATCATCTCATATTACGCACGCCTTTGGTTGCGCCGTAACTCACAGCTTTCCCCGCGTTAGACATCACGAGTTGTTGAAGATTGTGAAATCTGCTCTTTATGCCGACAGCGAGTACTTCCGGGAGTCGATCAGGCATGAGATCCGCATGGCACGCGAGCGTTTCAGCGGCAAAGACCTGAGCGAGGAGTTGAGCCGCATCCAGAAACGCCTGGACAGCGTGGAGCTGCTCACCCCTGATATAGTCATGAACCTGCTGTTGTCCTACAGGGACATTCAGGTGTGTGTTTCTGTGTGCATTTAGGTAAATGTCTACACATGGAGTGTGTGCCTATTTTCTTTATTTATTAACATTCCACTTATTTGTCAGATTATAATGTCACTTTATCGTATCTTATAATGTTTGAGCAGGATCAGACTGGATGTCGGGTGTTCCGCATGGGTGTAGATGGTGACAAAAACAACTACTAAGATTACAATGATTGTTAGCAATAAATGATTTACAGTGTTCACTGTCAGTGTCAGCTGTGAAAATGGTAAATAATACATTGTAATCCTGCACCCTCTTTTCTCAGGACTACGACTCCATAATCAAACTGGTGGAGACTCTGAACAACCTGCCCATGTGTCTGGTGGCAGGACACCAGAACATCAAGTTCCATTATATATTTGCTCTGAACAGGTACCCAGGCGGCTCCAACAGATTCATAGTTTGTTTTACAAATTAGCTGTGCCGTTTTCAGCCTGTTGCCTTTAGTTTTTGCATGGTATGAAGACGAGACACAAAGAGCTTTGTTAGAGCGCTGATATTATCGAATCTTCCCATCTCAGGAGGAATCGCCCCGGAGATCGCGCCAAGGCGCTGGAGTTCATTCTGCCTATCGTGGAGTCGGGGGGCAAGGTGGCGTCAGACGTCTACTGCCTGTGTGGACGGATCTACAAGGACATGTTCATGAGCTCTGGGTTCACTGATCAGCGCAGCAGAGACCAGGCCTGCTATTGGTACTGCCGCTTTACGTTTGTGAGAAAGGTTGCTTTCGTCTGTCTTTTGGCCTTTTTTTGTACAACCCTGATTCCAAAAAAAAAAACGCTCATGATCATTTGCTAATCATGATCACATGTTTGTATTTCCTTTTGACACAGAGTCCTAGCTGTTTTGGAATCTGTGTTGTGCTGTGGACTGCAGTTTTTTGTCGCTGCTGGTGCACGTTTGCAGTTCATGTTGCATTGTTATCTGATGTTACCTTTGCCTCCTGTCTGTCAGTGTTCGAGTGTAACCCACCAGCTCCGTTCGTCTGTTGTTTCTCAGGTATGGACGAGCTTTTGAGACGGAGCCAACGCTTCACTCGGGCATCAACAACGTGGTCCTCCTGATGGCAGCCGGCCATGAGTTTGAAACGTCCATTGAGCTGCGTAAACTTGGTGCTGAATGCTTTCAGATTCTTTCAGATTCAGTGCGTCATAAAGTTTACTTATGCATTACACAGTGTAAACCTGAGCCTTTGCCAGGCCGCTGTGTTGCAAGGCCACAGTTCTGGTTATAGTTTAAATATTTTTAAGATAAAATGCAACGTCCAGAAAGGGGATTGCATTCTTCTGTCCTAACTGACCGTACACTCTTCTTACTACGCGGCTGAAATGAATCATTTTGCAGCTAATGTCATATCTCTCTGCTTTAAGTGAGCACTAGTACATGTAGGAGAGTGTATTTCTAAATGAAATACACAATACACATCACAGTATGCTCTTTGGACTGATGCAACCACATAGTTGCCTGCAGAACTGATTTATCTATTAGATTCGGTGTGGTGTTACATCCCTACCGCCTTATTTTGTGCTTAGTATATGCAGATAATCATGTTATATGGGTGTATTGATCCTCCACTGGCTCAGCACCCTGGTAGAAGAATGAGTTTATAGCTTTGCACAGGACCATCATGCAGTATGTTGATTCACATATTGCTTTAGCCTGTTAATGACTCGTTTGCTCTGTGTTATTATGCTGCTGTTTAGGTGTGACTCTAAGCACCCTGCTTGGCAGAAAGGGCTGTCTGGAGAAGATGAAGGCCTACTGGGATGTCGGCTTCTACCTCGGAGCCAACATCCTCGTGAACGAACACAGGAAAGTCATTGAGGCCTCCGAGAAACTCTACAGGCTCAAGGCCCCTATCTGGTGAGGCTTAGGAACCAGTTCTTGATCAATCGTAATCGTGCAGATCAGGCTGTTTAATCATCATCAAGATTCACTTTGCGGGGCATTTTAGTTTAATTTGGGTGGCTTAAATAAAAAATGCGAAACCCATGTGGATCAGAAAACATTTGGAGGCATTCTAGATTCATTTAATGTGGATTAATGAGTCAAGTGTGTTTCTTTCAGGTATGTGGCGTCCATCATGGAGACGTACATCCTGTACCGTCAGTTTTCCAAGCTTCCCGAGGTGAAATCTCCAAAACAGGACACCGTGGACTTCTGGATGGAGCTGCTCCTGCAGACCTGTAAACCCACGGTCTCCACAGGCCGCTGCCCAGTAAGACCACACTGAATAAACAATACAGAATTTTTATTTTATATGTTCTTTATTATAGACAGTTTATTTTAGTTTTTTTGCATTACTTATTGCTCACTCTTTCTTTGTCTTTTTTTCCTATGCAAGTACATTGATTGAGTGCAATGTTTAAACCGTCAAATTCCTTGTATGTGCACGCATACTGGGCCAATAAAGCTGATTCTGATTCTGATAGCTTCAGCATTAACCTTAAGAAAAGCATTTCTTAACTGCGACTCAGCTCGGTCCATTTTAATCTTAAAGTTAGCACACACTGCTGTAACACTGCTACAATATGGAGGAGTGTGGTCTGGAAATAATGACGAGACGGTTTTGACCTCCCGTTAGAAAGTAATGAGAAACCATGAGGCGACTATAAACTATTGAATTTTCACTTGCTGCTTTCCAGGTGCTTATTCTGGAGCCCAGTAAAGTCCTCCAACCAGCTATTGTGTGTGTGAGCGAGGAGGACGAAAGCCGCACTGTCCAGTTGAAACATGTCACTCCTTTAAAGGTATGTGGACCCTCTGTTCCCCCCGCCCCCAGGGCCACCCTCTATTCTGAATACATGTTAATGAGTATCTGGCAGACATACAGAATGCAGAATATATTGCGTAATGTGAGGAGGAAGCAGCAGTTCTCACACGGGTTCGTGGCCCTGTGAGAGTTTAATCAGGTGAGTGGTTGGGTGTGCTCTTTGACATACTTCATACCTCAGGGTTGTTTACTCTCCTCCTCTTGCAGACGTACGTGCATGCAAATAAAAGCTGCCCTGTCACGGGTCACGCTCGGTGACGCTCGGCAGTCAAACTGTCTTTGTCCTGTGTTTTAACAGAAAGGCTTACACCAGTGGACTTTCCCAGCCGCTGCAATTCGGGGAGTGAGGTAAAGTGGAGTACAGCATGTGCTAACATCTCTCATACATCTGCTGTCAGTTGTGGGTGTGGTCGGGCCTGCAGCAAAGCCAGAGGACCCAAAACATGCAGGTTGTCTGGGAAACCTTGGCTGTCCGTCAGATTTTTCTTCTCAGTCTGGTTTCAGGCTTTGCTTCTTTTTTGTTGATTCCTCTCTGGCTGCTGATTAGGGTTGCTGCGTACTTCATTCTGGTTTTGTCTGCCAAGTTGCCTTTTCGGCACTTTTCAGCAAAGACCCAAAACAGCAAACAAACATCTTTATCAGATTGAGCTGTGTTTGGGGACAGATAAGAACAATTTTTTTCATTGGTCTTCATCAGAATTTACTGAGCGAGTCAGTTTTCTCTGGTAGCCCTTTGTAATGGAAACACCAATCGTTGGTTTCCTGGAACAGAGAAGTGATTAATAGATACACTTCATTTAAATTTGTGTCACCAGAATCAAAGTTAGCAGAATTACATCTGTGTAAAGTTTTGGTGTATAAATTTGCTTTTTCCTCTCTAAAGTGCTTCAAAGATTGATGAGCGGAGCTGCTTCCTGTATGTCCACTACAACTCAGATGACTTCCAGCTCTGCTTCCCCTCTGAGCTTCACTGTAAAGGGTGAGTTGTTTTCTTTTTTTTTTTTTCCGGATGTGACTCAGATCTGACACGAATCACATGGAATCTGATCTTTCCCAGTCTGATTTGGTCCTGAATCAGATACAGGTCAGACTTTTTGCAATACGACCTCATTGTGAACACTCATAGCGACGAAGCAAATACGACCTTTCTGTCACCTTAAATTGGGATTTGTCCGGGAGTCGCTGGATGAGTCTGTTCCATGGGACGGTGAAGTGATAGACCTCACAGAAAGTCTCCTTCTCCTCATCCTCCTCCTCACGCTCAAGAATTCGCTGGCTTCCACTGCACATCAGCTCAGAACCACAAACACAGCCTTGAGTGGCCTCCGTGTTTACTGTGATGTCGTTGTTATTGTTGTTTCGCCCATGGGGGTCAGTTCAGGACCAGCTCACACTGGAATCTGATCTGATGTGAACAGCCGAACAAACTGAATCAGATCTGACCAATTGAGCACTAAGGCTTGTTGTGTGAACATACAATACGTTGTGGCAGGGTGTGTGTATTTGTGTGTGTGTGTGTGTGTGTGAGAGAGAGGCAATGTGAATGATTTGCTGATGAAGATGAACAGACCATCATTACAGGGTGCAGGAAGATAATCAGAGGTCGACAGACAAAGCTTTGCAGCTTTAGTCTAGTGGCCTGGAGAGCTGCGTGTGATGTAATTCAGTGTATGAGTCATATTTCCTTTATTGCCTTCTAGAAAATCCCCCTAGGAAAGATTTTGGCACTCTTAAAGAGTCACTTGAACACTTGAACTTCAGATCAATCCCTCTAACTTCTTGTGGTATCTGCCGCTGCAGATAGATTCAGTTTTGAGAGATCCGCTCTTCTAAATTACACTATTTTCCAATACCCCTGGTTACTCAGGATTATACAGTTTTTCTTGGAACCTCCTGCCAAACAAAAATGGATGTAAAATTGGGGCATGGCTACACACTGCTTGGAGGAAGTTATGTTGGAAATGTATTTTGTGATTTGGGTCAAGTGATCCCTTAAAGGTGCCCTGTGGAGTTTTCTAGTAAACAAGAGTTGTGTTTACATCCACCGGTACACATTATGTGCACCACTGACGTCCAAAAGACATGTTGAGTGCATTTCTTTCCCAATAAACCGTTAAAACTTGACTATTCATTCTAAATCTTGCATTGTCTGCATTTGTTTTGTTGCTATCAGTCGTCTTGTCCTGTGGAAACTGAGAGCAGCCATGCTTGCACTTATTTTTTTAATGCCGTCATCTCAAGAACACAAAATAATTATTTCATTATCTCGAGATAACAAAGCTCCCTCTCTGGGTTAATTGATCTCTTCAGCTCGAGAAAACAAAAGGCCAATCTCTCAAGATAATGAGAAGTTATCACGAGAAAACACCAGTCCCACTCACAGTCATATTAGACAATGAGTTATCATGAATCATGACACGGTCAGCATTTCCGTGTGCCAGTATTAGGAAGCTGAATGAAAACTTGAAAAAATGGTGAGACGCAAAACCTGGTTTGTGGAGCGCTGTGATCAATATATGTGCATCCGTTTGATCTGTCCTGCGTGGTTAATTTCTGCCTGTGCCTTAAACCTTGACCGAAGCACAGTCTGATGTGTTGTAATAATAAGTATTGAGCACGCCTTGATCTGGCATTTTCACCTCAAACCAGTTGCCACAGTTGTCAAGACGCCATCTCTGCATGCAGGCATCACAAGTAATATGAGGAAACAACCTTTTGTTTTTTTTTCTGTTGTTCTTTCTTTCGTTTTCTTGATAACGGGTTGATTATTTAATCAGTTCAAGATAACAGCACGGCCGTTCTCTGCTTCCGTATCTTGCACTGCCGTTGTTTTTTCTGTTATTATTTTACTTCATTTAAATGTGACTTAAAAGGTACAACATCAAAGTATATGACATGAAAAACAGGAAAAATCAAGGAAAAAGAGTGAAACATGACAAAAGGAAAAACAACTACGGAGCTGTTGACGTGAAAAACAGGTGTCCTCTGGTGTCTGTGTGCATAAAGGCATGCGGTGTTAAGTGTGTTGACATGCATGAAGGTGTGAGGAGGGCGTCTCACTGCTGGTGTGAAACTGCGTCAGCACTGTGCACCTTGTCGACTGCAAGCTCATAGAACTGTGCGTGAGCTTCTTCATGTGCACTTTATAAACAACACAGGGAAAGTGAAAACGTTTGATGCTAGCAGTCAGAAACTCCACACTGACAAACTATAACTCTAATTATAGATTCAGACATTTGACTTTAATGGGTAAAATCTTTCCACAGGGGCAATCTTCACTGAAACTTTATATAGCATATTCTCATCTACATTAATGTCTTCTCCCACTGTTCTCTCACTAGTTTCTGCGAGCTGGTAAACTCTCTGCTTCAGCAGGCTGAAGACCCTGCTCAGGATCTGGACCACCTAGCCGAGGGAATACTAGAGGTCAGTCACGGTCCGACCCTCTCCCTCATCCCCCTGACGCAGAGTGTGCCCTGGTTTAGGTCTCACTTGCCTCAAGAAGTAGAAAACAAGTGCAGTGGAGTGGAAATCAAATTTTCAAGAACGTAAACATTCTCATAAACACGTGTGGAAAGTCTGACTTGTGTCTCGTATCTGCTTGTGTAAATAAATATGCGTTCCGATTTAATTTTTTATTTATTCCTGGAGTTTGAGTCAGAAGCCCCTGAATGAAACATCTGTTCTCTCACTCTTCTCTCTTCCTCTGCCTGTGTTTGCATGTGAAATTCCTCTGATGCTCCTGCCTTCAGCCGTTGCATTCTCCTCATTTCTCTCTGCAGTACATCTATGAGACCAATGAGAACGGCGACAAGGTGGTTTTGGGTAAAGGGACGTACGGCGTGGTGTACGCTGGGAGGGACCTGAGCAACCAAGTACGCATCGCCATCAAGGAAATCCCGGAGAAAGACAGCACGTACGAGAAACCAACACTGAACACCGCTTTTCACTCAGTCATCCCTCAGTGGGAGACACAGAGCTGCACTGTTTCTCACAAGAACGTTTTTTCCATCACACCCTTAACGGGAAAGGACTTGGAAGAGACGACTCTCACTAGATCCCCAGTGCTCTGTAGGAGTCTTGGGGGAGATGGATGAGTGTTTATACTTTTCAGGCTTTGTTTGTTACTCTGTAATCTGCAGAAAGAGCGCAGGCTTACATGAAGGGTTCCATTAAAATGAAATGTGATATTTAAATCGCTTTGCAAACATTTGCCGAACCTCTCTGTTTTAAAGGCGCAGCGCGGTATTTATCTTATCTACCGCTCCTCTGATGTTGGGATTATCAAGCTGCCCTCTTATCGGCAACAAAATATTACTCAGGCGGAGAAATGAGGTGTCGAATTAGCCGGCGTGTCACGATGATCCAGATGTAACGTGAGAAAATAGAGAAGATCCTATTAACTGAAGTGAGACAGAAAGGGGGGGGGGGGGCATTTAGTGTGGCGCAATAGCTGCTGTCATGTGACAAAATGTATAAAGCTTTTTTAAGCAGTCAGCTTCCCTTAACCATTTCATTCATGTATTTAAAACGCACACACACACAGTTTAATATCCTGTAATTACAGTGAGTTGATCCTATGTTTGTCCATCCTGTATATTTTAACATAATGAACTATCACACTGGATGTTGTTTGTTTGGTTGACCAAAACCTCGTAGTCACCCTTTTTTTCCCCTCTGTCTCTCCCAGGTACTCCCAGCCCCTCCACGAGGAGATAGCTCTGCACAAGAGGCTAAAACACAGAAATATTGTCCAGTACCTGGGCTCTGTCAGTCAGGATGGTTTCATCAAGATCTTTATGGAGGAAGTACCTGGAGGTATGAATCCTAAAACCTGAACTGATACGTTGTCCATTACTGGGCATCCGTAGCTAAATCTACACACACATACACTGCCTGATTTAAAATTATAAAACAATATATGAATTCATTGGTAAATGGACTGTGTTTACAGCACAAATCTGCATTCACCATTCACACATCGGTAGGGTTAACTATCTTACTTCGACATATAGGCTGCCAAGGCCGGGGATCGAACCACTGACCTTCCGCTAAGTGGACGACCTGCTCTCCTGAGCCACAGCTGCCCCGCATTCAATTCAATTTTTTCATGCATTCACGTCTGCTTGTACAATTACTGATGCCTTTTCAATTTTATTGCACAGAGAGAGGCGGACTAATCATCCTTGTTGCACTGTGTTTTACATGTAATCTACGAACTAATAAAAATACCAATACCTTGGTATATTACTAATGTAGGTCAGCAGCTGAAATGATACTCTTTGAGACTTTCACTGGAATAAAAAGGAGGAACATGCGAAGAAGTCATGTCTTGGTTCCTTTGAATGGCCAGCATAAGGAAGCCCTGCCCCTGCTTTCATTGTGCATTTCCCTAGTTACTGTGTTACAGGATGATGGCTTTATTAACCATTAAGGAAGTCTGCTTCTGTCCTGTGTTCAGATTTGTAAGTGTGATTGTGCAACATCTGCTGGAAGCTATTTCTAAGAAAGTGGGTGGTGCCGAAGAGCTTCCACTCACAGACAATGGCGTGATTGTCAGATAAACAACTAAAGATACGCGAGCCACTCCAAACTGCAGCTCAGGTTTGATATTTCCAGATGTAGCCGGAATCTGTTGAGAAATTAACTTCCCGTGTACAAAGAGAGAAGATTGTATCTTCCGGCGTGACACTTACAGTAGAAGTGATGCTTTGTTTCCATCTCTGCCCTCATGGACGTGTGAGAAATAACATTTTCACAGCAGGGTTCCAGTCTTAATCATCTTATATTATTTCATATTATTGCTTATAGGAAGTTTGTCATCTCTCCTGCGCTCCAAATGGGGTCCCCTGAAAGACAACGAAGCCACCATCATCTTCTACACCAAACAGATCCTCGAGGGGCTCAAATACCTTCACGACAATCAGATCGTCCATAGAGACATTAAGGTGATGCTCACAGAATGATGTCATTCCGGCTTTATGCTATAAGACAGCAGTGTCGGCGAGACATCTCACTGTGGGTCATTTCTCTGTCCTGCAGGGTGACAATGTCCTGATCAACACCTACAGCGGAGTGCTGAAGATCTCTGACTTTGGAACCTCCAAACGATTAGCAGGGATCAACCCCTGCACTGAGACGTTTGCTGGTAAGAATCTGTGTCTGCTAAAACATTTACGGCTTGGACACAGTGATCCCCAGTTCTAGATTGAACTGCGTTATCAGGAAAAAGATGTATTTTTATCTGTGGAGTTGCATTTCTTATACTTTTGTAATGATTTTTCAATAGGAACTCTGCAGTACATGGCCCCAGAGATTATAGACCAGGGGCCTCGAGGTTATGGGAAGCCGGCTGATATCTGGTCCCTTGGGTGCACTATTATAGAAATGGCAACAGGAAAAACACCCTTCCACGAGCTGGGAAGTCCTCAGGCAGCCATGTTCAAGGTAAGTCTGGGAAAGCTGTATTTTTATGTAGACGCATGCAGTTTTGTTGTAATTTCATAGGATAGTTCTAAATTTGGTAAATATTGATATTTCTTGTAATGCAAGTGGACATCAGAGAGGCTTTGAGAACAGATCATACAAATAACTCTTAACATAAGTGAAATTTGGTACGGACATTCATGTGGCCCTCTGGATGAAGTATAATGACTTAACTTTTCATCTAGCGCCATCATCTGGCCAAAATTTTAATTTGTCCGACGCTGTTTTTTTTCCCCACAAACCTGTAAAACTAATGACGTTCCCATCTGCCTCAGCTGTATAGCGTTTAGTTCTAATTAGCAAATGCTAACCAAGAGCACCAACAAAGGTAAATATTAGCATGCTAGCATTGTTATTGTGCACATAATGTCGTGGGGATGTTAGCTTTTAGCTCAAAGCACCACTGTGCCTAAAGCTGTGTTCACCTCATATGGCATGGCTGGCAGAGACGAGACCACCAGGGATTTACACAGGTGGTTGTGTGAGTGTGACAGTATGACACCACATCCATCAAATTTGGGTTTGTCACATTCAATGATGCTCTTTCCCTGATGTGATATTTGATAAATGTTTGTTTGGCTTTTAGCCGCTTCCGCATTATTAAGTATCAGGTTGGATATATCTGAGCTTTCATAAAAATCAGAGCTTCACAGTCATAATGATGAATTGGATGTTGATGAAAATGCTGTTTGCAAGTCAGAAACTCATAATTACTATAACATGAGTGCGGCATAAGTGCAGCTTCACAGAGCCACAAGCACAGCTGCAGACTCTTGTTGAACAAATATATGCAACTTCAGATTTTTCTCTTCTAAAGCACACAACCCCAAAGTGAAGTTGAGTATATGAAGATAATAAAAAAAAATGCCTTTTAAGTGTGACTGATGTAATCTCAAACTCTGTCAGTAACCTTTAAAAAATCCCATCAAGGTGGGCATGTTTAAGATCCACCCCAGGGTTCCAGAGTGCATGTCAGACGCGGCTAAGGGCTTCATCATGAACTGCTTCACGCCGAACCCAGACGACAGAGCCACAGCCACAGAGCTGCTGATGGACACCTTCCTCAGGTCGTCGCCCAGGAAGAAGGCCAAGGCTCCGCAGGAGTCAGAACCCAAAGACTACCTTTCTGCTGGTGAAGCTTCAGCACACATCAAACCCACACGCTGCTCTTCTTTCTCGTATATGTTGTCAGTTTTCTTCAGCCAGTTTATCTAAATCGCCTCCTATTCTCATTACAAAATCTTTTGTTATTATTGCATGTGTTATGGCACCTGTGTGATGAGTGTTGTTATTAAACCTGGTAAATGTCAGAAAACACTTGCATGTTTAACCACAATCTGGCTGGGATTTTTTTTTTTGCAGCTGACTATCAACGCAGCCTGTCTGTACCTATCTCCATCTTTGTGGAGGACACCGATTCGTACTCTGACTCAATCGACCTGTCCTGTTCCCTGGACCTCAGGAGGCCCCAGTCCTCCCTCAGAGCAGATGAAATCTCTGAGAGCCCACCCAGCACCAGCGGCTTCCTGCCGTAAGTCAGGTTATTGCTCAAGAGAAGGTGAAAGCCTAATGATCTCTGCATTAGAGCTTGTTATACAGGATGTTATGTCAGTGGCAAACCACACTGTGGTTTCAGTCAGATAGTCTGGTGAGGCTGCATCCTGTGTAGGTACAAAAAGGAGGGTATAATGCCACTATATCAAATGCCACAATCTACAGATAACCATGTGTTTAAATTTGAGAAATAACCCGTAAATCACACATGAATTGTCGATATCCACATTTTTGTTTTCATTTCAGTAGATACTTTTTTTTATCTTTACCCGTCGATCTGTTGTGACTGACCTCTTCGTTGCCCCCTGCTGTGCAGCTTACCAGAGGACTCTCCATCAGAAATGTGCAGTCCGGCCTCAACAGAGGAGAGTATTGGTCTTTTTATGCTGAGGAAGGACAGCGAAAGGAGAGCCACACTGCACCGAGTCCTCACCGACTACATCAGTCTCGTCGTCTTTAACATACAGGAATCCGTGCCTCAGGTGAGCGAAGAAGAGTCGCGACAACACAGGTCAAAACAGTGTGAAATCTAATACCTGCATAGCGTCACACGTAGCACATACACTACATAGAACTGTCTCTTTATTTGTTTGTGTATTTAACAGGGACAATACAGGTAAACCTTGTTACACAGGAAGAAGAACTGGAGAAGATGTAATATATACAGGGAGTCTGACTAAAGCTAAAATACAATTAAATAAACAAATGGAGAAGACAGATTCAGAATGCAAACAGCAGAGGATTTCTTCTAATTAGATAGATTAATGGTTCCCCAGAAATAATTGGCCAGTTGGTACATTTCACAGATGCTGTTTGTCGCTACTGGCAAACTAACTATTAGCAAAGACATCACGTGTAAATGATAATCTACGCACAGTAAGCCCTGAATGTCAGGGTCCCCTCTTAGTTTGATACAACTGAAATCGTCCGGATGAGTTGTTGCACTGTTGGCATTGCCAAAACCCAAAAATATGAACCTCCATGTGATCCAACAGTCGTGGCATGACCGTCTGCAATGAGTGCAAAGTTAATATTGAAGTTGGCTTGAAAGTTAATAATTGTGGGCCGAAGGGCATTTTTGCCAACTTATTTTTTAGTCTGGTATCTTTTTTTCTACTTAAAAGCTCTTTTGTCTTATGCATGGAAACATTTTCCCCCAGAGCAAAAATTTCAGCTTCAATGCGTCCTCCACAATTCATTTTATGTCAAACATTTGCGTGATGCAAGATTTAAGAGATAATAGCTGGGTTTTATTGTAGAAATTTAAATACCATTCTGATGAAGATATTAGAATCTGCAAAAAACTGGTTTTGTGACCTTATTTCTTCTTGGGGTTTTTTTGAGCAAAGAGCTACAGACATGACTTCGGTGGCTCAATATAGAGAAACTAAAGTGATTGGAAAAATGATATTACAGGTAGTTGTTGTTATTAATAATGTCACACCTAAATATTTTTGGCTTGGTCTATCCCTAATAAACTGGAAAAAGACCATACAAGTGAAGAGAAGAGCACTACTGTGAGACAGATAAGTCTAAGTAAGTAAGTACAATAGTAGTAATGCTTTTTTCTCTCTAAAAAGCGTACCGATGGTTCATCGCTAACTGCAGACCACATCACCGAGCTCATTAGCTGCTTGCGAGACTACATCCGCTCCCCGGACAGGAAGCAGCTGACCAGCAGCCTGCTGGACCTCCGAGCCACGCTGGTCACTGCCGCAGTATCGCCAAACAGCCTGCAGGTGGTGCTGTTCAGCTTCCAAGATGCAGTAAGTTACCTCAGAGTCAACGCTCAGACTTTCCTGGTGGTTACACAGCTGTCAGCTAGATTTTTGGATGGAACATTACTTTTCTCATAATTGTGTTAAACTGTCTGCTCTGTATGTAGGTGAAGAAGGTCTTGAGGCAACAGCAAGTGAAGCCTCATTGGATGTTTGCTCTGGACAACCTGCTCAGACAGGCGGTGCAGGACGCCATCACTGTGCTCCTACCAGGTGGGGCTTCATCTTCTACTTTATATGTTCAGAATACGTTTGAGTGTGTTGGTGGTTGTTACATTAAAATTTTAATGTCCATGAATCCAGCGTGTACATTTTTCAATTATTTTCTTATTTGTTTACATTTTGGGGATTCCTATTGTTCATATATACCTTGTCTTTGTTCCTGCCCCCCCTCTCTGCCTCTCAGAGCTGAAGCTCCAGCTGCAGTCCTCATTTGAGATAGAGGACAGCACTCCTGAGGAGGAGCAGTGTGCTGACCCAGACACGCCTGTAGTTACTGTCCCCGACCAGCTGGTGGCGCCAGCAGACACGCAGCAGACGACACCCGTAAACGAGGTCCCACTTTCAGCCAGCCCCAACTACCCTGCAGACCTTGTCCTCAACCCCGACTGTCCCCTCAGTGAGAAACTGAGAGACCTACGACTAGAGACCATAGGGTAGCATGTGTTGTTTAATTTATCATTTCTATTAATTTTTGATGGTTTTTGGGATTGTGTGATGAACAGCAGCAGTTATTATCATGCCTGTGAAGGATTTACTTTTCAAGGCACTGACACTGACATTTAATATTTAAATTAAACGTTTTTTGCTGTGAAAAAAATGCAAAGACGTCTAACACAAGGCTTGCAGAGTGATTAATGTGAATTTTGAGTTGCACTGCTTTCTGCTGAGTGATGATGGCTGTTTGTGTCTCAGACTGCTGAGTCAGCTGAATGAGAAGGAGAGAGAGTACCAGGAGCTGCTGAGGAACTCTGTGCAGAGGAAACAGGAGCAGATAGATGCGCTGAGGAAGGCGGCCGTCACTGAAGGTACGGCACATGTAGATGGCACAAGAACTGATTTTTAGATCAACATTCATGCCCTTTCAAAACAGTTCAGATACTGAAGTTCTAGATAAATTGTTAAAGAAAAAGTCTATATTTAACACCAGTGTTGGGAGTAATGCATTACAAAGTAATAGGTTACTGTAATTCCAGAAATTCTAATGGCTTGTTACTTGTTGCTTTTGTCTTACCTGTAAATAGTGCAGAGGATAGCAGACAAATGCAGTCTCCAGATTTACCGGTTTATGGTCTCTCACATCACCAGACCTGATGGTTGATTGACAGTTCAGGCAATATGAGCTTGCTTTTCATCATAGTGACATCATATATGAACTGTACTCTGTTAACATGTACATCCAGCATTCCTACCTTTAAGCTAACTTACAGGTAGGAATGGTAGTCGTTGTTGTCCCCTGGTGGTTTGGAGTGGTAGTAACTCCTGTCACTACAGTGAAGGTACAGCAGAGGGTAATATTTTACAGTTATCTTGTCTCATACTGTATCACAATAACAGTAAATAATATATCTGTGTGTGCATTAATAAGACAATTAAAGCAGACTTTAAAAGTAACACAAAAGTTACTTTTATATGCATAATCAATTACTCTAGAGTGAAGTAACAAGTAGCTGTAGCTATTTACTAATTTTCATTAGACTTCGGTCTGTTGAAGCCTACCATCCAGTACTCAAAGCAGGTTAAAACAAACATTCAGGAGTATTCGCGTTTTCTGTTTGATCTGGGTCGGGTGTCATCTTCAAACCTCTAAATTCCCCCTGCTTGTAACACCTCATAAAGAAAATATAGCAAATTAAAAATGCAGGAAATTTGGTACAAGTTGAAAAATAATAATGCTTTTTCAAGAAGAGAAAGTTGTTTGCCAGTCACGTGAGTATCTAAGAGTTGGTTCAAGCCTGTAGTCTGGTGATCAACCACACAAGCTGCAGCATGACCAGTGTTGCATCAAGGGACCAAGCCCTGTTTGGATTATCAGTACACTTAGTGATTCTCATTACTGTTTCACACTTGTACCAGTCAATCCCGAGCACGCCTCAGCTGCAGGCTCTGGATTTCTGCCTGACTGGTTTGTGTCAGAGGCATAGACCATCCGATCATCAGCTAATGTGCTCCAACTTGACTTGACGCTCGACTAATGATTATACAGTCTGCCTGTGGAAACGCACTAGGCGCTTTTTGTTGTGTGTGTGACGTCATCGCAGTGAGATGCGGCGGGTCTGTAACTTGCACCAGGCCGCCTTAACGGTTGTACTCTGCACATTTTAGATGTCGGACCAGCTTCGCAGATGAGCTCGAACCCCGAAGCAAAGGCTTTGGTGTGCTGGCTCAAGTCCATCCCCGTAGATCAAGTCACTATCGATAAGGTAAACTTTTTTCTTTACACCTGAGTCTGGTTGGATTGCTCATCTACCCACTGTTAACACACTGCCTGTTGTGATCCTGCTTCCCAGTTGCTCTCTCATGAGTTCACCTTGGACTGTCTCCTCTACATGGCCTCCAGGGATGACCTGATGTACTGTGGAATAAGGTGAGCCATCTTCACACATCACCCTCACGCCATCTGTCCACACCGAGATGTAGGAGGGGATTACCCTCGGACGTGCTGGTGCAGAAAAGATGCTAGCTCGTTAGTTTGAGTTTCATCAAAAAGGCCCAGTGGTGTTTGAGGCGGCTCGTTTGTGACACTGTGCTGAAATACTGTTTCAGAGGCGGCATGCTGTGTCGAGTCTGGGCAGCCGTCACCGCTCGCAGGAAGACCCAGCTCAGCACGCACAACGAGGACAGCGAGGACACTCTTCTTTAGTGGCTGCTGATGTTGTGCATCAAAGGACAGATTTATTGACAGGCTGGCCCTGTGTCGTCTGGAGGAAGCGAGGCAGCGGCGAACATAACTGACTTTGCGGGGAGCGGATGTAAAGCAGGATAGATTTTGGTTACCTTGTTGAACTTTGAATGTGTTTTTCCTGTTTTTTTAAAGATAGTGACAACCTCCTCCAGTTTTTCTGCAGGTAAAATGTTAGATCTTGCCAGCATTTTACATTTTCTCAGGGCTTTGGCAAGTGGGACTATAATTATGGCATCATAAAAAAACTGCCTAGTGGAGATATTGATTTGTCTGCAAACACATTTAATACTATTTTAATGGTGCCTTCAGATGATGCTGTCTTATTGTGTTTAACAGAAAACTTAGCAGGACCTAAGTTATTCAGAGCATACTGTATTTAAGATGAATGTCTGCATTCTAGGGAAAAAACACAGATTATTTGTACTATATATCCTGTTAAAACTCATTTGGATAATAAACAGGAACCTTAAATCTCTCAGACTGGCTTGTTATCTGCATGCAGCCATTTGTTTGTAGCAGGGAGGAACAGTTGTTTTTTTTTTTTTTAAAGGAGTGACGTAGGCTGGAAGAAGTGATGAACAGTGTCAAAATTCCACACGTGTTCCCTCATCTGTTTTCACAATGTTGACATCTCCTTAGAAACAGTGACTTTGTGTGTGTGTGTGTGTGTGTGTGTGTGTGTGTGTGTGTGTGTGTGTGGTTACGTGTGTGTTTTATCGTGCAGCCATGCTTCTGCGTAGGTCTACTGTTTGAGGTTTAGGCTTCTAGGTGAGGCCTTTCTCTTTCTATGATAAATCATTTTGTCTAGTCCTCCTTTCTTCAAGTTAAGAGTTAAAACTTGGCCTTTAGAAGCTGGGCTTGTGTAACATTAGGAATGGAAATAAAAGGGTGGAGGGAAAGGCCAGGATTAGTTAGCGGATAAAGCAGGAGGCGAAAACATTTCGCATGTATGAAAAGACGTTTGTGCACATGTCTGACTTGGTTTTTTTCCACTGTGTCATTATTGCCTTGTAATCTCAATGGTCCTGTGAGATCAGAGGATGTTCATTACTTTGATAAGCTTAACAGTGTCTGCATGTCAGCTCCTGTGCTCTGTCAATAGGAATATGACTCCATTGAGAGACTGGGCTTGGCCTCTAATAACCGTGGCACTCACCAAAGATATTAGTAATGTCTTATTCATGATTTTGTTTTGTATTTGGCTGTAACCGTAATTTTAAAGGACGTGTTCATGTTGAGTTTACATGACTCTGTGTGAGCTGGCGTTCCTATTTGAGAGCAACAACTTCCTAATCAAACAAGACCAAACAAGAACCTGAAATATTGCAAAAACCCAAACATAATTTAAAGCATTTTTGTGTATGTTCAGAGTCCCTCACCACAGGTGCTGTCAAGCAAATAATTAAAATCAGCCGCTGTGTGCAAGGCAGCAACTGCAGTAATTTAAAACTGGCATTTCCCTTTCCTGTGTTCACAGATTTATGACATCATTTATTCATTCAGCATCATAAGATCCAAAAAAAACAATCTTCATCCCTTTTGGCCAAAAGACTGCTGAGGCCTCTCGCAGCGAAGAGCACCATCTTTGATTTACCTCTGCAATAATTCAGAATGCTGAATAAATCAGGAGGTAGAAGGGCAGTGAATAAAGTCAGGCTTCTTCCTCCCATGTCCTTGCATGGTGTCAGACAGGAAATAAATATATTTTTTCAACTAAATTCAATTTGGCACCATCTTGTCTCCCCTCTCCACTCCTCTGCTCCCATGTTATTTGTGTGATAAATTAATCTTGTGATAAATACACACAGAAATATTCTCTTGATGGGACATTAAGAACATGTCAAAATCTACACAGCATTGTGAGCTAATCTCATGAACTTTAGATCCTTTAATGGTGAACTCGAACATAAAGTGGCTGTTGTCATGTTTAACACACTAATGCTACAGTTACAATGCAGGCAGCAGCTGTCACCTCAAACTCATTTCCTTTTACAGATAATTGAATGTAATGCGAGTGCAACCCCCTGAGTCTCCCTTATTCTAATAAGATTTATAACACAATAGCATTAGGATTGTCTGGCTAATAGGATGCAAACTGTTTGCTTTGATCAGACATTATGGTGCAACGAGTCGGTGTCAACTGGCTCATGTAGGAGAATTGATCTATTTCCAGTGGAGAGAGTGCACAGTCAAGGTTACAGTGATTCTCAGTGTTCACACAGAAAATACTTTGTCCTAAAGCGCGCATTTATCCTCTTATTATCATGATAGATTTAGCATTTCTAGTCACATTCTCTAGTTTTCTGCACATGTCAGAGGAAGCAAGGGGGATATAAGGAAATCATGTTTGTAGTGTCTTTAGTGTTTCTCTGTTCTTTCTTCTCTAGCCTACAGTAAATCCCTTCATCTCTGTTCTGTCTGGGGGGGTGGAGGTAAGCCACTGATAGGCAAATAATGAGGACTGCTGTCAGGGGGATTTTGGCAGGGTCTCCGGGGGATTGAGGACACCACACTGGGAGGCCCACAACCTCGGGGATTACTGAGCTCACCCTCTTCCTCGCCAGCTCCCGTGGGACGGGTCACCCCACTGTCCTGGACTCAACTTGTGCCAGCGTGCGCCTGGAAAGCTAAATGTGACCATTTCTTGCAGGATTCGATTAAAAATGCAGCGCCATGAATCAGACTTCTGCTTCTGCTCTGACGAGTAAATCGTGTCTCTGGCCTTGAGTGCACCAAGAGCTTGTTAATTATCAATTCATCATTTGTTTTACAGCGTATCGTTAACAACAGAGCTCACTAACAAGCTGGCTGCTTCTATTATTGAAGTCTGTGTAAAGGGTGCACATGCTTGCATGCCTGCAGGTGCTGGCATACGTTTACTATATGCACACAGAGATCAGTACTTCTTTGCTAAATCAGCCCACCATACAGCTTTTTGCACAGTGCAAGTGTGCAACATGATCACATGACAGCACATTCTTTACATTGCTGTCACTCCCCTGAATGTTGATAACACTGCGCTGGAATTTTGACTTGTACATAAATAGTATCATCTAGTCTCGTATGACCTCACAGAAACTTGAGGCGTGTCAGTATTTGTTTATATACAGCCACTGTCATTCAGAGATTTGATTTAAGAAATGCTTTTGCCACATACGCTGCTAATTGCTGCTGCGGTATTTGTCATCCCTTGATAGGGATTTAACTTCTCTTCAAGACCCTTAGGAAGAGGAAGGAATAATCTTACAAGCAATTAACTGGCAGCCAATAGTGTCATTTTATCTCATTTGTCCTACTCTGGCTCATTTGGGAGAAGAATAGACTAAAAGTAGAAGCTGCTATTAGTGCAGCCCGGGCGCGAGTGATGGACAGCTATGATGGCTACAGCTGAACAGAAATATTCCCTCACCAGTCTGAGGCATATATAATTAATCCTGGCTGTAATCCAGGGAGTTGAATTAAAACAACTAATCTTATGCGTGTGTGTGTGCTCGTGCATACACATGAGTATGAGCATGTGTGTGACAAAGCTTCACTGGGGCTTGACCTAATGACCTCTCACCCTTTGTTTATCTCTGCTGTGTTTGTCTCTGAAGACACGTCCATATGACACCGATTCAGTGATTTCTATCACATGGGAGTGACCTCATGACTTTTTAGTATTAATGAGACCTTTCCAAAGGTGACAAAGGAAATTAATGAATTTGCACTAATGTTTTGAAAGTTGTGAGTACAGTATATTTTCTTTGTGCAAATATAATAAAACATGAAGTTTTTCAACAACTATTGGATGGGTTGCCATGAAATTTGATCCCAATATTTATGGTACCCAGAGGATGAATCCTGCAGATCCTGACATTTCCTCTAGTGCCACTGAAATGTCTCTGCAAGTATTGGGTGGACTAGTACAGTCATGTCCCACTCAGGATTGATTGTGATGACATTCGCGAATCTTAATTTTCCATCCAACACCATCATTGGGTCAAAATTTTAATTGCGTGCATTGCATGGTAATGACATTCCTGCAGCTTCAGCTATACTGTGTTAGCATGTTAGTACGCTAAACTCTGATGGTGAATGCTGTATACATTATTCCTGCTAAATATCAGAGTTAGCGTCTTCACTGTCAGCACATTAGCACACTGACACTAGCATTTAGCTTCCTCCGTCTTGCCTCTCTCAACTGCTAGGAAGGCTGTAGTCATGGTTTCTTTCCTGCCTCTTTTCTTTTTGAATTTGTCCTCCTGAAACACACTTTGTAACTTCTTTTTTGACAAGCAGTATACAAAAGTCAATTTGCTTGCTCAATATGCACCTTGCATGCTGACCGAGCAGCGCTGCTGCTGCTGCTCTCTTGATTGCCCAGTTTAACCCCAGTGAAACTCAGGCTGTTCTCATCAAGGTTTCCCTCCTTACAAATGGAAGCAGGGGTCAAGGGAAGGCACTCCCACCATCTCATTCACGTATTTCCCTGCCTCTGCTATTTTCCTCTGTCGCTCTCTCTCTCCCTCTCTCCTCATTGTGGGTTGTCATGGAAATGAAAGCACAGGGAGGGGGGGCTTGGGGGGGGCTTCTATTATTGAAGCAGTTGTGGGATTGGTAGTGGGCTGGGAGTTGGGTATAGTGAAATGGAGCGATTCATGCACTCATAAACAGAGAGTGCGGTGGAGCAGAAGGGAGGTGGAGGGGCTGGGGGTGAGGGAGAGAGAGACGAGGAAAAGGAGAATAGAGAGGGGCCCCGGGGGCGAGCGGAGAGAGGAGCCAGCTCCACGTGTTTTGGCCCCGTTTCTAACCGATAGCACGTTTTCGACCATTACGTCATGGTCTGCCAGGCTCTCTGCTGTTCGAGACATACTGCTGTGGAATCACATTCCTCATGGAAGAAGGCGGGATGAGCCCCTGGTGATGACACCTGTTGTTGGAGAGGCCAGGAAAAACTCGTCAAGGAAGATCAGTGCAAGAGGCGTTTATGAGCGGCGGCAGGCTGTGTTAACCACCGCCTGTATTGTTCAATGCCATATGGAGAACTGTTTAAAGCAATTTAAGTTGAAAACAAAGAATGGTTATGTTGTTTATTGGTTGACCTTGGACACAGCAAATGCTTGCTGCACATTAGTTGGCAGTTTTGGATTTGTCAAAAGTGTACACACTTGTCTAAATCCAGAATTTCATTTTGATTAACAGAAAAAATGTGTAGGATCTTAATCAGGTGATACAGAGTTACTATTCCATTTTTTTTTCCCATTTGTTTCAATGCTAAGGAGACTGGTGTTATTTTCTCAAAGAGGAAAGTGGCTGTTTGTACACATAAAGGTCAGTTTATGTGTCACTAGAAGTACTATTTAGCCTATGAAAACAGTTGTATAATGTCCCCTTCGGTTCTTCTGAGAGCTCTTCAAAGTCTGAAAAGCAACCCTGATGATGTCACCTCGGTTATCATGGTTACCTCATTGAAAATTAAGGATCCAGTGTTTTTGGAGCTTGACCCATACTCGAGATGTGTCAAGTACATCAGTACCTCCCAACCCGAGTCAAAATCCCAGCCCGCCATGAGACGCAGACTAATATCAGATGATTCAGACCAAACAGTGCTCTTTTTCCCAGCACCCTAGAGAGAAACACAAAGAAACAGGGAACTCTCCCACACTCTATCTCTCCCTACCTCCCTGCCTCTGCACATACACACACTTTCTCCAGAGTGGCATGTGATGTAGTGCCTGATTGAATCACACTACAGGAAACAAAAGACAACACGGTCGTAAATTATTGGAGTCTGCGGGCCCCCCTACAGGTGCAGGTGACCTTTGACCCTGCCGGCTTGAGACAGTGTTGTGGTAACTGCAATCGTGATGCTTTCGGAAACCTGACATCGAACTGAACCAGCAACTCTATGAGTGACTCAAATGTTAAGTAAAGTATTTGCTGAATGTTTTAGGTAGAGTAGATTAAGCAAGCAAACAAACATACTTCAGCAGTACATCCATCATAGTTAATTAACCTCACATCCACCCTTCCCTTATGCTACTCCACCCCTGCTGCTTACATGCTCCCTAGCATTTGCTAAAGGCAGAGTTAGTGTATTCAGTAGTCTATACCATAGGCTGGGTCTATGTCCTCTGGGGACATTCTGAACATTCCTGCTATTGTTGTTTCATTACCAGGCTGAGGGTTACCCTTGCCATTCACGGTGGCTGACCCCTAGACTGACTGGCGGTGCTGGTGGTGGTGACCATGTTCCTTGGAATAGGGACGATGGAAGCTCTTTTTTCGCAGGCGACGGTGCGACAAATGTTTTGGTTGTTGGCGCACTTTACAATTTTTGTGCACTCTAAAAGGAGCCTCCAAAGGGTCACTATGGGAATCTTTACTGAATTACATTTGCACTCCCTTCCTATACTTCCCTGATCCATAGTGTGTCTGTCCAGTCCAGTTATTCATTGGCAGTTTAGGGAAATGTTCTGCACACACCACACAAAGGAGAGAAGATGCTACACTTTCCATTATATATTTATTGCTCATTACTCCTTTCGAAAGGTCTAGCTCTGACAGCAGCCACTGGCTGTGAGCACAGTTGCAGCTGCTCTGCCTGGCAGTGCCAGCTGAAGCTGTGGCTGTAGATACGGCTAGTGCTTGTGCTACAGCTGCATTCGAGTCTGTGATGATCTGGTATCTTTCCTGAGACTACTCTTTACAGCTCCTCTTCACATTATCCAAGGAAGCATCCTCCAGCTCAATACAACACTCAGACAGCACAACAATATCATTTTGCTGCACACATACAACCTCTGCATGCAGTTAGTGTTACAGCCATTGTAAATGAATGTCTCACAGTCAGATTCATAACAACCAAAGCACACTCATGTGCACAGCCTCAATCACAGACACGACACTAATGGCCAAAAGCGATGTCATCCCACGGCTATAGTCATAATCACAGCTACAGTCTGTCCCAATCATCCTCGGCTGTAGATTCTTCATAATGAATGCAGAGTGGCTGAGAGTTATGATGTTATGGCATGATGATATCTCTTATATACCAAATATACGTCTGCTTTGAGGGTCTTTCCCCCTGAAATTTAAAATGGAGATATCCAAAAGATGGTCATTTCTCAAAAGCATCTCTGAGATGATGTAAACCTGCTGAATGGAAACACTCACAGTGACAAAGTGACTATTTGTAACACACGGTTTCTCCAAAGAAGCCACATATGTGCTGTGTCAAAAGAAGCAAGCCTACTCCTGTGATATTTGAATCAAGTAACATTACTTCAACTCAAGCAGGATGTTGCGCTTTTTCCACTCCCCAACACCTGAGCTCCACACAGGTTTTTGTTCAGTTCATGTTGTTGGACTCCTGTTGGTTCCTGCCCAAACAGCACAGTGCTCAAACATGCGCAAAGAAAGGGAGACATCAGGCTTCAGGATGCTATCTTTACAAAGATAAGCCTTCATCAGCAGTTCTATTTTCTTCTGTGGTATCAGTTGTCACATAGTCTGTTACCGGATCCCACCTCACTCTTTCTTTTCTGTTCAGCTTTTTACCTCTGCATTCCCATCTCTCTAATTGGTTCCCCTTGCTTTGGGGATGTGTATTTACTGATGCAATCACACCCTCTCAGTAGTAATGATTTTTGTTTACTCTCTTATCCCCAGTGTTCTCTGTTAACTGCCTTTTTTTCGAGGCATGAGCTGCTTACGGCGATCAGTCGCAGTTTAATGAGATGTGTGTGTGTGTGTGTGTGTTAAGTGAGGAGTGCAGCTGCAGCTCCAAAATCAAGTCCTTTCTTGAGCATTGAGGGATGGATAGAGGAGGGGATCCTCCACTTCCTGTGTGCAGTGAGGTCACACAAGTGGTTCACAAATGGAGACAACGCAGGTTCTCAGGTTGCACACAGAACTTGGAATGAATACAGAACAATAAGTGAGAGAATATGAGAGTAGAAAGACAGATGAAAGCATGCGAGTGCACTTATGGTATCTTCATCAGTCACTGTTTCAGTCTGCAGAACGTTAAAAAGACGTGCAGCACTTCAGCACACCCAAATTGCAGCTAATGGTGACCAACTGTGCTATTTTCTCCTATCTGCTCCACCTTACTTTGAATGGCTCATTAGCACAGCACGGTACAGTGATGTGTAATAAATGGAAACACGCCTCCTGACTTTGAGGTATGCTTTCATCCTGAGACCTTTAATTTTCCTATCAGACTGCTGGCTCAAGCACCTGGTCCACTGTCTAGTGTGAACTCAACAGTAAATTAAAGTCCATTTTCATATCACAGTTTCTAAATCAAACTGTGGGAAGAAGCTATACTGTGTTGGATCCGTATGACTACTCAAAAGTAAAATAAATACACCATACGGACATTTTTCTTTAAAAATTCATGTTGATTATAATCTGCAAACATATGTAAATTTATTCATTTGTGCCTCGTTGAATTTTGGTCAGTGTATCTCTTCATTGTCATAACACTTAACACAGTACTCAGCATGTCTTGTTCCTGCAGAAATCAAGGGTGGCATATGCTGTTGATTCAATATACTTTTTTATTTTTATAAAAAAGAGATTTTTTTGTGTGTGTGCACAGGTGTTCTTGTGCAAGTGTGCGCACGTGTTGGCTCAAGAGCTGGGGGGGATGAGGATGAAAGGATGAAAGGATTGAGGGGTTTCAATACGTTGGCTAAAGAGGCAGCACAATAGATCTAAAAACATGCATCTGCAGAGCAATTCAAAAGTAGAGCTGATGTTTATGACATCTGGGGCATTTTAGTTGCTTTCCCATAATGTTGTAGGTAAAAAATCCATAATAGGAAGCAATAAAACATATTTTAGATCTCAAAAATTAGTTATTACAGCATTTGTTTCATATTTGCACAATGTGACAGACCAAAATATAAGGAGGAGATAATGAAGTTAATCTGAGCAGCAGTCAGCTAGTTTCCTTTCAGATTTGGTGTACTCCACTGTAAGGTAGCACGCAGAATGGACTCTTCAGTCTTTGTTATTTCTTTTTACACAACAGAATGTTGTGTAATAGTTCATACTCAGCACATTACCACAAAACATTTATTTATTTGTCCAACATATTCCAATTCCTTCTGTTATTTTCCTTTGATGAGACTGATTGTTGAACTAGCTTGTTTGTACTATGACATGAAAGAGTTTATTAAAGCCTCAATAATCTGTCTAAGCCACAAGGCTCCAGGTAACTAAGAGCAAAGGTGGTGCAAGAAAGAAATATGGCTCCCATTTCTGTAAATCTTGAGTTTTGGCTGATAAATGAGGCCATTGATCTTTCATTAGCACTCAAAGACATTTCCTGCTCTCTTTCAGTCGTCCCTTGACTTGAAAGAAGTGCAAACTTAGCTTCTTTTTTCAGTAAATGAAATACCATACTTATCTGTGATTCAATTACAGATAGTTCTTGAATCAACAGTTTGTCTGTAATGACTTCGGGGAAACTGGGATGTTTGACAAAACCATTTATTTGAGTCATAGTGTGAATTCATCAAGGGCGATCAAGAGGAAAGCCAACAAATACATGCAGATGTTGAGACATGCAGACATTAAACAGTCATTCTTTTTTGCTTTAATTCTGTACAACCAACTCAACCACACACTCTGCAGCACACCCAGCCCCCACCGCTTTCAACATCCCCCACTTTCCAGTTGCAGTGACAGGTGGCTCTTGGGGGTTTGGGTGAACACGACTCAACAGCTGCACAAAAGAGCCCCACTGGGGTCCTTTTGACAGGGTGTCCCCTCTCAAGCGTGCCGATCAGCCCCTGACCCAGCCCCCACCTTGGCAGATGCTCTGAGAGATCCACAGGTGGTAGACGGGAAGACACTCTGTAGAACTTAAAACTGTTATGTAACGAGCAACTTTTTTAAGCTTAATGTTTTGACTCGGGTCATGTTGTCTCCGACTTTAAAAAAAATCTAAATGTATAACAGTAACACTCTATCTTGGGTGGAGTAACTTGTTTAACATGTCAATCATCCATCACTAAAACAAAAACCAGGCTGACGGGAAAATCTAGTGTTCTCTTTACACTGAAATTACATGCATGTACAACCTATTTGCGCCAACAAATTAACAGTTGCCTCCATGTGGTTGACTCTTAGCTGCAGACAGTGAGAAAGCTGCCCTAATGTAATCTGAAAGTGTGCTGACATACAGCATTGAAAAGCAAGGATGGACTGCATGGGCGTACTATCCTCTTGTCTTGACACAATGCATCCACTTTCAATTTCCAGACTACTCAGGTAGAAGGTAGCTGCTTTTGTCCTGCAAATGTACCCACTTAGAGCTGGATGTGCAGTTGGAAAAACATAAATGTATATTGATTTTGAATGCCAAAAAAATGCAAAAGAACTGCACAGAGTAAATCAAATGTTTTTCCACAAAAAAACATGTGAAATCCTGCTGAAAAACTGCAATGAAAAGTTACAGCATTCTTCCATTATTTAAATATAATAGTTTGTCATATTGATAGACCTTTACTGTTAAAGAACTCTTTTAGCTACTAGGCCATGCCTAAATAAATAAATAATAAACAAACAGAAAATATAAGATAACGCATAAGAATGCTGGTCAAAGGTTTTCCAATGAAAAAGGTTTATATTGAATGTGAACTGTGACCTGGCTGCGTGAGGGTTGTAGTTTCGTGGGTGGAGGAGCCAATAAGAACGGAGGGGGAGTAACTATTTTCGTCACATAAAGAAATTCGTTTATGAACCTTAACCTATTACTTTAGGTTATAATATAGCACAATAGTAGTGAATGATTTGCTGTATATGTCTTTGATAACGTTAAATCTAGCTAATATGTAACGACAATACTTGTGCAGCAGCCGCGGACCCCTCTTTGTAATGGTACAGTCCGATCCGGAGGCCAGCGACGGACCATCCGCACGAGCACCGCATCAGCTGAATTGTGTCGGAGAGTGAGAAACTTCTCTCCCTCCTCCTCCCCGTTTTCTCCCTCCTCTAATCCCTCAGACACCTTTTTTACTGAACTTCTCCGAGGAGCGGACGCAGCCACCGGTGCGTCAGCCAACAGGCGGCTACTGACCGGGTTTTGTTTTGTTTCTTCATTTTGTTTGGACCGCTTGCTCAGGAGGGTTTCCTGCCCGGTTCGCTCAGGACATCGGGTGCAACTCGACCAAGTTTCACCCCCTCCTCCTCCTCCCCTCATCCCATTCTGCCTGAGGAATGAGAGGACTGCCGGAGAGGAAGAGCCGAAACTCGCATGATTGAATGAACAAAAGGACAGAAAGCGAGGATACTGCCGCCGAAATGGAAGAAAATACTCTGCCAGGAGCAACATGTAAGTCTACCTGAAAGCTGATAGCGTGTTTAAAAAAAGGACTGCGCTAGTGCTTTGTCATTCACCTCCTTTGTCACGTCTTCACAGTTAAAACCTTGTCTCGGTGGTGTTAACTTTACCGTCCCCTGCCCTCGTGTCGGGGCCGAGAACCGGTGCTGCAAGTCAGGTAGAGCAACACAGACCGTGGCCGGGAATAAATTTGTCTGATGAATAATGAATAATCCATTAGGAGGTGCGGGTACAGACAGTCCACAAACCCCGCAGCTAACCTTGTTGATGTCCACAGCTTTAACACCTAAACCTCAAACCAGATCTTAATCTGAGTGACAATAAAGAGATGATTTACAAATTTGCAAACCTTTTTGATGATGAGAAAAAACGCCGGTGTGATCGTCACTGACTGCTGATGGCTGTCTCTTGTAAAAATATGTTGCCATTGCTTTCGAGCTCAGCCATCAGGGTTATAACAACACAATTTGCGCTAGATGAGGTAATCTGACTAGTACCACCCCATCCCCCTCTGTATGTTATGTTTAGCTCACTTCTAATATGATGCATTCAGTGTATCGTCCCTTTCTATCTCCTCTTTGCTGCTACTCTGCCACAGGATGATTTCCAAATGCAGTCAGTAGTTGATGCATGCACAGGTGCAGTCACGCTGATTGCCTGCTGGTGCAGAGGTGCATTGACAAACTCCTGAAATCAAGAAAATGTTGATGAGAGGCTGCTGCTTAAGGCCAGAGTGCAGGAGCAAAGAGTCCACCTCACAGTCCGGCCACATTCGGCTTGCCCCACCGCTTTATTTGTGCAATTACAAACTATGTCAGTTCATGCAGTTCAAGGCCAGTGTCGTGTCTGATCTCTGAGTTACAACAAATGTCTGAGAGGAGATGAAACAGCCGTGTTGGAATCCTGCCAACGTGAAGTTGGTCTTGCAAGACACCCCAACATTGGTCAAACGTTTGAGTGTCCGTGCCAAAGCATTGTGTACTGACATGATGCCTGTTTCTGCAAGGAGAATGGGACACACAATGTGACCCCCTCCTTCTGACAACAGAAAACTTCCTTCCTGCTGACAGGGGGCTTCGCATAGGGAGGTCAGCTTGTTTTGGCGCTGCGTCAAGCAGGAGGAGAGATGTGCTCCACCCCGATCGTGGGAATATCGACCGGTAGACTGGATTGTCTTTAAATCCCTGTGTTCTGAGTAACGTGTATATATGAGCAAAAAGAGGGCTGTCGTCATGTGTGATGTGACTCATGGCAGACGCGCTGACATCAGGCGTCTTGTTTCATGTGACGTACAGTCTGTCAGCCAGGCTGTTATGCTTCCCGTGCTAAGTGAGAATGACCAAAAAGTTGTTTTTCCAGCTGTCTCTAATAAGTCATCAGTGGTCAAAAGGTCATCAGAGGTCCAACACCGCTCATGCATCCAGTAAGTCAAGCTCAAAGTGCCATATTTGTCTCCAGCGCCTCTCTTTTTCACATCTGCACAGCTCTGTCAGATAAGGATGTACTTCTGAATATCACTTTGAGTGCTCTTGGTTAAGATTTTACCTTTATGATATCGGGGATCACGTTCTCTTATGAAGGAGGCGGGAGAGTGCGTCCATCACTAAAATATCTCTGATAAAAGACATGTTTTCTTGCCCTGTCAGCTACCAAGAATGTGTGTTGCCCATGTAAAACACCCTTGAGCAGGATATTTCAACAACACCTGGAAGCAGTAGAACAATTGGAAAAGTCTCCTTTCTAGCCACAAAAGAAAGCTGACTTGATCTGTCCTGCTTGAAAGCTAGCCCTTGGACTAGAGCTATTGAAAGCCTGGCCCAGCACTGTGAAAACCTGCTGTCAGGACTGTTGGGGAAGATCTTCTAATCCTTCTTTTCTTCATGCAGGCTTTCTTCTCTCTGGGCTCTCCTTTCTGCCACTCTTTGACAGTCGGCTCTGTCTGGTCGTCCTCTTTAATCCCCGTACCTGAACATCTAAGCTATGACCATCTGAGATGAATAGAAACTTTTATTTTCCTTTTTAAGATTAGCTTTTTATAGCATATCACAGGCATTTCAGGTGAGTGTGAACAGTCATATCTCTAAAATTCTTACTGTCGGTGCGCAATGCACGATGCAAATTGTAAATGAGCCCATTATGCAAACTTTGTTTCAAGGAAAAAAGACAAGTTGCCTCACCACAGCCATATTGAGGATAAAGGGCCTCAGCAGATCACAGGCTAGTCCTTGTCTTTAGTGTAATATGGGAGAATCCGCCAGCTTTGGCTGTCAATCCTGAACTGTAGTGAACAGGATCAGTGAGGCGTACATCTTCAGCGGCAGGAGTTGTTGTGTAATCAGGAGAATACGTGCGACCGCGTCCCATTTTTGGAGAGATTGCTGCTCTAGTGTCTTTGCAAATTAGCAGTGGGCAGGATCCCATGGGCCCTCCTAGATCCACTGCCTAATAATGGAGCCAGATAACAACGGGAACCGACATTGTTTTTGCGCAGGATTAATTGTGAGCAATGCGGCGGTGAAGTGTGTGTCACAACGAGATGTTTTCATGTTCTGCAGGAGAGATGTTTGAAGTTATGATTTAGTATTTGTGAATAAGAGCAATTTACTTCCATGTATTTTTGGGAGTGCAATAATGTTGCATGCTACTGTAGCTTTATATAGATATGAATCACACTGTATCAGTCATGCAACAGGCTTGTTTATGGCAGTATCTTCTTGAAATGTGTCCTGTGAGCTGGAATATTTGAGGGCTCAAGTCATTTACACAGTGAAATTAAAAATCTGTATATTTCTGTATTAGAGGGCTAAAATGACAGCACAGCATTATATTTAAAATGCTGCTCCTGCTGTTTGTTAATCTCACATCACTGGGTGGTGTGCACAAAGGGCACCAACCTATGTGTAGGCTCCATCCTGCATAATCCATTTAAGTCAGTGTATGTGCCTGCAATCACAGCTTTTCTTTGTCAATCAAATGGCTTCTTCCAGGCACGCAGGGCTAAAAGGATTAAAGTAGCACATTCAGAATTAGTGTACTTTACATTCTTTCACAAGATAGAACTTTTTTAGATTAATTGATTGGTCCTTTAAAGCTGCTTCAGGCAGTTGGTGTTGGAGACTGGGGGCTTCCCAGTTCTAGCATATTTAGATATGTTCAAAGCCCGCATTCAGTGGTTTTTATACAGGGGAGTCAGCCCCTGTCCCTCTGAAGTTTGCAGAGAGAAGGGAAAAGAACAGAAACATCTGAGTCCCACAGAAGTGACTGAAGTCATGCCAGCACTGTGGCGTTGAGGTCTGCTTTTGAAACTGCAGTGCAGTTTTTAGACAGTGACACATTTTCAGTCTTTTGGCTCGTCTGTACTCCAGCACATTGGATTTAAAATGAAACACTGACTGGGGTTCAAGAGCTTAGTTACAGCTTTAAGTGTATTCACAACATACTGGTTTGAGCATACCCCCCTCCTGCCCCTGCATATTCAGCATGACAGTGATGGGGCTGCAATTGATATCCTGTGTCGATACAAACACCTTCGGTTTTAAGCTCAAAGCTGGCACTCAAAGTGCACAGTCACTGTAATTTGTTGGAGTACAGAGCCAAAAATCATGGCATTGTCCAAATACTCAAGTTGTGCACTTAATATGCAAAGTCTGCTCTATTAAATAGGAGCTCTTAATGCATCTTCCATATATTTGCAAGCTTTTGTATGCATGTTTGTGAATATGCACAGAATATGAAGCTGTTAGTGCCAGATAGTTAAGTCCCAATAAAGGAGAAATTAAAAGAAAGAGGGGACTAAAGATATAAAGTAAAGACAAGTAGAAACCAGAGGAAGGCAAGAGATGCAGTAACGTGGTAACGGTAAAAAAACCCCAACACTAACTGAACTGCCCTCTACAGATTTCTACTCCCTACATAGAGGAAGCATCACGTCAGTGCCGGTCCACTCTGTGGCACCCAGATGGTGTAAATCACACTGGCCAGACGCTGACCTCTCATAAGGGAATAGAGGTAGATCTGTAACCCTGCACTCTGGAAAGGCAAATAATGTAGAAAGCCTACCCATTTACCAGCACTCAAACGTGTGTCAACGGGCAGCTTCTGCAGTGTTCTACCAGGAAATGGCTACTGACAGCGGTCAATGCATGCATGCAGGCACATTTCATGTTTGTTTTCGTGACACAGCCTAATTGAGCTTCTGAAATTCTGCAGTGTGTGAAGTCCTCTAATTTTCTGTTTACTCTGAAAACATGGATTAAGGTAGGATTAGATAGGATTAGAGTTCAATTTTCTTACCCTTTAACCACCTCTAAACAACTGAAACCACAAGATAGTCTTAATATGACAAAAAATGTTTTTATGAGTAATTTTTCAGTTGGCATTCTGGCTAATGTCACTCAAACGCTGATACGTGATAATTGATACAAGGCCATGCCTTTTATGCCTTGCGCATATTGCATTGTGATGATGACTGGAGTGATTCACTGACTTTCCATAGTCCCATTACTCGTGTTATTAGTCACACTTAAAATCACTGGGGGCTACAGTTTTGGTAGATTAGCCTTTAAAATGGGCCAAAGATACTCGTAACTTCACGTTTTGGCCCAAGAATGCATCTGGCTCTCAGAGAATGTGTTTGAAGGCTGACTTTATGATGTATAACCTGTCCTCACCTCTCCAGCTCCTTTGGTCTTTTCTGTATAACAAGGCCCTTTGATATGTAATACAGTTGATCATTCGACAGCTTTGACTTGTCAAGGACCACCTGAGATTACTTTGAGCTGAAGGACTGAAAGCAGGGAGCAGAGCTCAAAATTGTTTGGTGCTGAGTAGGTGTGTTTAGAAGTGTGTGTTACAACATTATACAGGAGAATTATTTGGTGCAAAACAACTCCCCAGTAAAGCCAAACTGCATGAGGGCGGTTAAAGGAACAGTGCATTTTTTTGTTTGTTTTTTGTACGGATATGAGATTATGAGGTGTTAGTGAGCTTTGTGGTCATGGTTGGCAGATTTTGTTTCCGTAAGACAGAGCTGTTAAGACCTGTCCAGTCTTTATGCCAAGCTAGACTAACTGGCTTTTCATCCAACTCTCAGCATGCAAGCACATATGTCCCAAAATGATAAACTGTTTCTTATAATAAAATGGGTAATTGTTGCTTCCAAAACCAACACAAACAACATTTATCACCTATAGACTGACTGCTCGAGCTAAATGAAACCAGAAAGTCTATGGTGCAGAGGTTGTTCAAATGACTGGACCACGGAAAGGCAGACCAAGTTTATTTAGTCCATGCAATGTGCACAGACAATTGAATGTGCTCTACATAATGGATTTATATAACCTTCAAAAAAAAAAGAAAAAGAAGAAGCAGTTTAAGACAACAAGACAAAAATTAAAAGGCCACAGTTTGGTCCATGGTGCTGCATAGCTGCAGCAGCTGGATAGTAAGAAAGTGACTGAATGCCAAGGAAACATGCCATTCCTGCTACAGACTCCTTTGCTTTATTATCACGAGAAGCCCAACAAACATTCACATGTGCCATTTGGAAGGCATCAGCTTTTCCTAACCCCTTTCCTTCTTTTTAGTCTCGACTGTGACATGCACCGAGCAGGCCGATGCTGCAGCGTTGTCACCTAAATTTATAATCCGTTAGCTGTACTTCCCTTCTTCCTGGGACACCAGAGGAAGGACGAGGGGAGGGAAGTCTAGATTTGGACTGCGTCGCTTGTTCCTTCCACCTCCACCAGGTCTGAAAATATCCCAGATGGGCTGCTCTGTGGTCATCTGAAAGTTCCAGTCACCAGACCTATCCGCTACTATTAGACCGGCCTGTGTTCAGCTAAAGGGCTTGCATCTTACACTGTAAACACATCTTGATCGCCCTACATGTTCCTTGGCAGGTCTATCATGTGTCATCTGGAGCCACTTTTTTCATCCATTTCCATTTTTTTAAGGAAATTATAAAATAGTTGCAGCTTCATGTTCTTGTTGATGGATTTAAACCTCGATACTGAAGGAGTGGGAGTGAACGTTTGGCCTGGTTGCCGTTACCTGTGATTATAAAACCCATGATTGGACCCTGCTGCCAGCCGAAAAGTTCTGTGTTTTTGTGTGGGGATAGAAAAATCCAGTTAATGATAACTGTTGGGTGTAATTGCATGTTGAACAGGCATGAGATTACTGCCCGGGTCTGAGTTTTGCTTTAGGTAATGTTTACGAAAATAACCGTCATTGGAAGAAAATGACAAACAACAGTGCTGTCAGCTACCTCAGACAAGGACACACACAGTCACAGCTTCTCCAAAATGTCAGCAGTACTGATGTAAAATGTCACTAGTTACATTACCTGTATCTATTTACTGATCCTCGAGATGCTTCAAGAGTAAAGAGGCAACACTTCAGTCTCTCCACTCCATTTGCACCATGTCATTGTTCATGGTACTTTCATTAACATAATGTCAAGTTCTGCAGTTCTGTGCAAAAAGGGTAATTAGACTGCCACATGCAGTAGATGGGAAATCCATAGAGGGGATGACAGATACTGTACCTGAGAGATACCTGGAATTAATGACCAATCAGACAAAGTTTTGTGAGTGCTACCAGTGTGTAGGATTTAGTGACATCTAGCTGTGCGGTTGTAGATGGCAACCTGCTGAATATCCCTTGCCTTGCCGCTTCCTTTCAAAGCGTTTATAAGAACATACAGTGGGCATTAAACATGTGAAAAGGCTCCATCTAAGATAATGAAAGCACAACAGCTTTCATTTTCAGGTGATTATACGCTGCTGAAAATTCTATACAAATACATTTCTACAAATAGATCCCCATATATCCAAGACAATGGATCTTAAGGTGGCTAACCACAGGCAAGCCCATTGTATGTGTTTCTTACCTAATATGAATATTCCCGTTAGTCAAATCTACATTTCCCTGTCACTGAACCATGGAGCTAGACATTAGTGCAGTAGCTACAAATCTTGAGCATGTTGCTCTTAAGGGTCCTGTCAAACTTTGTTTATTTGGTCAATACGTTTTTTGATATATTTTGGAGACATTGCAAACTAAACAGGGGACCAGAAAACCCTGTCATTGAGACCAATGAGAATTAGATCATGCTGTCACTTCCCATCCCCCCCAAAGGGGATGTGGAGCAGGTTGCCAGGAGCGACTGGATGGCATGCCTGTATGCCGCTTCCAGTTATGAATGGCAGCTTGTGCGGCCCAGAATTCCCTTCTTGTCCTCTGATGTCATTGAGAAAGGCTCGAGTTTGCCGGTTCTTGACACTCTACTCCACCACTGGTCAGGCTGTCTACATTACTTATCCGTTTATGTTGGAGCATGTTGGTGGCAGCAGCAGATGCAGGGTCCCCAGGGGGCTGCTGCTAGTTCGGATAAGCGGAGCCTTTCATCACTGCTGTGGCTTTGGGGCATACGCCGGTGCAGGAGCGAGCAGCAGCAGCAGCAGCAGCTAAATACCAGGCATTGTCCTCAGCCTGGCCCAGGTGATGGGATGAAAGCTGTTGCAGTCACTGACAGAGACATTAGTATTCACCGACCGATTGACGTGCCATGAGAGTATGCTGTCTTGTCTTCAACCCTCTTGATCGGTATGCAGATGCACTTTTATCATATATTAGGCAGACATGAGCCTGATGAGTGGGCTCATCAGTCTGCATCAGATATATCTGACCTGTTTTTTCTAGCAGTCATTCTGAGGAAAATTATTCTGAAGCTATTTTCATCACTTTCCAAGCATTCCTTAGTTTCAGCCTCTCATCATTTGCTGCTTTTCTTTCGCTCATGAGATAGTAAATTGAGAATTTTTAGGTTTTGTACTGTAGCTCAAATAACAGCAAGATGTGTGAAGGAAAACTGTGATTGCCATTTTCCAGTGTATTCTGGCATTTTACAGGCTAAATGATTATTAATTAATCAAATAAATAAGTTGGCAGATGGATGGATAATTAAAATCGTGGTTAGTTGAAGGTCTAACTCGGTCCTTGTTTTCTCAGTTGTATCATGATCACAGCCAACATAAAATCAACATGAATTTTGATGCTCAATTAATCATTTAAGTTGCTTATCAGTCAAATATCTACACAACCAGCCTCTTGAATATGAGGATCACTGCTTTTCTCTTTTCATTTCAGTGTGAATTGGATATATTTTGGTTTTGGGCTCTTGGTCAGCCAAACAAGCAATCTCACCTGGGGCTCTGGGAAATTTTGATGAACATTTTCATTAACATGTGGCTGAAGTGGAAAATAATTGTGTCGGTATGTTGTCATTATCAGGGTATAATCACCTAAAAATAAGAATAACTGTGTTTTTCTTTATATCTACAGAGGGAGCGGGTCCTCTTCCATGCAGTCCGCTATGTTGCTCTGCCATGTTTCTACTGTAGCCCTGAACAGACAAACCAAACACTGGCTCTAGAGAGCTCCTTTAATGTTTTTTTTTTGCCAGGTTTGTAGCCACCAAGGGTTCTCCTACATGCTTCGGAAAAGGAGGGTGGAGACGAGAGGTTTTCGGTCGTTTGCTATCTGGAACCTTGCTGCTAGATGCCACTAAATCCTACACTCTGAACCTTTAAAGTTTAATTTAAAAGATAATTAACAAAATAATTGGTCATTAATATCATCATTAATTGCAGCCCTAGTCAAAAATGACCAAGTAATCCTTGTGGTATTCAAGTGCAGCTTGTGCACAGACTTTAATGATGTTTATCTCGGTTCCCATTTAAAATGATCGTCCTCAGACGTGAGCACATCTAATGAAAACTTTGGTCTCCAAACACACACGCAGGGCCTGGTTTGGCATGGAGTCAGTGCTTGTTGTTTACTCTGTGCTTCCTGTGTGTCTGGGCCCCCTTGCCCTCTTACATCACCCTATTCGGTGCAGGAGGGACACAACAGGGTGAAGGGGCGACGGGTTAGGGGGGTAAGCGATGAGGTAGTTCATTAGTCCCCTGGCCCATCCCAAATGAGATGCAGATCCATTCTCTGTGTGTTTCCTGAGTTCCTCTTTTCTTTTTTTGGGGGGGGGTTGCCGCCCTTTTCCCTTTCCAGTCTTTTGATTTCACACTCCGGGTCTCAATACTGTTTCCTCGTCTCTTGTTTGCCTCATTTCCATTTTTCAAGAGAATGCGCTGCATTTCCACCTCATTTATCAGCTGTTTTCTGTAAGATTAGGCATATGTAGATTTTGTAACTAATCTGTGCTGTTGTATTATAAACGTTCAGCTACTCCTGTTGGTGGTCTGACAGCGCAGCCAGGCCTCTTCTTTCCAGGAGACAGAGAAGATTGTGCTTAAGAGTGAAGCTCTTGTCTTTATAAATATTACATGTGTCTTGCCCTATATTTTTACTCTGCACAATATCTTGGCAAGACATTGGCATTGCATTGGGAATAAGCAGCGGTTTTTAGTCGCTGTGATATCAGAAATATCCTTTTAAAGCTTACTATTCTTTGTATGTTTCACACCGGGAATGTCTGCTTGTTTTTGTATCAGGCAGTTTGCACCGAAAGTGTCCCTCCCCAAGCTGTTAATGAGCAAACACTGTCATAAGAATGTGCTGTCATAGTTTGCAGATTCTGTCATACAGTGAGTCATGTGTTTTGCTGTGCTGTGGAGGACATAAGGTTTTCTTACCCTGATTCACGGGTCTCCTGCGAGGTTGATGAGCAAGTAGAAAAATGCCAGTGTAGTTTATTGTCTCAACCCTGTGCTTAGTACAGTTGACTGTCAGGTCCTTATAGCTTGTACAGCTGTGTGGAGATAAAAGAGCTTCCATTCAAGGTTGCAAAGACCTATTCTCTCTCTCCTTATGTGTTTTTATTACAGCAATCTTATTGCTTCGACATAAATATTCATATTCTGCACTCTGTTGTTATTAAAATCATTCAACTCGAAGGGCTCATGTACCCTGCAGTTTTGGAGGTGACTAAGTCCATTTAAGTGGCAGAGGGGCAGCACTATGTGAAGAAGCAGTCTTTGCAGTATGGGTATTTATAACCTGCTCTAACAAAATAATATGCTGTGAAATTGGATTTCTGCTTAATCACATTTTGTGTGTCAGTATTACCAGTTGTCCCAGTTTTAACTTGGCACTGTACTCCCAGTGTCATCAGCCAAACTGTACTGAAATACCTTTGTGATTGTACTTTGGGAGTGAATGTACAGTGATCTTAGCAGAGCCTGTGCTACGTTTTTCCAAACAACATTTTAAGTCGCACATACTGTATATTTTGTCCAACCCAACATGTATCTAACTGAGAAATGGCACTGAGTCTGTGCTAATTACCTGCTGATTCGCAACCTGCCATTCTGCTCCCACACTGTGCTCATGCATGCATACACCCACTTCTGCAGGGGTTCCTTTACCATTTCTGCTGAGTTCCACAGATATCTTATTCCATTGTATTACTTTTGCATGTAAATGGGTTCAGCTGAGTGCCTCAAGCTTTGTTTGACACCTAAAAGCTAGAGAGGCCCCATAGGGAGACAGGATGGGGCCAGCTCAGCTGTGGTGCAAGGTGACGGTGCGCTGCACGTGATCAACCAGTGATCACGCTCAGCATGCTACAGATTTCTGAACCTCCTCTGACCCACTTTATTGGCTCTCATAGCTGTCGAATTCCCATTTGCAGCTCAGTTGTAGGTGAAAACAAGGCAACCATGCCATGACATCACTGCTTTTAGATTTATGAACTCACTACCCCCAGATTAGTAACAGATTATGCTAATATGGCATATATAGTATGCTAATTATAGTGGCAGTAATACCTAAAAAGTGTTCTCTAAGAAGATTTTGGATTATCATATCTTCTGTTAAAATGTCAAGCACCTAAAAACTTGGCTTCAAAAGTTTTCTCCCTAACATTATATATTTGACACTAAAAAAAAGATATAAAGTAACAAGTTTATTGCTGAATAATTTGTTGTATCAGGGATGTGTATGTTCATTTGATTTGACAGTTTCATTTCCCTGGCATGATAATCACAATCCAACACAAATGCAGAAATATTGCATGTGAAAGAAACACGTTGGACCCACTGTTTATAATAAGAATCTGATTAGAACCTAGATTTTCAGGACATCTAATTAAGGACTGGTTGTGCACACCATACCCTTCAATATGCACGAAATGTCATCGAGCTTGTGAATTTTTTTCTTCTGTATGCCGTCCAGCAAGTGTTTTTTCATGTTCAGGGCTTGATGGAGACTCGAGCATCTCAGAGGAAGTTGGTACGCATTGATTTATGAATATGAATAATGTAAATGATGTCCATAGAGGGTCTGGCTAATGGCTTTCGGCTGGAGTCGTCCCCTGGGTGCGGTGCCTCTGGAAAGCTGGAATGTAAATATTGTAAGGAGGCAGTTACACAAAGGTGTTGTTAGTGCTTCATTGATAGACTCCTCTGTTGCATCGGCTGTGTTAATATAATAATAGAATGAGGCTGATGCTCCTGTTTCTGCAATGATTTCACACAGAAACAGGCCACATGAGAACAGTCTCGCAGACAGTTTGATGAGCTTGTTCAAGTCAGATTTTTTTTGTCTGTGACTGCAAACAGGCAGAACACCGAGTTCATGAATTGCTGAGCATATTTTGCCATTGCATTCAGTACATCTGTGCAAATATTACTTAAGCATTCTTGTCAAAGCCCCGCATGAGTATGTCCCAATCTTGTTTGCAGTAAGGGGTCACTGTGTAAACAGTTTTTCCAAACACACATGTACCCATCACTGTCAGCCCAGGACAGGCAAAAGTCACTGAATTCTATTCATTAATCTTGACAGATCATGCATCATGTGTATGATTGAGGCCTGAAAATGTGTTGAATGCTGTTCATTCCCCAGAAAACACTTCCAAAGCCCTGTTTAAATTTAGATTTCAAACTGTTTGCACTCATGTTTGCTAGTTTGCAGTCTTCGTCTTCATTGCTTTTGCTGCTGTATTGTAACGTTTCTTTGCACGTTATTGCTGCCAACTGTCGATGTGTGGACGGGGATCCACATGTAAAAACACTCCTCCATAGTGCTACTAGTGGTCAAAAACACCACAGGGTACCTCACAGTATGAAAAAAATAAAAAAGTGCAGTTGTAGCTACTTAATTCATTATTTGAGTGAAAGAAAATGACGTTCTAACTACTTTGACAATCAGTTAATTACTACTATTACTAATTACTTCAGGCAAAATTACCAAATATCTGCAGCTTCCAGCAGCGAAAATATAATGATTTGCTGTTTTAAACTGCTGTTTTATATTCTATTAGATAACATTTCTTTAGGTGTTTGACCAAAGGTTGGATAAAAAGATAGATAGATAGACAGACAGACAGATAGATAGATAGATAGACAGACAGACAGATAGACAGATAGACAGACAGACAGATAGATATACTTTATTTATCCCAAGCTGGGAAATTGTAGTGCAGCAGCAGCATTACACACAGTGAAATAATTGAAAATTTCTGAAATAAGACTATAAAGAGCAAACTATACATATTAAAATATCAAAATAGCAAGCAGTAAAAAGATTATATACATAATAATAAAATAGCAAAATAGTAAACAGTAGTAATTAAAAAGTATTGCACAAAAAAGAATATCTACAGCAAATGGCAGTGTGTAGAAAATAAAGTGTACCGTGACTGTAAGCATAACACAGTGAAAAAGTAATTTGAGGAAGTCACAATGGGCTCCAGAAACTTTTGATGAGCATTTTACTGCTTTTTTAAATAGACTAAACAATTATTCATCAATAATAAATAGTTACTAAATGCATTCATAGTTCAAACTTTATCTTATGTTCTGTTTTTTTTCCCCATTAACTTTCAGTCATCTATCGTACACTCTGTTCTCTCAGTAGTCTGGTAGCCCAGACAGTCAGGGTGCTGCATCAATCAGCCCTTGTTCCAGTCCCTTGCTACGCAGCAGCAGTCCTCTCCCTCAGCTCCCATCGCATTTTCCTCCAGAGAGCTTCAGGTTTCATTGGTATTCATTGTCAGTGCCGCCAACATACCAGAGTGTGTTACTTTCTCATTCTCTTCATCATTGACAGTATAGATCCCAGTGATTGTCTGACCGGTCGCCCACAGTCCTGTCAGTCAGCCAATTCTTTGTGGCTCCGGTTCTCAGGTGTGTGGAGAACTTTCACAGGATATGAGGCAACACAATACTCGTCTATCAGAGCTGCACTTGCTCCTATCACCTTTGCTAACGTAGTTGTTGTACTTTCCCTTAGGGATCTGTAAGAAAATGGTGTAAGAAGGTAAATTCAGAGATAGTTGCAACGGAATGCTTGGGGTTGTGTTATAGTATAATTTGCAAAAAATGTTGTCAGGGTTTGCTTGATAATTGGACTTCACAAGTCTTCTGTGAAAGGATTTTTCCTCAATACAGTAGCACAGACGAATGGAGGAGGAAAAGCCAAGAGCAGGCAGTTATATTAGATTTCTGTCACTCACAGGCTCCGGATGCTGTGTTGTCATATAGCATTGAATTTTTTCTCACCTCACCTCTCAGCATCTTTCCTCCAATAAAGTTGCATTTTATGACAAAATTTCACTGAACGGACTCCAGTGTTCATCCTCTACTTTCAGTTTATCTCACTACCGCTCCCCCTCCGGCCTTTCTCCTCTCACTGTCATTGCAGTGTTTTGGCTGCCGTCCCGTTGCCATGAAGAGACCACAACAATGGCCCCTCTCTGTCAGAGCGCATCGCTGCCCGAGGAATGCTTATTTAATAGTGACATGCTTCGACAGGGGGAAACACAATGTCTTGTCTCCCAGCTGAACTCTTTCATGGACTCATGCTGCTGTTCTCTCAGGCCATCACGCTTCGTCCAACTCAGGGTCATCAGTAACTGCCTCCATATTCTGAACTGGTGACATAGCCTGAGCTCAGACAAGCTCTGTGCCTTTTAGGTTTCATAATAATGAGAGTTTTAATCACAAGGTAGCAGTGTGTTTGAAGAACAAGTGAAATGGCTTGTTTTCCAGGAGATGTCTGTGGTTTAAGAAGCACAATGTGTACAGTTGCATACTCTATAGAAGCTATAATCAATTGTCTGTGAAGTTGCACAGCATTAGTCTCGCTGCTCATTGGTGCTCCTCTATGCAAACTGTTGAATAGCGCGGCATTTGTAGAGTAAATCTTGTGAATTCACTGTCTCAGAGTGACAGCCCCCTACTGTCTGTGTTGTTTTTAGCCAAAGTCTGCATAATTTATAGCATGTTGCCCCAGTGTTTACCTTCAGAGACTGTGCAGAAGAAACTGTGCTCCAACATGGTTCCACAGAGAGCGCAGGGGTACAGTGCTGAGTGGACAAAGCCAAGTGTCCCTCCCATTGGGGTCTTTGTTTGGCCGTCAAAGCCTGGGCAAACCAATGTTTGAGTAGGAGATTCAAGCAGCAGCCTGCCAAATGTGAGTCATGGCGCTGTGAGTGAAGCTACTGTCCCGACAAACCGGCCCAGCTTTTTCTTTTATCGAAAAACTTTTAAAGCCTCAGAGTAGAGATGACTCACAAGCTTAAACTGGCAGCTATCGAGTCGTTTTCATCAAAAAACAAGCTTGAGCACTTTCTGGGGAACTGGGGACTACTGGGAAGACGATCACTCTGATTCTGGGTTCCTTAGCAGTTCATTTCACCTCAATAGAATCATCAGGATGCCAAAAAGCAATTACTGTTTTTTGGTTTTCTGGCAGGGAGTCGGGCCATTTTCTCAGGCTGGTCTGTCCATAAATCAGTCGTGCAGAGTAGAAATGGTATTAGGTGTTGAGTCAGAAGGGGCAATCTTAAGACCTATTATCTTGTGCTTCTGAGCAAATGGTGTAATCTCTGCAGCAGATAATGTTGCTTAACAACTGAAAGAAACATTGTACAGAAACAGAGGAGCTCAGATCGTTTCTTTGGAGGTGTTCTGTGTCATTATGTTGTTACAGTGCTCATAATTGTGTTATGGACTTCAACAGTTTCTCTAAGAAAAGAGTCTTCTCGTTATAGCCATGGACTCCACCCCTCACACATGATATATGCAGCTCTTGAGGAAGTTTACGTCATCCACAATAAGCTACTTCATAGGCCCAGCAGCGACAGGAATGAAGCCCGACTGGTTGAGTTCCATCCCTGTGCCTGTTTTACCTTCTCCCCTGTCATTTCCTCACTTGTTTTTTACCCTTTGTCTTTCTTGTTGACCAGCTCCCTGCTCAGATCTGAACACAAACCGCACGAGGCCTGACCCGGAGGGGGAAAGCAGCCCCCCGAAGACGGACAACTCCCAGAAAATGGAGTCTCCAGCTAAGAAGGATACAGACCGGAGGTTGGCCACCCCCACAAAATCTGATGCCATCCCTCGATCACCTGGGTCACCTGCATCACCTGTCCCCAGGTCAAAAAGGAAGGAAGGTAAAGGAAAATGTAAATTTACCCTGTGAAGTACTTATGCTGCGTGTATAGAGTTCAGTGTCCTGAAGGGAAAACCTATAATGGAAGGCGAATTTGGCCTGACATGAAGCAGCTCTTATAATGGTGCAATTATGTCTGCTGGAGTTCGGTCAGCTCTCCTGAGGCAACGTAATGCTTCAGCATCTGAGCGATAGCGACCACATGCTTTCAGACGTGAAACTAAATCCAATAAAGCAGCCTCAGTTTATCTTTAAGTGTTGGAACAAGCATGGGGCACGAGCTGCTATGTGAGCATCATCTCAGCTTTGGGCTCAAAGGTTTATGGCACAATTGAATTAGGAAAGAAAATATCTGCAAAATTTGGACAAATGAGCTTTCTTGGTAAGTGGATAGCCAGCGCCGATCACGGCCAATGCACGGGACCCGAATGAAAGGAAGGTAAAAGGAACGTGAATAGGACTCACATTTCAGTGAGCGATGCCAGCGCGGCATTTAGTTTGACCTCCTGGCACCGTAGATATTTCCACAATGCCACCACTTGAAATCCTGGCGGCCACTGGCTAACAGCACATGCAAACTCGAAGGAGCATGTTTGAGGGTTTTTGGAGCATAAGCCTCTTTTCTCTCTCTCCCCTTTATTCTTTATCCATTAATCCATTCACTGTGGTCATGGTCTTTATTCCCTTAGCGTGAGGTGATGGGGATACACCCCCCAAAGCCCAGACTGCTCCCAAATCTGTAACAATACTTCCAGTTTCAATCCCTTGTTACGACCATAGCCACATCAGTTCAAGACGCTCCCAGTATTCTGTTTATTTCCCAATATTTGGTGTATTTTAGTGAAATTTGCAGTTGTGTTTGTAGGCTCCTAATTCTTAAAATGACCCTCACTTCCCTTCTGTTCCTCAAGCCCTTTACTGGTTTTGTAAAGCACATTACTTGGGAGGTTTTGAACTACCCAGAGGGATATAATGAAGATGAAAAGCACTCCATGGCTCCTTAATTAGTAAAATTAAATGGTGAGGCTTGTAGTTCAGTTGGGAGCTTTCGCTTTTGGTAATGGGCTGCGCAGTTGTGTTTTGTCATATTAAAACATTTTCCTGTGAAAGCAGTGATTTGCTTCTGTCCAAGAGAACCTCAGAGGTGTTGCACTGGTTGGACTGAGTATGTTGGGTCAGAAGAGAAGAGTGAAAGAAACTTACCTGTGAGGACATTATAGGTAATGCTTTCAGTTTGGTTTGTTTATCGGGTGGTTTGTTTGATTGTCAGCAGGATTATGGAAAAACTACTTGCCCCATTTTCATGAAACTTGGTGGAAGGGTGTAGCATGGGCCAAGGACGAATCCATTAAAGTGTGGATACACAAATTATTTTTCACTTTTGTTAACATTGAGAGAATCTAATAGCAGATAGTAGATGTTAATATTTAGATAATGACTAAACATATCCACATCACATTCCACATTCACAGGTACCAGTAATCCTGTGCAGTAGCCGACACATGTAGTCGCTCAGTCTACAAACAGAAAGCATACAGGGACAATAGCTTCATGGGAGAACTGGTACAACTGTAACATCGTCACAACTGTAACAATGCTTTTTTCTCAAACTGAGGTGTAGCTATGGAAACGGCAATATACGCAGATCATGCAACCAATTGTACTCTTCGTCACATCCAAATGTAAAAAGTTTGGAAATACATCCAAACATATGTAGTGGTTGTGCTTGCAGATTTGCATATCATAGTTAAGTGGGCCATTGGCCTTGGCGTGTCTGTTGAAGTTCCACAATGAGGGTTGCACCTTACACTATATAGAATACCCCGCACTGCTCCTGTTGTACCCCAATTTAGAGGCAAACAAAATAAAACACAGCTGTCATTTTGAGAAGATGCCAGAGTGTCTGTGTGTACAGTCTGGAGGCTAAGCAATGCACCTTGCAGCGTTTTCTAGGCCAGTCTGTTTTTGTCTCGGAAGCTTTGTGCATGTGACGTTATGATTAACATGGTGGTGAGTTGCAAACAGCAGCATATCACACTGACCAAGCCCGTGCACATGGGCTCTCGGTAGTCCTATAAATATCAAAGTGGGTCAGGGGTTGTTCTTAGGGAAGGCTGCATGGCAGATTGATTCTTATGATTCACGCCTCCCCCTATTAGACATTGCTGAAGGATGAGTTCCTTTGTGTTTGACTTTGAACATCTGGTCTGTGAAGTCTGGAGGGGGATGACATGGTGTGAAGACTCAAGAAAGATCAAGACTGCAGCCTGTGCCAGCGTTTCCCAGTGGTGGACAAGTTATTTGTAGTAGTACAAACTACAACTGTATATATATGATTGCATATATGGTTTCACATGGAAGGTGTTTTGGTTAATTCACAATTCAAGCTAACGTCTGTGGGTGGGCTGCAGAAATATATAGGGAAACACTGTCCTGAAAACATCCCATGATTTCTGAAAAAGCAATGACACATTGTAGGATCGCAGTCAGAATTTCAGGTTTATGTTGTCCAGCTGCAATTCTGTAAAATGAAATCGCTCAGTAACGACAAAGCATCAATGAATTTGCTGCAATCATATTTGTGCTCTACGTAGGGCTGCAATTGTTTAATATATATTTATCATTAATTAATCTGTACATTTCTTTGTTGATTATTGACTACTTTGGTTTATAGAATGTCAGCAAAAAGCCCAAAAATTGCCCATCACAAATTAGCAGAGCCCACAGTGATGTCTTCATATGTCTTATTCTGTTTCTAAAAACCAAAGATATTCAGTTTACAGCAAATACTCTCATATGAAAAGCTGTAAACAGTGATTTTCTTTTGACCATTTCTGCTTTGAAATTACTAATGACTTGCTTACTAATTGTTATAGCTCTATAGGGAAATATTTTCAATGGGATGTTCTTTGGAGGACATACAAAAGCAAAGGGTGCTTTTGGCGAGTCAGACTGACAACATTTTCTCTCAGGATTGAGAACCAGCTCACCAGAAAGGATGCATTTTAAATTCTTGAAATGGCTCAGTTCAGTGTTTGCTCGCATTGCTGCTGTTCCCCTCGGCTTTTTTTTTTTCACTGAGTGTTTCCACTGAGGTATTTGGAAGGAATGTTACATGTGAGAGAGACATCAGAGTTGTCACACAGAGAAGACATGTAAGTGCTCCCCTGTAGTCATAACACATCACATTCAAACATACACCCACATCCAGATGGCATGGCCACATGCTGCAGCTTTTATGCCGAGAAGTTTGGCTTCCGTGAAGATTTTTCTTCAAACATTTGTTCTTTACGTTCTTTCTCAAACCAGAAAATATAGTAAACTTCAGCCATTTGTGAGCATCAGTGCAGAAATGTTGACGCTGCCAGTTTCCTGTCATTGTCTTGTGGCATGCATTTCCTTGTGGTGACATTTCAAAGTTAAAGTCCTCTGCAGCGCTGACTTTGCAGCAGTGAAGAAAACATTTGCTAATAATATTTATGTTAATCAGGGCGCAGGTGCATCACTGTTGCCTCAACAAAACATATTACTGTACGAATAATTATACATTTACAGCATTTAGAACTTAAGGAATTGCCAGTAACTTAAGTGCTTTGTTAACAAAATGCTGTTTTAGTTATACTGAATAATAATAAGAGTTACACTATGCTCTTTTCACCCCACAGTAGATATGTAGCGTTGTGGAAATTGGCTAAATTATATGTTCTCTGCACAACACAATTAGCCCTCAAGGAATCCAGCTACGGCGAGCTTGACTAACCAGCTTTAATTAAGTACTTAGTAAGAGCTTTTTAACCTTGATTGCTAATTTATATGGAAGTATGTCATGAATCTCACTCGGTGATAAACACAGCCAAACATTCTCAGATACTGAATTTCTCTCAGGTTGTGCTGGTTTTGCAGATCAAACGATCAAATATTGTGTTTTGTTTTGTTTTGTTTTTACCTGCAAGGAAACATAAAGAAATGTCAAGATTAATGAACTTCTTCAAATAAATGTTCTGTAACCAAGATCTGATGGGGCTGAATCATGGAGTGGAGTTGATAAAAGTTTACAAAATAACACATCTCACCACATCCTCTCTGTATTTTTCTCCTCTCTCCCCCCACCTCTATTCTCATCCCAGACCTCATGAAGTCAGAGGAGAGGCAGAAGCTTGCCAAGGAGCGGAGAGAGGAAAAGGCCAAATATCTGGGTAAGTGGAAACAAGGGGTGGGAGGACTAGCCTACTACAGGCATGTCCAAACTATTCCATAAAGGGCCGTGTGGCTGCAGGTTTTCGTTCCAACCAAGGAGGAGCACACCAGCTTAATTAGCTGAGCTCAGTCTTCAGCTGATAACTCAGTGATCCCTTGATGTTGATTGGCTGGCCTGGTGTGCTCCTCCTTGGTTGGAACGAAAACCTGCAGCCACACGGCCCTTTATGGAATAGTTTGGACATGCCTGGCCTACTACATAGGAAGAGCGCTCCCCCTAGTGTTGGGGTGAAAGAGGTTGCTGTTTTACCTTGTGTCAGTTGTGTCGCTGCTGGGTTGGCTGTAGGCTGCAGATGGCATGCACATGTACTGTAGCACAGGGAGGATAAAAAGGCAGCTCGGGCTCCTGCACAAAATTGACTGCAGTCAGCAAAAGTCAAGCCACCATTTTACCAAATACGATCGAGCATTCATTTTCCACAAGCATGCTGAAACGAGCTAAACGTTTGTTTGCCTCATTAGCTCACCTCTGCACTAAAATGTATGCTAATGTATGAACGATTTGAGTTAAATAGACACATTCCTCACATTGACAAAAAATATTGGACGAGCGACAAAAAATGTGTCATTTTTTATCCACGTCTTCATAAAGGTAGCTGTTTTGGCAAGTTAGCAGCTTTTTGCAGTGTGATGAATATCTTTAATGACTTCATTTGAAATTTGTTCCGTGCAGCAGCACTGAGTCGTCAAAGCAACTAAACTCCCCAGAATATTTTGGCTCAAAATTGAATTAACGTTGTTTGGTCAACTGATGCCAAATTTCCTCGGTGCCTTTTCCTTTGGCGCCGTGACGACCGACATGGCTGTGCTGTCTGTGTCAGCTGATATTACATCTCTTTGCGCAAGCCCGTATTTTTTTCTTTAACACATGGCTGTCACATTGTCACTTGGCTACACGCTGGTCATACACTGCTTTGCATGATTGACAGTTGCCTCTGTCTTCTCTCTCACCCCTTCCCCTTGCAGAAGAGCTCAGCATGTTACAAGGTAAGCCACTCACCTATGTGTATGTGGTGGTGGTGGTGGTGATGTCCCTTTTCAAGCTTTCTGTTTCATTTGGATGTCTCAACTTAATGAAGTTCAGTAGATTTAACTAGAGTTGGGCAATAACCTGAAAACATACCAATATAGACATTAGGAGTTATTGAACAGTATGTATGGCTTCAGAACCATCCCCTAAAAAGCATATCGAGTCACATGCCTCTTCTCTATCTATGCCTGATCCACCTTATTTACAGCAACGCAGTATGCACAATCCTGATTCCAAAAAGGATTGGGACGTTGTTTCAAACGTAAATAAAAAATTGAGTGCAGTCATTTGCAAATGAATGGTTTACTGATAATTGTTTTCCTGAGCCCATGTAGTAACATCCTTTATCCAATCATGTGTTCACAAAGTGGTGAGCCTCGCTCCATCCTCGCTTGTGAACGACTGAGCCTTTCCAGGATGCTCCTTTCATACCCAATCATGAGACTATCACCTGTTACCAATCAACCTGTTTACCTGTGGAATGTTCCAAACAGGTGTTTTTGGAGCGTTCCACAACTTTCCCAGTCTTTAGCTGCTTCTGTCCAAACCTGTTGTAAACAGTTGAGGAGGTCAAACAGAACAAAGCAAAAATGGATCAGCAAATGATCACATTCTGTTTGAATTAGGAATATAAAATAATAAGAACCAAACCTGGTGCTTCAGCAGATGTTGCTGATATTGTAGACTTGTCAGTATCAGGGAGTCCTGATTGCAGGGAAAACACAACGGAAACTTTATTGTCATTTTCTTAAGACTGTACATAAAGGAATGACAGCAATATAGAGTTTTGATCGTATTGCCCAGCCCTGTAGCTGTTTTATTTAATCCCTTTGGTGTTCCTTGTTTTAAAATCATGGTTGCTTTATTTTTTCATCCTAGAAATTTCAACTAATTTTAACCTTTTCTCTTTCTGAACATCATCAGTGTGTCTTTCGTAAAAATAATGTAGGCATAATCTGATCTCTTAACCAATCATATATCTGATTATATAATTTATTATTCGTTCTTTGTTGGTTCACATATACGAAGATGTGACATGCCCGGAGTTTGAACTTTGCTCATCCACATATTCCAACTGCACCACAGAGCTCCTTGGATTTTTAAAGATAGCACGTTTGAACCACATGCCACAAAACTGCTGTGATTACCATCTTAGTGGAGAAATTGGAGGTTTTGGAGATGCTCGCAGCCAGTTTGTCTTGGCTGCGAATTTACAAACAACTAAACAACTTAATACTGCCAAAGACAAAATCACACAGTTCAAAGTTTCCTGAAATAGAACATATGTAAATTAGTGTTCGCTCGTTTAGATACAGAGCTGAATGTTAATGTCACAACTTTTGCGGATATTTTTTCTATCAGCTATGGTAACCTCATGGGGTACTGTCAGTGTGGTGCATGCCGTCCGTGGTGTTTATTGCCTTAGACTTAGAGAGAAATTTGTAAGACAGAGTCCAGATATGCCATGTTGGCCCCACTTTCATTCGGCTTTCTCAAAGGCACTTGAGGCTGCATTATATTTATCACATTTGGATAATCATGGCATACATTATATCCTCACATGACACTGATTTCTTGAAACTATCACGCTCATGCTTTCAGTAGTGCAGTGTTGTCTAATCCAGCTGTGTGTTCAACAGCAGTAAGATGACTTTGGCACACTTCATAGCGTGGATCGGTTTAATTGGGCGATCACCAGGGCATGCCAGATGGTACGGCTCTGATATAATACTCTGTCAGACCTGGATAAAAGATTGTGTTTACAAGACCAGCTTAAAAGAGATTTTATCAATCCTGCCCAATGGTATTACCAGTTTAGTAGTATAAGGGGCACAATTAGAAAAACCCTGCACATCCAAGCTTGTGTCTTATTGACTCCTTGTTACGTGAAAGTCTTGCATCAGGGAATTGGCCGGGAGTGCGCAGAAGTCTTTGGTGGAATGGCATAAATACTTCATGTGCGAGGGTTAGAGTAGTGCTCTGTTTATGATTATTTAATGATCTTACTATAGTTGGTCCCAGCACTACTTGTCAGTGCTGATCACTGTCAGGAGAGAGTTGTTGAATTTATTTTAAAGCAATGTCACCTTCAGATATTCAGAATCGGACATCTCATCAGCTCCCAGCTGGGAAACCACTGAAACTCTTCTGTTAAATGAGTGTTACACACTGTCACAGACTTGATTTGCTTGCAAAGAGAGGGTGCAGTCTTTTTACATTAAGACTGTGACCTAAAGGTTTCCCTTGTGAGGAAGGAGGAAATGTTACGGCTGTGGAAACCCTCTTATCTATCCCAGCAAGCCTTAAACACTGCGCTTGCAGCGGTTTACTACCTCCTCTGCTCTCATCACAGTACAGTAAATGAATTATGAAGCAGTTTTCATTGTACTACAGATCTGTATCACTGGAAGGTAAAGCTGTGGCTTCTCTCTAATCGAGGCCATCAAGCTGTGATGAGCTGAGATACGCACTGCAGCAGATATTTTCTTTGCCGCAAGGTGCTGGCAAGCGGTGCCTTGGTATAACTCAGCTTTTTGTTCCCTTCTTAGATAAAAGCCACAGTGTGGGCCTCCCAATAAATTTTAGCCCCTCTAGCCTCCAGCATCTCTGCAATGATCCGTAACCATAATCTGAAATCCACAACCAGTTGCTTTTGTTGCATCAAGTGCTTCAGAGAACTAAGCTTAGCCTCCTTGCAGAGGCTGATTCTTCATGGAGGTTTTGCTTTGCAGTTGAAAGAAATATGGTGAGTTGTGTACACAGAGAGGCAGCTGCAAAAGGCTTCTTTACGCCCTCTTTGAATGGCTCAGGGACAAGGAGACGATTTCCATATCAAAGTGTGTGGTTTATTGAAGCTGACGTGGAGGCTTGATGCGATTAGTGCGGTATAAAAGTGTCACTTAAGAAGTACTGTATCTGTCTCGGCACTATGCGGTATTCTCTGAAAAAGTCAAGTAATTGAATTTATTTTTCCAAACACAAAGTACGATTGAGGTGAAGGGAAACATATTTTATTCAAAGACGGCTTTAGATGTG